>NC_089267.1:19818759-20132306 GCF_963930625.1 Muntiacus reevesi
TACTAAATCTACTAAATCTATTATGCTAACTTTGAATATTCTAAAGAGACTATTCAAGTTACAGTAAATTGACATAAGAGCAAAGTATTTACTGAAGTTATTTAAATGTTTCTATATGTCATTGATATTGTATGTTTAGTTCACATTATAGCAAATTACAGTTGGTGATTCTGTGACTCATAATTGGATTCATCTTATGTCTTAAGAGCTATCTTTAAATGTCCTCTCAGACATCCATCCTTTCATCCATTTACCATATATTTTGTCAAAATACAGGGGGAAAAAGTGCCTACTGGGAAAGGCCAGCCCGCCCATCATTTGCAGATTCCTCTGATTCATCTTTTAAAAAGTCTGATCAGCTGGATTGATTTTGTGTAGCTTCCTGAGTAGTCTGTGTCATGAAAATAAAACTCTAATGTTTCTGAACTGACTCAGTTGAAAATGTCAATCAACAAGAAGCCCACACAAAGTCAGAGTTCAAGCTTAGTCATCAAAAGATGTTTGCTCAGAGAAGATAAGAATTTAAATTTGTTTTCCAGCATGATCACTGCTAGATATTGCAGTTTTCAGAAATGGAAAATTTTAGAATCATTAATATGATAAACTGCTTTGGGGGAGGCAATAAAATTTTGTGAAATACGCAATCCAGATCCATTGCATATTTTCAGTCATGAAGTATCTCCCTTTCTCGCTATGAACTTTTAATAATCAGCCAGGATGAGCTACTCATTTTATTTTCCCTAAACACATCATTCTTTTTCTACCCCTCTACTTTGTTCAAGCTGAATATTCCCATATAATTATTTTCTTAATTCCAGGCTCTTTTTCTCATCTATATCTGAAAAATGGTACAGATGAATCTATTTCCAGGGCAGAAATAGAGATGCAGATATAGAGATGGGACATGTGGACTCAGGATGAGAAGAGGAGGGTGGGACAAGTTGGGAGAATAGCATTAAAACATATATACACTATCTTGTGTAAAATACACAGCTATTGGGAACCTGCTATAAGCACGGGGAGCTCAGCTTGGTATTCTATGATGACCTAGGTGGGTGAGATGGAAGGTGGAGTGGGATGGAGGCCCAAGAGGAAGGTATATAGATATATATAGATATACTTGCACATAGCTAGTTCACTTTGTTATATGGCAGACACTAACATAACATTGTAAAGCAATTATATTTCAATAAAAAATTGAAAAAAATTTTAAAAATACCTAGCTCTGGTTCAAGTGGTCCATCATTATCCCCAGGTTCTATACCACTTCTCTCTACATTTTGTGTCTCATAAATGATTCAGTATTAATATTTACTTGTTCATATAAATATGTTCTGTTTCTGTTGTAAGTGTATATTTCAATCAGTAATGACTTTTCTTCACAGTCCCTAGCTGATGACTTTCAGCAGGCTCAGTGAGAAATATATTTCTAGTTCAAGTATGTAAAGAGAGGAGAGAGGACAGAGTGGGTCACTTTGGGGCCCTTTGTGGATCCTGCTCTAACCTAGACTAGAATTACAGATATAGACAATAGTCTTATAGAAAAAGAGCTATATTGAAAAGCTGAACATGCCTTTGTTGAGTTTACCTTCTGGGCGTGCTTCTGATGATGATTTTTCTGTTTCTTGTGATGACAAGCACAATATAAATATCATCAAAGACATGACATCATAGCTTTATGTGGACAGACATAAAGAATAACTGCATTTACAAAACAGGAGAAATAAGTCTGAGACCAAAGTATCACATTTTATGACAAACAGTTTCTGCATTTATTGGATGCAGCTTCCTAAAAGTTTGAAAATTTTTCAACAAAAATAATTTTTTGGTCATGGTTAAATATTTAACAATCTGACTAAAAGAGAAACACATCCAAAGTTCTTTTGTATAATGGTTTGGTTCTTCCTAATAATTTATAAATTATATCTTTTGAATTTGTTAGAATTCTGTTTAGTTGTCACATTTATGTAATAATTTTTTCTAAAAGTGAAAGATGTATTTTAAAAGTCTCCACCAAAACCTCCCTGAGAAAGGAGATACAAAACCGTTCAGTATCTTGCATTATAATTTCCTTTTTTTATAATTAATTACAAAGTATACATTTTGTAACATTTTGTAACTAGGCCCATTTTTCAAATGAATGAGGCCAATGGATACAACCATAAAATGTATTTGTTTTACTTGAATTTAATATATTTGCTATATTTATTTGTTTTAATATTTTATCTTAATGTCAGGATAAAAGCTATCAATAGTAGGCAAAGACTTGAGAGAATTATACTTTTGAAAGAAAAGAACTGTACCAGGTGAATTCACATTTGGAAAACTTTTCTCTTGAGGAGAGCCCACTGCCCATGTAGTGTAGTTTGGCTAACCCAGAAATAGAGCCATGGTTGGCTGGCTCAAGCTGTCCAAGAATGGATTTTAGAGCTTCCAGTAAAAACCAAAAATAGAGGTAGAATATCCAAAATAGTAAAGAGCCACAGACGAGAAGACTTTGACATCTGCGTCTTAACTTCCACGAAAGCCTTGGCTGAACTGTGTTTGTGAGGATAAAGGGAACTTCAGGGAACCCAGTGAAAAGCAATATTCTATAATAACCTAAAGAGAAAATAACTTGAAAAATAATAGATACATGTATAACAAAATCACTTTGCTATACACCTGAAACTAACACATTATTGATCAACTATCAGTTCAGTTCAGTTCAGTCGCTCAGTCATGTCCGACTCTTTGCGACACCATGAATCGCAGCACGTCAGGCCTCCCTGTCCATCACAAACTCCCGGAGTTTACTCAAACTCATGTCCATCAAGTCGGTGATGCCATCCAACAATCTCATCCTCTGTCGTCCCCTTCTCCTCCTGCCCCCAATCCCTCCCAACATCAGGGTCTTCTCCAATGAGTCAGCTCTTCACATGAGGTGGCCGAAGTATTGGAGTTTCAGCTTCAGCATCAGTCCTTCCAATGAACACCCAGGACTGATCTCCTTTAGGATGGACTGGTTGGATCTCCTTGCAGTTCAAGGGACTCTCAAGAGTCTTCTCCAACACCACAGTTCAAAATCATCAATTTTTCAGCACTCAGCTTTCTTCACAGTCCAGCCCTCACATCCACACATGACCACTGGGAAAACCATAGCCTTGACTAGACAGGACTTTGTTGGCAAAGTAATGTCTCTGCTTTATAATATGCTATCTAGGTTGGTCATAACTTTCTTTCCAAGGAGTAAACGTCTTTTAATTTACTCCAAAATAAAATAAAAATTTTAAAGAAAGGCTGAAAAGATATGTTAAAGACTGGAGTATGAGGTTGAGTCCTGCATTGTTAGAGGACCTTGATAAATAACTGTGACTATTTAGGTCCCATAAAGATTACACTGTTAGAATAAAACATGTCAGGATTAAGGGAGTCATCTGAAAACTAAGAGAAAAACAAAAGATCTATCCTCCATGAGTTGAAGGTAATCTTTTTGCTAGAAAAAAAATCAACACTCTTTATAAGATGATAATAAAGTACAAATTCTGTAAAATGAATCATTCAGTTCAACAAGTGTACAAAAATAATTAATTTGAAGATTATAAAGAAGGAAAGTATAAATTTACCAGTATCAAGATATTCAAAGAAGACATGTAGATGGCCAATAGGCACATAAAAAGATTAGCTCAGCATTGCTAATCATCAGTTCAGTTCAGTTCAGTTCAGTCACTCAGTAGTGTCCGACTCTTTGCAACCCCATGAATCGTAGCACGCCAGGCCTCCCTGTCCATCACCAGGGAAATGCAAATCAGAGGACTTTTATGCTGGCGGCTGCACTACCAAAAGTCACTCCTGAGAACTGACAGGACTCTGCAGATTGGTCACATACTTTGCTGGAATATACAAGATTAAGGTATCTCCCTTCTCCCATATGAAATCCTCAGTAAATTGTACAGTGTTTAGAATTGATAGTACAAGACTGGATTCTTAGAACAACTTGAAAGGTGCTGACTTCTGATGCAGGTGGCTTTAGCATCAACACAGAAATAGCATACACAGATGCAACAGCTGTTGCTGCATTATAGAAACATATATATATATATAGCAACGTGTGTGTGTGTGTGTGTGTGTGTTATACCATATATAGCATTATTGCATAGATGGGTCCCAGAAGTAGAAGCTTGGGACTCAGACAGTAAACAATCTGCCTGCAATGCAGAAGATCTGGGTTTGATCCCTGGGTTGGAAAGATGCCCTGGAGAAGGGAATGGCTACCCACCCCAGTATTCTTGCCTGGAGAATCCCCATGGGCAGAGGTGCCTCGCGGGCTACAGTCAATGGGGTCACAAGGAGTCGGACACGACTGAGCAACTAAGGATACACAGCACAGCACAGAAGGGGAAGAGAGAGAAAGGACCCAAGAAAACATTTGAATGGATAATAGCTGAGAACTTCCTTCACATGGAAAAGGAGATAGTCAAACAAGTCTAGGAGGTGTAGAGAATCCCAGGCAGGAAAAACCCAAGGAGGAATACACAGTAATAGTTGAACTGACACACATAGAAACAGTACTGAGATACATAGTCATCAAACCGACAAAAATTAGAGGCAAAGAGAAAATATTAAAAGCAATAAGGGAAAACAGCAAATAAGAAGGGAACTCCCATACGGTTATCAGTTGATTACTCAACAAAAATTCTACCAGCCAGAAGGGAATGGCACAATATATTTAAAACGATAAAAGGGAAAAAATAACAATGAAGAATACTCTATCCAGCAAGACTCTTGTTCAGATTTGACTGAGAAATTGAAAGCTTTAAAGACAAGCAAAAGACAGGAAACACAAGAGAAGGAAAAGACTTACAAAAAATAAACTCAAACACTAAAGAAAATAGTAATAGAATTATACATGTTGACAATTACCTTGAATGTAAATAAATTAAATGCACCATCCAAAAGACATAAACTGACTGACTGGATGAAACATGTGAATGTGTGTGCTTCCACTCATCACTCTACTTAACCCCCCAAATTGTATGTAACTATTTTATGTTGTTAGGTTAATAATGTTTCCATTATGACTTGTAACTGTAATTATCTTTTATTTTTTAATCTGGTTATTATTTATAAAAACTGATAGACATCTTTTACCATTGTGATCATGTAACTATTATTTTTTTAACACCATTGAATCATGATTGGTGAGCAGAAAATAACAGAATTCTCTATGACTAAAGTTGCAGTTTCATAGAAAACTTTTAATAATTTTAAAAATCCAGATGCACATTAGAATTACCTTTAAGTTTTTAAAAAATACAAATGCCTAGGAATTGTTTTTTGCTCCAAAATTCCAGATGTGATTCTAATAAGCAGCCATGTTTAAAAACAATTGGACTATATGAAGATCTTTTACTTTTATCTAGTTTGTTTCACTTATTCTATTTCGTATTCAATGCTCCCATTTCATTTAATTCATGTTTTCCAATTTCGCCATTTTTTTCTGTTGTTCTGATTTCACAAATTTTTATGCTATTGTCCATTATTTGTTTTCATGTCTTATTCAAGATTTCACATTGTATATAGTTGCATTGGACAACTTCAGCTGCAGGCAACAAATTTTGATACGTTCTCTTTTCACTTTTATTCTGTTACAAATATTCTCTAGCTTTCCATGTTATGGCTTCTTAGATACTTCCATCATCTAAAAGTGGATATTTAGTTTCCAGAAACACAAGGTTTGTAAATTATCTCCAAAATTTGTCATTTTGATATTAATTTCTCATCTAAATGCTTTCTTCTCTGCAATCACCCTCTATGTTTTTCAGTCTTTTAACTTTATTGAGGCTTTCAATGGCTAAGTCAAAGATCTTTTTTGGTAAATGTCACATTGCACTTGAAAATATCTGGGTTACCTTCAAATATCTTTTGATATTGATTTCTAAAATAAGTCCACAGTGATGAGAGAACAGACTGTATGATTTCAATGCCTTTATTTTGACCATGAAATTTTTGCACCTTGTTTTTTTTCCTGGATATGTTCCAGTGTCTCCTGGTTTAAAGTCTACAGGAACTTGAATAGAATTTATATCCTGCTCTTGTGTGAAATGGTAGAAATCTTAATTATGTTGAATTGGTTCATAGTGCTTTTCGGGTCTACTAACATCCTTCTACTTTTCTGTCTATTAATTCTACTAATTTTTGAGAGTTTATTATTGAAACTCCAACTAAGAATCTTGATTTATCTACTTAGAAAGATAGTTGTAATTTACAGGGAAACTATATGCAACTTTGTTCTGTATTTTCTAAGTCTCTTGTAAATGTGTTATCATACTTTTATAATTTAAAAATGTAAAGAGAGAGATGAAAAAATTATGAATATTCAAAAATATTCTCTATGTCCATCCATATTGCTGCAAAGTGCAACACTTCATCATTTTTATGGCTGAGTAGTACTCCATTGAGTGTGTGCATGTGTGTGTGTGATATGTATGCATGTGTATATATGTGTGTGTGTGTGTATATATATGTGTGTGTAAATATGTATATACCACATCTTCTTACGCCAATTGTCTATTGAAGGACATTTGGGTTGTTTCCATACCTTGGCTACTGTAAGCAATGCTACTATGATATTGGGGTACGTGTATCTTTTGGAATTAGAGTTAGTTTTTTTCTGGATATATAATCTAGATTCCTGGATTATATGGTAGCTTCATTTTTAATTTTTTTAAGGAATACCCATACTGCTTTCTATAGAGGCTGTACCAATTTACATTCCCACCAGCAGTGTAGGAGGGCTTCCTTTTCTCCATACTCTCTCTAGCACTCATTTGTAGTCTTTTTGATTATAGCTATTCTGTCTAGGTAAAGTTATACCTCACTGTCATTGCATATCTCTAACAATTAGCAATGTTAAGCATCTTTTCATGTGCCTGTGGTTAGTTATGTGTCTTTTTTGGAAAAATATCTGTTCAGTTCTGCTCATTTTGATTGGGGTGTTTGGTTTTTTGGTATTGAGTTGTATGAAAGTGTGAAAAGTGTTAGTTGCTCAGTCATGGCCGACTCTTTGTAAACCCATGGACTCTAGCCCACCACGTTCCTCTGTCCATGGAATTCTCCAGGCAAGAATACTGGATTGGATTGCCATTTCCTTCTCCACGGGATCTTCTCAACCCAAGGATCAAACTCGGGTCTCCTGCATTGCAGGCAGAGACAATTAACCATCTGAGCAACCAGATAATCCCTGATGAGCTATGTGAATGGCTTGTATGTTTTGGATAATAACAGCTTGTTGGTTGCATGTTTGAAAATATTTTCTCCCATTTTGTAGTTGTCTCTTCATTTTGTTGATGGTTTCCTTTGCTGCACAAAACTTTTAAGTTTGATTAGATCCCATTTGTTTATTTTTCTTTTATTTCTTTTGCCTTGGGAGACTGATCTATAAAATATTGCTATGATATATGTCAGAGACTGTTCTGTGTTCTCTTCTAGGAGTTTCATGGCATTATGTCTTGTATTTAGGTATCTAAAGTATTCTGGTGTTGAGATTTATCCTGAGCAAAAATTGAAATATAAAGGAAAAGTTCACAGAACAGCTACTTCTGATATAAAATATTCTGTAATTTAAGTCACTTGGCTTTTGTGGTTTCCCAGAATAATATTTTCTCCATGCACACCAAAAAGAGACATTTACAGTAATATTTCCAGATTTCATTTTTCATTTTCAAATCTGGTTCTTGTGAAGCACTTGTATCTTAATTTCTTATGATGTTTTTCTTAACACTTGAACATGAAAGCATTTTAGACTTACTTTATTTTTTGGAACATGAACTCAACTTTGGGGATAAATTAAACACATATATGATTTGGGCCACACTAAATTTTTATCATACTTAAGTGGTTTTTTTCTGCATACCCTCTACAATATTACAGTTCTAGGTGAATTCACTAAATGGCTCTGCAGTATACTTGTGATTTATGAATATTTTTCTTTAAATTTTTTACTTAATAAGTAAGCATAGTTTTCTAATAGTGAACTAACCTTGAGTTCTAGAATGAACTTTATTTAAAATAGTATTTTACAATAGCACTATTTGTCAGTATTTTATATTAAAAACTGCCTATTTTTCACAATAGGTTTGCTTTGTAGTTTTAAATTTTGTACATTCCCCAGATACGGTTTTGATATTAAAATTACACTGACTTCATAAAGTAAATGGAGAGTATATAAAGCAGTACAGATGAGTTTAATTTGTAGACACAAATAGAAATATTTGGTGCATCTTAACGATGAATTTGTGACTCTGCAAATATTGACCCAATATTTTACTACATTTTAGAATATGCATGCTCTTGAGGGATGTGTGTGTGTGTGTGTGTGTGTGTGTGTGTGTGTGACTCGAGCATCTTAACTTGCTCTGTGAGCTTTCTATTGCTTGGCCTCTGTGACAGTTTGCCTCATTATATAGAGAAATGTCTGTTTTGGTTTTTTTCTTTCTAAAACACAGCTGTAGGCCACCTACTTGCATAGGAAACTTGGCATATCCTTCTGGGCAAAAATAAGTCAGTACACAAAGTTTTCTGTCAAAAAAATGTCAATTTTGCTTGTTTTGCATCTGATGTCTTAAGCCCATGGACCTCTTTTCACTTGGCAAAGATAATGTAACTTCCAGATTGAGACTGAGCTCCTGATAACATAACAGACAACATTCAATGCCAGACTGGCTGGGTGGAATTCAGACATCACCACCTACTTGCCATGTGTCTTTGAGAGAGTCCTAAAGAGAATGGGACTTGATTTTAACATTTAAGAGAACAGTAAAATAGTGAAAATCTTTCACTTTATGTTTTAGGTTTCACAAGCCAGGAACATATCTGTTTTATAACATATTTAAATGTCTTTATAACTCAAAAAATAATAAATACTGTCCAAAAACTAATGCTTCTCTCTGTTCTCTAAGCTCTAAACCTGGTGGAGTTATTTCCTCAAGTTTTTAAAAAGTTACATTTTGGATTTGAATAGAAGGTAATCAGAAAAAACTGATATAACTGCTCAGGAATTTATTGATTCAGAAAACACATATTTAGAGCCTATATATCAGGTTTTAATTTATGCCCTCACACCATTGAAAACATTTTATTTAATAACCATTTCAGAATGAGCCATATAATGCATTACTCCTATATTCAGTAAGATAAATAAATGCCTCTTCAGATAAAGAGCAGAGTACAATTAATTGAATTCCACTTTTATTTTACTTCTAAAAATATTTGGAACCAGATCTGTACTTATGAGAATTAACCACTCAAGTTACAAAGTGACTTAACTTTATTTCTAATCATCAATCTTACTTTGATTATATTTTAAATTTTCTCACCTTATTTTTTAAATTTTATGTCCTATTACCACTGTTATAGTATGAAGGATATTATTAAAATAAAACAATAACAAAACTCATCTAAAATGTATATTATCAAAATGAACATACAAAAGTGACATTATACAACTGATAAAATCATGGATAGATATTCAATGTCTTCCTTGTTCCTTAACTATAGAGTTAGCATTTTTTAAATAAAGTTATTTTATAATTTTGTTAACAGTAGAGTGTATATGCCCACCCCAATGTTCATTGGAGCACTGTTTACAATAAACAAGACATGGAAGCAACCTAAATGTCCATTGGCAGAAGAATGGTTAAAGAAGATGTGGTACATATATACATACAATGGAATATTAGTCATTAAAAAGAATGAAGTAATGCTATTTGCAAGGAGATCCAACCAGTCCATCCTAAAGGAGATAAGTCCTGGGTGTTCATTGGAAGGACTGATGCTGAAGCTGAAGCACCAGTAGCTTGGTCAACTGATGCGAACAGCTGACTCATTGGCAAAGACCCTGATGCTGGGAAAGATTGAGGGCAGGAGGAGAAGGCAGCAACAGAGGATGAGATGGCTGGATGGTATCACTGATGCAATAGACATGAACTTGGGCAAACTCCAGGAGATGGTGAGAGACAGGGAGTCCTAGTGTGCTACAATCCATGGGGTCGAGTTGGACATGACTGGGCAACTAAGCAACAACAAAAACAGCAATAATTTAATATTTAATCATGGATGTGTTTACTTGCTTCACAAAATTCCTGAAAATTCAACAGTCTGCTCTCCTGGGCAGATCATATGCCAGCCATCACACACAATGGCCTCTCTATGTGTGTATTTATATACACACATATATATCAAAGTGTTTTTTTTTTTTTTTTTTTTTTTTTAATATTATTTTATTAGTTGGAGGCCAATCACTTTACAACATTTCAGTGGGTTTTGTCATACATTGACATGAATCAGCCATATAGTTACATGTATTCCCCATCCCGATCCCCCCTCCCACCTCCCTCCCCACCCGACTCCTCAGGGTCCTCCCAGTGCACCAGGCCCGAGCACTTGACTCATGTATCCCACCTGGGCTGGTGGTCCGTTTCACCATAGATAATATACATGCTGTTCTTTCAAAACATCCCACCCTCATGTTCTCCCCCAGAGTTCAAAAGTCTGTTCTGTATTTCTGTGTCTCTTTTTCTGTTTTGCATATAGGGTTATCAAAGTGTTTTAAATATCACTTATGCAATTTTTGACCAAAATTTCCAAAATCATTTTTCCATTCTATTTCAGAATGGCTACCACAATTGTCAATTAGGATAAAACTTAGTGGCTTATAACTCACAAGGTATAAGCCCCAAAGTATACCTCTGCTCTCCAAAGATATTAAGAGATGGTAAATTCACTTCTGGATAATTATCAGCTTGGAATCTTGCATTTATTCTAAATAAACTGCAGTAATAGAACCCTTGGGCTTCCCCAGTGGCTCAGATGGTAAAGAATTCGCCTGCAATGTGGGAGAACTGGGTTTGATCCCTGGGTTGGAAAGATACCCTGGAGAAAAGGATAGCAACCCATTCCAGTATTCTTGCCTGGAGAATCCCCATGAACAGAGGAGTCTGGTGGGCTACAGTCCATGGGGTCGCAAAGAGTCAGACATGACTGAGCGACTAAGCACAATAGAATCCTTGCTTCACTCATAGGTTTCTGAAAGCATATTGATAGCCACACAAAAAATCCATTTCTCGGGGATGGTAAATACAATTTCAAACTCATACAGCCTTCTTTCAGGGGACATTACATTCAGAAGAAAGGAAAGGGCAAGGTCATTTCAAGTACAAGGGGCCTCATCACTCCATCACCATTGTCTAAACTTGAGGAAGGAGAAGGACAAGAAAGGGAAGTTCATTACTGACCAGTCCTGCCACTTTTGTAATGTTCCTTCAGTTGGGTTCCATACAACTCAAATACTCAAAAAAGGGAGACAGAAAGAGAATTATCTGACAATGAAGCTGGTAGTAGAATCACATTGAGAAAAGAAAGCTTCTAGTTCAACATTATTAGTTACTTCCTATAAAGTTCAACTAGATTAATAGCTTTTTAAGGATGTGGTGAAAAGTATTAATACATGAAACTTTCAAAACTAGATCTACAGTGTTAAAAAAAAAAATGCTGTAGGGAACTGTTTAAATTTAGCAAGGGAAATACTAAATGACCTAACAGGCCATTTCCTCCTACAAATTCAATGGTGTGCTAATTTATGTATTTTGGCTCGATTAGAGCAGAAGGTCACATAAGGTTTTTAAGTCCTGTATATTTTTTTCTCCTTTCACATAATGTCTGCTTTTAAACACTAAATATTTTTAATGCTAAAACTTTCAGCACTACAAAATGTCTACTATTTGCCACAGGGTTGAAGCATTCTTACAGCTTTTAGCATTAATTTTATTGATATTTTAAATGAAGAGAACCCAGCTATAAGGTCTGTAGGTTCCACTGACAATACTTTAAAGATTATTGTTAAGGATTTGCATAGGAAAACTGTCCAGCTTCTGTTTTAGTTTTAAAATTAAGTTACTTTTTGTAAAAAACATATATGGATGCCAGCTCCATAAAGCCAAAGTAAAATGTAAAAATGGGGGCAACAGTAAAATTATTCCAAAATACACTTTCCACTTAATTATATGGCTTAAATATATGGCTTAATTAAAATTTATAGTGTTATGTCGAGGGACGTTCAACTTTAAGGGATCCAATATGTCATTCTGTTCTTTTGTGTGCCGTTTCTCAAGGATTCTCTATTCCTTATCAGTTCCTGGAAAACAGGAGTGAGCAGAGCGCATGCAGTTCTCAGGCCTGAGATCTTGAGAGTGGGCACCTGCTTGGATTCCTTACAGTGACCCTCTTTAGTGACTCCCTTCAGTGACCTTACTTAAATGTAATCTATTCAGTTATGCCCCTCTTACCCAAGATATTGAATGCTTTCTGACCCTTTGAAGATTTTTATTTGCTTGGCTTTTTTTTTTTGTTCAATTATTTTTTTACTGCCTAAAGCTGCTTTGTATGACGATATATCAACAGGTTTTTCTGCAAATAAAGCACCTTGTTTCACTCGAGACTTGGGTCCCCTGCGTCCCTCTTCTCGTCGGCTCCAGTCCCCAGGTCCCGGTCTACAAAGACCGGTCTCAATTTATCTTGGTACTAGCTTCAATCCTATACTTTATTTGCAATGGGTAGCATTAGGAAGATATTTTCAATTTGGCAAAGAAATAGGAAGGAAGAGAGAGAGGGAGGGAGGGAATTCTAAACAATTGTTACATTTTGTATCCCTCATAATACCTCATATTCACAGCTGAAGTCTGCTGTCATAGGTTTTAAAATAACTAGAAAATCTCAACTTTCAGGTCATCAGTTGTTTTTTTTTAATTAATTGAGGAATAGTTGATTTACAATATACTAGTTTCAGGTGAACAACACAGCAATTCAAAAATTTTATGGATTATATTCCATTTATATAAATGGAGTTATTATAAAATATTGGCTACACTCCAGGTCCTAAGTTCTTCATCTATACAATGTGAAAATTGTGTGATCTTTAGGGTCTTTTCCAAGTCTAAATTATCATTGTGAACATGCTAAGTTGCTTTAGCTGTGTATAACTCTTTGTGACCCTATGCACTGTAGCCCACTAGACTTCACTGTCCATGGGATTCTCCAGGCAAGAATATCAGAGTAGTCTGCTGTGCCCCTCTTCAAAGAATCTTCCCAAGCCAGGGAACAAATCTGAGTCTCTTAAGTCTTCTGTATTGGCAGGTGGGTTCTTTACCACTAGCACCACCTGGGATGTCCCAAATTATCATTACTCTATTGCTATTTGCCAACAAACATCCACATAGTCAAGCTATGGTTTTTCCAGTAGTCATGTATGGATGTGTGAGTTGGACCATAAAAAAAGAAAAACAGCAACAACTGAGCACCAAAGAATTGACGTTCTTCAATTGTAATGCTGGAGAAGACTTCTGAGAGTCCCTTAGCCTGCAAGGAGATCAAATCTGTCAATTCTGACGGAAATCAATCCTGAATATTTATTGAAATGGCTATTGCTGAAGCTGAGGTTCCAGTCCTTTGACCACATGATGCAAAGAGCTAACTCATTGGAAAAGACCCTGATGCTGAGAAAGACTGAAGGCAAAAGAAGAGGGTGGCAGATGATGAGATGGTTTGATAGCATCATCAACTTAATGGACATGAATTTGAGCAAACTCCAGGAGATAGTGGAGGACAGAGGAAACTGGCATGCTGCAGTCTTTGGAGTCTTAAAGAGTCAGACATCACTTGGTGACTGAACAACAACTATTGTGGAAACCAAATAATGTATCAAACAATGTTATCAATTTGAATTACTATTTTCTTTTTAAAAAACAACAGTAGCAAACACCAAGCCCATTTGAGCCCTGTCTCTCCTCTAGTTTCTGCCCTAATTCCCTCCTTTCATCCAGGGACATGGAGAAGTTACATGCATTCCTTTTTTATGGAACCTACTCCTAAATGATCTTTCAGTTCACTACATTGTTCCTTCTTTCCTTACCATACACTAAAACTGCTCTTGCTAAAACCACCCACCACTTCTAATTCCCAAATCCAAACTGTAGCTTTGATCTTGATTTCTTGGTGGTTTCTAATAATACTGTTTGTGTCTCTTTAAATTTTTTAAAAAGTTTTATTTTACATAGGACTATAGTTGATTTACAAATGCTGCATTAGTTTCAGATGAACAGCAAATTGATTCAGTTATATATACACATGTCTATTCTTTTCCAAATCCTTTTCCCATTTAGATTATTATAGAATATTGAGCAGAGTTCCTTGTGCTATACAGTAGGTCCTTGTTGGCTATCTATTTGATATATAATAGTATATTGTAAGCATTTCTTGTCCTGACTTCATCTTTTTATTCCTGAAATCTAGCCCCGCATTAGCAAAATATAGGCTCTAGGTGAACATCCTTTGAATAAATAAAGTGCTTAAAGTAATTTTTTAAAAATCCCCTAATTTCATTAGGGTCACATCATCAAAGATATGCTCTTCTATAGCATTAGTTTAATGTCCCACCATGATATCCATAAGAGTAAGGGGTGCCAGAATGACCTTTCTGGTTTTACTTTTTCTAACTCTGGATTTGTGTATTTTTTTTTCCGACCAGCTCCGGACTCCAGCCTGGCGTCCTCTCCCTCCAGACTGGCCCAGACCTGGCGTGGAGTGTAGCGGCTCAGCTTTCATCATCTGAAATTCCTGGCCAGCGGAATGTTCTCTCTCGTGCTCCTCCCTTGGCTGGCTAGGGCTCCCTACTTTCATTTTCACTAGGGGCCCAGTCATGCACCAGCTTCCACTGGAAACATTTTTCCAGACATTCCTTTAGGATAAGTGCCATGACCATTAACTGGTCACTGAATTCCGTCATTCTTTTTTATACTTCACTATCCCCAAGTTTGTCTTTTTCAGCTTTACAGTCACAGGAAAGAGGCTTCATTTTCATTGTTTTCCTTTTCTTCTTATATGAGTCAATCAGTTGTATTTTATCTGCTCTTATGTCAGAAACTATGCACTTAAAAAATGTCCTTGTTTTTCTTCACACTTCCGATTCTTCATCGAGATGTGTCTTGATTTGACAAAAGTCTCACTCATGGACACTCAATTTACAAAATAAATGTATTTAGTTTCTACTCACAATGATAAAATCTTTTTGAGTTGAAATCCTTAATTTCAAAGCAAAGAGTTAAGGCTCTAAGATTTGTGAAACTTATTCAGGTTTTGAACTCTGATCAGCTCCTTTGATAGGAACCCAAGCTCAGTGTTGGCCTTTGAAAGATGTCTTGTCTTTGCCTACATTTTTATTCCTACTCAGAGTAAAAGTAAGAAAAGTGTTAATCGCTCAGTTGTGTCCAACTGTCTGAAACCCTATGGAATGTAGCCTGCCAGGTTCCTCTGTCCATGGGATTCTCCAGTCAAGAATACTGGAGCTGCTATTACTTTTTCCAGGGAATCTTTCCAACCCAGAGATCCAACTTGGGTCTCCTGCATTGCAGGCATATTGTTTACCATTTGAGCCTCCAGGAAAGACTAGAATAAAAGTAGGTGGGGAATAAAGTTTGAGTTGCCCTGGGCTCCATCTTTGAAGTGTCTGTACCTCCATGTCTCTGATCTGGAAACATACCGATTTTTCTTTGAGTAAATTGTCTACTGAAGAATCCTTCAGAAAACCAAAAGTGTTAACTTTCACAAAGCAGAGAGTATTGTAGAAAAGATTGGAAGAGGATAAAGTTTGCTTTGATCTGTGTGTCTTGTGTGTTCTTGATGTGATGAATTGCCTGGCTTCAGTTCACTTGTCCCTTTGCTGCTTCTCCTGAAAGATTTAGGAAGGAGCTTGAGGACTCTCTAATAAGGTATTTATTGGAACAAAGAGTTTCTGTTAAATATCTAATTTCCTTGATGATATTTTGAAAGAAGCTTTCAATAAAAAGACATTTTAAAGTCAGTCCTTTTAGATTTGTCAAAATAGATGCTCAGTTTTAGGGAGGTAACATATTTTAAAACTCACAGAACAAAGCAATTGTGTATTCAAATCAGAGTTTTGTAGAATCGTGCTTTTGAGTTTCACTGTTACTTATTCCTATTAAGAATGCTACAGTAGAAAGTCTGAATGTTTTCTGAAAGTAAAAATTCCTCCTTGTGCTATTTCCATAAGGTGGGTTGGAGTAGCACTTCATTTATGGATGTTGGATTGTGCTCTGACTAAAATCTGTTCCTCTCATTTATTCTGTCCTACTAACGTAAATTTCACCCTTGAAACTCAGTCCACTGCAATAATATAATTGTTCTGGGATGTCTTTCTTCAAAATGGCCATCTCTCAAACAACTCATCTGAAGTCTTTAAATATTCCTATGAAAATGAGGTCAAATCATTCGCTGAAAATTCCATTTAGCTGCTTTTCTTTTCTTTTTTTTTTTTTTTTTTCTTAAAAAGGTGTTACCTTATGAAGTTCTTGTTTGGCATCAAGAGAAGACCATGACTCATAGAATGAGTAGATGTCTGTGTGTCTTGGGATATGAAGGGGTCATGCTCAGTTGAATTAGCAAGGCAGCAGGGAGGGAAACTGTCCTCTTGTGGAGAAAATAAACTAAGGCTCACATATTTTTACAGTGCCAACCTTATGTAAAACTTGACTTTCCTTGTGGTCTTCCTGTGAAAAAGAACGTCTCTCTAGTCCCAATTTGTACACAGATGGCTGAATAAACCACTGCATTTTTATATTTGTTTTTGTGTTAATTGCTGCATCCACCATAATGATGGTGACAAAATTGGTAGTCAAAGCAAGACTGAAAAAAGAATAATGACCATGAGTTTATGGAAAGTTTTCTATCCCAGAACTAGGCAAGTTGGAGTTTTTAGACACAGCAGTAAGTCCAAAGATCTGAAAGTAGGCTGAAGATTTTTGCAGAAACTACAACTAAAAGTGAAAACTAGCTGAAGACTCAGGATTGGCAGACCTATACTTGAAGCAATGGCTGCCCCATGTCTAGGGAAATGGTAAGTACGTTAGTTTAGCAGTAGTTTTGCTATGAACCATATACTTCATAGACTGCTAGCTCTTTATTTT
This sequence comes from Muntiacus reevesi, assembly GCF_963930625.1. NCBI lineage: Eukaryota > Metazoa > Chordata > Mammalia > Artiodactyla > Cervidae > Muntiacus > Muntiacus reevesi. Next base: position 19,835,775 of record NC_089267.1, read on the forward strand.
CAGAATCTACCCATAGTTTGAGTTGAAGGAGCTTTGACTGTGGTTAATATTTGTATAGTGAGCTTTGGTTTACGAAACCTTTCGTCATTAGCTATGTGAACTTTATTTATGCAAAGACCTTGTCTAAATCATTCACAACTGGGTCCAGAGTGTCTACAAATAGTACTTGGCACCCATTCAGTCGTCAGTAAATATCTGTGACCAAGAAAGGACTCAGCAAAAGTGTTTTATTCTCTTTTTATTTTCTTTCAACTCGAAATACGGATAGATTCTGAAAATAAAGGGCTATCAGTCTCACACAGCTCACAGCAAAAACCACTATCAGAACTTGGAACTTATCAGCACTTGGAAAATCACATCTGTTTCACCATACCAAAAGCTATTAAAGTTTGTGGGAGTGAAGAGTGAGATTAAAATCAGAATTATATGTGTGGCATGAAGTCAGAACATTCCTCATGTTTATATTTGAAAACCTTATAAGATAATAACTAATATTAATGTTATCTTTTAAAGCTACCAGACTAACATTTTGCTACTGCTTTTACATATTTCACTACTGCTTCGACATGAGTAGTATTATTTTTCACATTGACTAACAAGGAAAATAAGTCCAAGCACAGTAGTAGGACATTCACAATCACACCGCCAAAAAAGTGGCAATGCTTTTACTGGAATCAATATTTTTTGGTTCCAGGACTTCTTATGTTTCCACTGTCCATGCTGCCCCCAAGACAGGCACACTGGATGACTTTTAAAATGCTGAGGGAACATCAGCTGTCTGTTCTTAATTCATTAAAGGAAAGGGCATACAAAGCATATGTTTCCCTCACTTGGAAATAGCTAAACTCATTTTGTTTTTCCTCCCTCGCTTGCCCCAAAGAGAGTTTACACTTGGTCAGGCCACACAAGCAAAGTTTCAAGAAAAACAGACATTTTAAAAGAAAGATTTCAGTAATGGAAAGCAAGGATAAGAATGGAAACTATTTTTAAAAATAAGTATATCACTTACCATTTGGTAAGGTAAAATATATACTCGTATCTCTATCATATTAGACAGTTTTCAGCCTTAACAAAATTGCTCATAAAGCAATGCCAAGATTCAAAAGAAACATGCAAGTATATGATGATATGTAAGTTCTACTTTAATTTCTTCATCTTATTAATGCCTTGTAAAGTTTTGGCACCATAATCCAGCTTGCAAAATAATGAAAAGTGCCATTCACTTTGTCTTGTTTTCTTAGAGAACTGTGAAACTCATTAGAAAAAAGTTTCAAGTGACTGCTAATTGAAAGTTCATGTTCTAAATCAGGAATATATTGATACTACAGGAAGATAAGGGCTGCAAAATTAAAAAGAAATATGTTATTATGAAGCCTATTATATAAAGCACATATCTTTGCAAACACTTTCGCATATTTTTTACCCTGTCTTGCTAAATGAAGAAAACACTTTTGCTGAGTCTTTTAAGTTCTTTTATACAATTTTATTAATAAGAAGTTACTTTCCATTTACAAAATATTGGCTCTATTTCCCTTGCTGTATGGTACCTCCTCGAGCCTATCTTACATTCTAGCTTGTACCTCCCACTTGCCCACCCCTAAATTATTCCTCCTGTGTTGAGTCCTTTCTTGGTCACAGATATTTACTGAGGGCTATTATTTGTAGGCACTGTGGACTCAGTTACGAACAATATAGATAAGGTCTTTGTGTAAAGAAAATCAAAGACAAAAGGTTTTGTAAACCAAAGCTCACTATACAAATATTAACCACAATGAAGACTCTTCCAACTGACTTTCTGGATTACCCACAATCCTGATTCTCTCTTTAAAAATATAGTGAAAGATGCCTGTGGTAACTAGGTACTCTTGGGAGCAGCATGTTTACTACATACTCACATATCTCTGCTTCTGAGAGCTGAAGTTAGCATAAATAACTTGAGTTTCTGCTCCAAGCTATTTATTCCTGTCATATGTCTCTATAAATATTTTTAATACATATAATTAAATATTTTAACTAAATTTTATGCAAACTCATAAGAGTGCAAAAAGTGAGTGCTGCTTATATTAAAAGCTAATTTGTATGCTTTGTAAGAGCTTTCTGTTCTTTTAACTGGGCGATTTCATTTGACCTGCTATTGACTTTGCTGATTCTTTCATCTGTCTGCTCAAATCTGCTACTAAAACCCTATAATGGATTTTACATATCAACTATTGTGCTTTTCTGCTCCGTAATTTATATTTGATTCCTTTTTACAGGTTCTCTTTATTGATATTCTTTGTTTTATGAGTCATTATTTACCTATTTCCTTTATTTATTTTGTCATGCCCTTTAGCTTCTTGAGTATATTTAAGAGAGTTGATTTAAAGTCTTGTCTAGTAAATCCAATATTTGTGCTTCCTCAAGATTGTTTCTGCTCAATTCTTCCCCACCCCCCCCGCCCCCCCGTGGATTGGCAATATTTGTTTCTTTGCATGCTTCATAATTTTTTTTGTTGAAAAGTGGACATTTTGACTATTATAATGTGCAAGCAATACAAAATACTAATAAAAAAAATCACTCAGCAAGTCTTTTTGGATTGGCCGTGTGCTGTGCCTTATTTCGACACTTTTCCTGGCTGTTTACAACTTTGTCTTAGTTTGCACTTCCAGCTTGCCCTGGGCCTAAAAGTAGGCTCCATTTGAAAGTCTGTGACCTCCTCACATTTTTTCTGAATATGTGTCCTGTCCTGAGCATTTATGTGGCTTTATATGTTCCTCTGTGTGATTATTTTTCAAAGTCACTATTCTTTCCACCAAAACCTCACTACTCAGCTTTTCTTCCCAGTTTTTGGTATATCTATTGTTTACCCCAACTGTTATTTTTCATTCCAGGCTGCAACGGCTTGTTTGCATGGCTTTCGTTGGTTTTTTTTGTTTGTTTGTTTGTTTGTTTTTTGAGGACTGTGAAACTGTTCATCCTTGATAGAGTTCCAAGTTAGGCAAAACAGAGGGAAACTCCATTTAGCAGTCCTTCAGGAAACTCCCCATGAGATAAAAACAGATAACGCAATTCCCTGGGAAGCAGAGCTACTCTGTACCCATACTAAGGACAGGCTGTCATCTTCAAGATCACTGCTGCTCCAGGGGAGAGGCAGATCTAGGTTAGCTAAAATGATGCTAATATTTTCTATGTTGTTTCTGTGACCTTTCTCCTCCTACACATCCTCTTAGTTGCTGAAAACCTTTGACTATGTTTCTGCATTTCAATAAGGTTACTCTTGACAGTTTCTGATAAACTTTTAGGATTTTTCTGGGGAAGGACAGCCCCCAGAGGTCGCTACTCCAACATTTTCACTAACCTCTTTTGTGTGTTTTCTATATACAAAAGATAGTATGAAAGCCAGAGTAGACCCTTAGCCAAAGGAAAAGCCTTGACCTAAAATCAAAGACTGAAAAATACAGATTGAATTTTACATGTTTAGCTGATAAATAATTTTTGTTCCCCTGATCTATTTTTTTTTAATTTCCCAAATGTCAGTCTTCATTGCATGAAGTGAGAAACCTTTTTTGCTGTATTATCAGTTAATTCTCATAGAAGTTATATGAGGTTAGCAGAGGCAATCGAATTATGACCATTGAAAAAATAAAGAATCATGAAAAAACAAAAACGACAATAGCAAATTTAGAAAGAAGCATGGACTCTAAATTTTTAAGTAATGTGCCCAGGGAAGCTTCTAATTCAGGAAGCAGTAGGATGCAGTAAGCTGCTGCTGCAGTCACTTCCATCGTGGCCAACTCTTTGCAACCCCATGGACTGTAGCCCGCCAGGCTCTTCTATCCAAGGAATTCTCCAGGCAAGAGTACTGGAGTGTGTTGCTTGTCCTCCACCAGGGGATCTTCCCAACCCAGGAATCAAACACTGCATTGCTGGCAGATTCTTTACCACTGAGCCACCATATAAGAGCTACCAATTCTGAGATCCTATTTCGTTTCAGACCTTTGTGTATATTAACTAATCTAATTTTCAAAGTACTTTGAAAGCTGTTGTATTAGATCCAAGGATAGAGATCAAGGTGGAACTGGAGGGTTGCCGAGGACAAGTTTGAATGCAAGCGATCCTGTCTCTGAAGTTCCAGGTCCATCCATGTGTCATGCTGCTGCTTAAAGGAATGTATGTAGAAATGGGTCAGGTGTGTAGGGGAGAGGCAAGAAGTGGGGTCTCAGACCAAGATCCTGCATTTGTGAGCTATATGAATTTTAACATATCCTTTGTCCCTTGGTCCTCGTCAATTAAATAACATAAGGAGCGCAAGTTATGTATGTTCTTATGTACCCATAAATGTGCTACCACTGATTCACAAGGTCTTTTCCCTAATAAAAATGCAGCATCCACTAAAGTCGCTATTTGCTATTGCTTATTATGGCACATCTATGCCTATCTATAACCAAGAAATTCAACTTCTAGTGATGTATGTGTCCTACAAAACACATGCTCAGGAATGTCTATGGTAGCATTTTTATTTTCATTATTTAGTGAAAGTTGCTCAGTCACGTCTGACTCTTTGTGACCCCATGGACTATACAGTCCATGGAATTCTCCAGGCCAGAATAACTGAAGTGGATAGCCTTTCCCTTCTCCAGGGGATCTTCCCAACCCAGGGATTGAACCCAGGTCTCCTGTATTGCAGGCAGATTCTTTACCAGCAGAGCCATCAGGGAAGCCCAGGAATATTGGATTGGGTAGCCTATCCTTTCTCCAGGGGATCTTCCTAACTCAGGAATTGAACAGGGGTCTTCTGCATTGCAGGCAGATTCTTTACCAACTGAGCTACCAGGGAAGCTCGTTTTCATTATAATCCATGGAAAGAAATCAGAGTAATGGTGGTTTACTAAATCAGAGTTTAGTGGTTTTGCAGGTAGATGTCCACTAGAAATGGGCTGTTATGCTGCTTGTGGGATGCTAGAAAGTTTCTGTATCTTGCTCTTATGTGTAGCTATTTGGGTGCATACATAATTTAAAAACTTACCAAATCTATATGCTTAAACTTTGAGCATTTAACTCTGTGTGTGCAATACCTCAATCTATTGCTTTTTAACATAAAATGTATGATCTCTTTTTAAAGGTAGAAAAAAACTAATGTCTTCTATTATTTCTTCCTGTAATCTGAAGATTTTTTAAATAAAGTGTTTTAAATATTATTCATGTTTGGCTACTCATTACATATAAAATATTGAATCATGAAGAATATAATTTATGACCTCTTGGTATCAAAATTGATTTATTTCTACCTATTTTGCTAATATAGATTAACTCAATTCACAACTGTAATATTTTATGCTAGTCAACACAAAAATAATACTATTGCATGCCACATATGTGAAAAACAAGCTCAGTTAAAATAACATGCAATTAGATTAATAGCTAAAAGTTTCCAATATTTTTAAGCTAGTAAGACCAATCAATACTTTGTGAAACCACTAACTAATGAAATTTTCTCATTTGAAGTCTTTAGTTTACTTTCCTTTATTAATGACCTTATATCCTTCCTATGAAGCTATTAACTAAGCATTTTTCTAATCTGTGAATAGACTCCATTCCTATTATTAAAAAGATATGATGTGAAAAGAAACTCACAATTATTTGTTCATTCTACAGTCCTATATAATGTAGTCTGCATTGTAATCTTTTACCAAAACTGAAAGCTTCGGTATATGTAAGGCAATATTTGGCATGAGCACTGTAGTAGGTATCCAAGATATTCATGTCAGAAAATGATGGAATTTAAAGTTCACTAATGTTCTGAATGATTTCACCAAATATTGGCTACAGAGACAGTGGAAAATCAAATATCTTCTTTCTGGTTGACTTCCATATCCCTATGGCTGCATGTTTCTGTCAATGAGTAACAGATATCATCCTAAAAGGAAGATCTGTTGTCTGTCATCTAATAAAACTGAGAAAGCTGTGCTGAACTAAATATAAGACTCACCAATGTCTTTAATCAATAATGATTAATCATTAAATTAAAATCAATAAATCTCAGAGATTTACAGTAGTCTCTAAATTATTTTGACCATGAAAACTTTTTATGAAATAAAATATTTAGAAAAAGTAGGAAACAATTTATAGGACTTATTCTTTATTTACACTGAAAATGGATTTTTATTGTTACCTTTGGTTTTTCTACCTTAACAAAGTTTGTTTCTATCACACATCCATTGTGTATGCTAATTCATGAAGAAGACATGAAATGAATGAAAATGAAAACACAACAACCCAAAACCTATGGGACACTGTAAAAGCAATGCTAAGGGGAAGGTTCATAGCATTACAGGCTTACATCAAGAAACAAGAAAAAAGCCAAATAAATAACCTAACTCTATACCTAAAGCAATTAGAGAAGGGAGAAATGAAGAACCCCAGGGTTAGCAGAAGGAAAGAAATCATAAAAATTAGGGCAGAAATAAATACAAAAGAAACTAAAGAGACCATAGCAAAAATCAACAAAGCTAAAAGCTGGTTTTTTGAAAAAATAAACAAAATTGACAAACCATTAGCAAGACTCATTAAGAAACAAAGAGAGAAGAACCAAATTAGCAAAATAAGAAATGAAAATGGAGAGATCACAACAAACAACACTTAAATACAAAGGATCATAAGAGACTACTACCAGCAGCTCTATGCCAATAAAATGGACAACTTGGATGAAATGGACAAATTCTTAGAAAAGTAACTTTCCAAAACTGAACCAGGAAGAAATAGAAGATCTTAACAAACCCATCACAAGCAAGGAAATCGAAACTGTAATCAGAAATCTTCCAGCAAACAAAAGCCCAGGACCAGATGGCTTCACAGCTGAATTCTACCAAAAATTTAGACAAGAACTAACACCTATCTTACTCAAACCCATCCAGAAAATTGCAGAAGAAGCTAAACTCCCAAACTCATTCTATGAGGCCACCATCACCCTAATTCCAAGACCAGACAAAGATGCCACAAAAAAAGAAAACTACAGGCCAATATCACTGATGAACATAGATGCAAAAATCCTTAACAAAATTCTAGCAAACAGAATCCAACAACATATTAAAAAAATCATACACCATGACCAAGTGGGCTATATCCCAGGAATGCAAGGATTCTTTAATATCTGCAAATCAATCAATGTAATACACCACATTAACAAATTGAAAGATAAAAACCATATGATTATCTCAATAGATGCAGAGAAAGCCTTTGACAAAATTCAACACTCATTTATGATTAAAGCTCTCCAGAAAGCAGGAATAGAAGGAACATACCTCAACATAATAAAAGCTATATATGACAAACCCACAGCAAGCATCACCCTCAATGGGGAAAAATTGAAAGCATTTCCTCTGAAATCAGGAACAAGACAAGGGTGCCCACTCTCACCACTACTATTCAACATAGTGTTGGAAGTTTTGGCCACAGCAATCAGAGCAGAAAAAGACGTAAAAGGAATCCAGATAGGAAAGGAAGAAGTGAAACTCTCACTGTTTGCAGATGACATGATCCTCTACATAGAAAACCCTAAAGACTCTACCAGAAAATTACTAGAGCTAATCAATGAGTATAGTAAAGTTGTAGGATATAAAATTAACACACAGATATCCCTTGCATTCCTATACACTAACAATGAAAAAACAGAAAGAGAAATTAAGGAAACAATACCATTCACCATTGCAACAAAAAGAATAAAATACTTAGGAGTACATCTACCTAAAGAAACAAAAGACCTCTACATAGAAAACTATAAAACACTGATGAAAGAAATCAAAGAGGACACAACCAGATGGAGAAACATACCGTGTTCATGGACTGGAAGAATCAATATTGTCAAAATGGCTATTCTACCCAAAGCAATCTATAGACTCAATGCAATCCCTATCAAGCTACCAACGGTATTTTTCACAGAACTAGAACAAATAATTTCACAATTTGTATGGAAATACAAAAAACCTCGAATAGCCAAAGTAATCTTGAGAAAGGAGAATGGAACTGGAGGAATCAACCTGCCTGACTTCAGACTCTACTACAAAGCCACAGTCATCAAGACAGTATGCTACTGACACAAAGACAGAAATATAGATCAATGGAACAGAATAGAAAGGCCAGAGATAAATCCACGAACCTATGGACACCTTATCTTTGACAAAGGAGGCAAGGATATACAATGGAAAAAAGAAAACTTCTTTAACAAGTGGTGCTGGGAAAACTGGTCAACCACTTGGATAAGAATGAAACTAGAACACTTTCTAACACCATACACAAAAATAAACTCAAAATGGATTAAAGATCTAAATGTAAGACCAGAAACTATAAAACTCCTAGAGGAGAACATAGGCAAAACACTCTCCAACATGAATCACAGCAGAATCCTCTATGAACCACCTCTCAAAATATTGGAAATAAAAGCAAAAATAAATAAATGGAACCTAATGAAACTTAAAAGTTTTTGCACAACAAAAGAAACTATAAGTAAGGTGAAAAGACAGCCCTTAGATTGGGAGAAAATAATAGCAAATGAGGAAACAGACATAGGATTAATCTCAAAAATATACAAGCAACTCCTGAAGCTCAATTCCAGAAAAATAAATGACCCAATCAAAAAATGGGCCAAAGATCTAAACAGACATTTCTCCAAGAAGACATACAGATGGCTAACAAACACATGAAAAGATGCTCAACATCACTCATTATCAGAGAAATGCAAATCAAAACCTCAATGAGGTACCATTACACGTCAGTCAGAATGGCTGCAATCCAAATGTCTACAAGCAATAAGTGCTGGAGAGGGTGTGGAGAAAAGGGAACCCTCTTACACTGTTGGTGGGAATGCAAACTAGTACAGCCACTGTGGAAAACAGTGTGGAGATTTCTTAAAAAACTGGAAATAGAACTGCCATATGACCCAGTAATCCCACTTCTGGGCATACACACTGAGGAAACCAGATCTGAAAGAGACACGTGCACCCCAATGTTCATCTCAGCACTGTTTACAATAGTCAGGACATGGAAGCAACCTAGATGCCCATCAGCAGACGAATGGATAAGGAAGCTGTGGTACATATACACCATGGAATATTACTCAGCTGTTAAAAAGAATTCATTTGAATCAGTTCTAATGAGATGGATGAAACTGGAGCCCATTATACAGAGTGAAGTAGGCCAGAAAATAAAGAACATTACAGCATACTAACACATATATATGGGATTTAGAAAGATGGTAATGATAACCCTATATGCAAAACAGAAAAAGAGACACAGATGTACAGAACAGACTTTTGGACTCTGTGGGAGAAGGCGAGGGTGGGATGTTTCGGGAGAACAGCATGTATATTATCTATAGTGAAACAGATCACCAGCCCAGATTGGATGCATGAGACAAGTGCTCGGGCCTGGTGCACTGGGAAGACCCAGAGGAATCGGGTGGAGAGGGAGGTGGGAGGGGGGATCGGGATGGGGAATACATGTAACTCCATGGCTGATTCATGTCAATGTATGACAAAACCCACTGCAATGTTGTGAAGTAATTAGCCTCCAACTAATTAAAAAAAAAAAAAAAAAAACTCACAGTTGAGAATGACCTACAGTTTTCCGGTTGCAGAGAAAACTAGTGTTAGTATGGAAAAGAGAATCCAAGATCTCTACCTCTAATTCCATTGTTGATTGGGTTATCTCTTCCTGGTACATTATTTTATGTAAAGTGCTCTTACTTAGAACAAAATGCAAAGTAAATTATTTTTTCGGAAACGAGTGAATTATTTGTTTCAAAATGTAATTTTACATTCTCTTAAAGATTTAAAATATAAGTAATTTTTCTTAAAAGTGACTTAATAGCAATCAGTTTACAACTGTTTCAATCCTTGTCTTTTCTAGAAGTTATTTTTCCATTTCTTAAAACTTATGCATTGGAGGGAAGGGTTATATTTAAACAGAAAGTGAGGATAATCATCTAGTCAATTCAATAGTATCAATAGTAATCTTTATGATATTGTAAAACAATATTAAAATGTCTAAAATAATGACTGAAAGCTCTCTCAGCTATTTGCTTTACCCAGCAGGGACTGTAAATATTTCTTTTAATCACTAAGACATTTAAAAGACATGTGACTAGATAGATTTTTCTCTCCATTGTGGAGTGGGATCCATTTCTAAAGTCCTGGCATGTACCACATTAGAATTATAGAACCAAGTCTGTAGTACAATAGAGAAGAGCAAGGAACACTCAGCATAATTGTTCATCAAATTTATATGATGAGAGTTAATCAATATTAGCAAGGAAAATGTGTGCTTGCTTTGTAAATATTAATATTTCACCCTGAAGCCTGGATGACCTGAAATACCACCAGTTTCATCCCATTCTCCTCATCCTCATTGACCTCCAGGTTCAAAAGGAAAACACTGACTGAGTATCAGGACTCCAGGCAAAGGGTATTGGTTAAAAAAAAAAAAAACCAAACTACTTTGGGAAGAAAGCAAGGGAAAGAGATAAAATAATATATAGATCATCGGCAACTAGGTGGGAAAAAGAAATAACTATAGTATATCATTATTCACTGCTGTCTTAATAGACTAGTAATAGATTGAACAATGGTTGATGACCTAGTCTTCACTATTATGTTCAATATGCTCCTTCCTCTCAGCTTTTACAATTTCCAAACCCAAGAGAAAGGTATGTTTCTAAGTGTGCTGATGCGGAATTTCATGTTGACTGATAAAAACCTCTCATCTGAAATATTCTATTAGGCAACTAATGTATCTAAAGGAGTTTAAAGCATCTATTCACAAAGAGATTAAAATCCAAACAGTATCTTGGCACTTCTGGCAGAAAACTTTCAGTTTGGTGGAAGTGGATATTAGTATCCCTAAGAACTATTTCATTATTTTGAGACTATTATTTGCTCTTTCTGACAGTTTGTCTATTTTATAACTTTGTCCTTTCATGGCATTTCTCTTCTAATTTGAATTGTGCACTTTATTCCTCACCAGAAACAAATGCTGCATCATTTTGGATGTCATTTAAGCTATCATCTCCCAATACGTTAAACAGCTACTGGTCTTGAGCTTTCCAAACACTCCACTTTAGTGAAATAACTCTGTATAATATTTTTTTATTTTCATTAATAGTATTATATGAGTGTATCACTGCAGATGGTGACTGCAGCCATGAAATTAAAAGACGCTTACTCCTTGGAAGGAAAGTTATGACCAAACTAGACAGCATATTAAAAAGCAGAGACATTACTTTGCCAACAAAGGTCTGCCTAGTCAAGGCTATGGTTTTTCCAGTGATCATGTATGGGTGTGAGAGTTGGACTGTGAAGAAAGCTGAGCACCGAAGAATTGATGCTTTTGAACTGTGGTGTTGGAGAAGACTCTTGAGAGTCCCTTGGACTGCAAGGAGATCCAACCAGTCCATCCTAAAGGAGATCAGTCCTGAGTGTTCATTGGAAGGACAGATGCTGAAGCTGAAACTCCAATACTCTGGCCACCTGATGCAAAGAACTGACTCATTGGAAAAGACCCTGATGCTGGGAAAGATTGAAGGCGGGAGGAGAAGGGGACAACATAGGATGAGATGGGTGGATGGCATCACCAACTCCATGGAGATGAGTTTGAGTAAACTCTGGGAGTTGGTGATGGACAGGAAGGCCTGACATGCTGTGGTTCATGGGGCCATGAAGAGTTGGACACGATTGAGTGGCTGAACTGAACTGATGAGTGTATGGTGTCTAGGGCAAATTACCTTTAAAAGAATAAGCACAATGATGTGATTTACTATACTACTTGGAGCAATGAAACACATTTCCACTTAGTTAACAAAGTCCAAATGCATCTGGACTGGATGACTTTGCTTCCCTAAGGAAAGATGGGCGAATTAAAATCTTGGTATGGGTAACAGAAGTGACTATTAGCTCAGCTACAGAAAAAAAAAGTCAATATTCTAAAGAACCAAATATGGAATCTGGAACTAGAGAGAAAATACTACAAATTCAGATGTAATGCTTAAAATTTAAATCCATAGCTGTAACAAACAGTAAAAATTTGTAGAGTTATGAATTTTTTGTCATATTAAATCTTTTTATAAGACAACAGTAGTTATAAACCTAACACTATTATGAATATACAAAATAATAAATTGAATTGTATCATTTTTGTACACTTGTATAAAAAAGCAATTCAAAAGGAAAAACACAAAAAGCCATAGAAAAGAAGTTTTTTCAAAGATCTAATTCCATTATAAATATATAATTACTGCATTTTTAGAGTTTGCTAATGTGTGGGTTTGATCCCTGGGTCAGGAAGATTCCCTGGAGAAGGAAATGGCAGTCCATTCCAATATTCTTGCCTGGAAAATCCCATGGATGGTGAGTCTGGTGGGCTACATTCTGGTAGGGTCAAAAAGAGTCGGACATAACTAAAGCGACTTAGCATGCATGCAATGCAAGATAGTGTTTAGTGAAATTTGTCTCTAAGTTTGCATTGGATTGAGACATATTTTAGCATTATATTTGTTATAGCATGCCAGATACTGGACTTAAGATTATTTCAAAAATCAATTCCTATTTATAGCTTTCTCAGGTCAATAGAGTTATCTTCCACACATCAGGACACAGTCTTAGAAATGCAAAAAAGACTTCATATCTAGGATCTTGGTCTAGAATCAGATGCTAAAGAGACCTTTACTTGCATTCTACAGCATTAACCATTATCTAGTCTTCATACTGAGGTAAACTGAAGAGAAGAATTTTCATCATTCATTTCCTCAACAACATTTACTGAGAATATGCTAAGTGAAACCTGTGTGAGATAAACTCAAAGGTAAATGGAGCAGCATTCTTGTTTCAGTAGTAAAAGAGCTGAGTCATGATCATAATAATCCTGATAAAGGGTAGAAGATGATAATTGCTATAAGCAATGTAAATGCCAAGCTCTCTGAATAGTGGTTATTGTTTTTGGCTGAGAGTTTTAGAGAATATTGCCTTTGGGGAGGTGAGGTTTGCAGAAGACATTCACAAACACAGGAGTGAAACATTTTAGTTGGAGAAAGCTCTAGACTAGAGTCACATGGACAAAATACAAAATATGTAGAAATACTTTGGAAAGAACAAATTTTTTAAAAATCAAATAGTGCTTTGGGAGTGTTAACAGCAGAGGAGAATGAACTTTTATTTTTCTAGGTGTTAGTTGCTCATTTGTATTTGACTGTTTGCAACCCCATGGCCTATAGCCTGCCAGGCTTCTCTGTACATGGAATTCTCCAGGCAAGAATATTGGAGTGGGTAGCCATTCCTTTCTCCAGGGGATCTTCCCAACCCATGGATCAAGCCCAGGTCTCCTGCATGCAGGCAGATTCTTTACTGTCTGAGCTACTAGGGAAGCCTTTCTAGGTGGTAGGGAATTAAAGGTTGGAGAGGAGGTGGGATGATTCAAGTTGTGCTTTATTTTTTTTTATTTTTTTTATTTTTTTTATTAGTTGGAGGCTAATTACTCAAGTTGTGCTTTAAAAAGATGACTCTGGCTTCTGTGCTCTGGCATTTAGCAAAATCATGTCAATGTTCTGATTTGAACACTCCAAGGGGCATTTCTCCAATAACCCACCTCTTTACTCACTTTACCCTTTATTCAGCCTTACTGGCATTTACACTAGTTCATCACTGCATCTGTCATACTTCCAGCCTCACAAAGTTTGCTCTGGCTATTCCCTGAGTCTGGAATTTTCTTCTCTCTTACAGTCACATGACTCACTCTACTTATTTGTAATTTTTTCTCTATTACCTTCTCCACAAGCTACTCTGACTACTTTATTAAAATTATACCACTCTTCCTTACAAGGATCCCTGCCCTTAGAAAATATACTGTAGATGACCCCACATACCACAAGCACACACAAAATGAATGCACTGAGATGCTCATGAGTGTCTCTGCCACTCAGGATCCAGCATTAGGGTGGGTGCAGCATGACTCATAACTCCAGATATCTAGTCTTGTTGTTGTTGCTGTTCAGTTGCTAAGTTGTGTCTGAATTCTGCAAATCATGGACTATAGCCCACCAGGCTCCTATGTCCATGGGATTTCCCAGGCAAGAATGTTGGAGTGTGTAGTCATTTCCTTCTCCAGGGGTTCTTCCTAACCTAAGGATTGAACCCACATATGTATATACATAATCTAGACAACATATGTGAAGTGAGACACTTTTTATGTGTGGATGGAGATAGTACCTTAAGAGTTTATGAAAATCAAGGTAAAGAGGAGTGGAATGGTGGTGGGAGGCAGGCTCAAGAGGGAGAGGATGTATGTACACTTATAGCTAATTTATGTTGTTGTATAGCAGAAACTAACAAAATATTGTAAAGCAATTGTACTTCAATGTTTTTAAAGCAAAGTTGTAGAAAGTTATATGATGTAATCAAAATATCTTAATATTTTCTGCTTACTAGTACTTTAGCATATATGATTACATTATCCTGGTGGCTCAGTGGTAAAGAATCTGCCTGCAATGCAGGAGGCACAAGTTTGATCCCTGGGTTGGGAAGATCTGCTAGAGAAGGAAATGACAACCCACTCCAGTATTCTTGCCTGGGAAATCCCATGGACAGAGGAGCTGGGCAGGCTGCAATCCATGGAGTCCATGGTGTCCAAAAAAGTGTCTGATATGACTTAGCAACTAAACAACAATGCCATCAAGACTAATCATGGCATCTAAAATTCTTTGCTTGTTTCAAATTTAAATATGGCTTTAAGAATTTCATTGAGAAATCTAATTGCTTCTTGTTCAGCAGAAGAAACTTTCCAAAATCTTTAGTTCATCAATAAAACTAATAAAAAAAACTTCAAAGACTTAGTAATTTAGATAGAAGTAATTTAGATAGAAGGCATTGCTATCAATAGAACATAAATAATATAGAAATCTTGATTTTTACCACATAATTAGTGATTTTGTTGAAATGAAGGCAATAAAAATGTTTTATGAAACATGTGTGACTTTTGTGAAACAAATAATGAATTATATGTCTTTTCTTTAATCACCCAACCAAACATCAGTACCTCATAAACAAAATATGCAGACATGTGCAATAAATATTAAACTCAATAGTTTTTAATATTATCCTTGGTTTTAATCATATAAAATCACCAATTTAAAAATTGTTATTATTAAGATATTTTATCAATGCATGAAGATAGAACATAATTCACACAACAGTTTGTGGGTGTTTATGAAGTTTACATAGTTAGATGTAAGGTATGTAAGTTTCCATTTCTACCTATGCACTGACCATATTGAAGTGAGAGACTTGTTTGTATGCTTCTTAAAACATTATATTTCATCCCTGATATTCTTGAGGGATATGTATGTATATAGGATCTTAGAAGGACTCATATAGCTGGAAATTCACAGAAGCAATAAATAATCTGTCTCTGTGCTTCTTTTGAAAGAGAGATAAAATCACAAGACTACACTAAGACTTGAAGTCTAAAATAAGGAGATATCACCATCACAGGTAGGCAGATAAAAAATAAGCATTACTGGGGAGATGGGAATTAATATTTATAGAAGCACCAAGTACAGTTTAGCTCTGAATTATTTTATTATAGAAATAATTCTATAGGCAATACACATACTATTCTACATAATTTAACATCAAGGAAACACCATGAAGTAAAAGTGATTATTTCCTCTTAAAAAGAGAGAGAGAGAGAGAGAGAGATGGCAGAGGAGTAGGTGGATGGGGAGTATATCTCTCTCCACAGATACACAAGGAATACACCTTCAGACACAGAATTGCATGCAGAGCAGCTTTTAAGAGCAGACAGGAGTACCTGACCAACTGAAAAGAATATATAGACCCACGGAAAATTCTGTAGGGCAAAGGAATGGGGGGGGGGGAAACAGGAGTGTTAGTTGGACTGGACCTGCCTTTGGCAGACGGGGGAAGTGAATCAGGGGTCCAATCCCTACATGGGGGCAATTGTCTGAATCAGAGGAGAAACATTTAAAGCTGAGAGTGAAGCAGCTGATCTGTGGCAGCCTAAATGGAACGAGAACCAGACAGTCCTTCCCAAAGCCATACATACCCCGGACAGGGATGGCAGGTCCCCTGGAAGGTGCAATGGCTGGCAGCTGGAGTTTAGGGATGTGGAGCAATGTCAGGGCGAGGGCTGCTGTTGACTGTGGAGAGACAGATGGAGAGGATTTAAGGAAGGAAATTGTGGTGGGAAACGCTTGTGAAGGAAAGCCAAGCAACCATGGAAGCAAGGCGATACTGTTGAGTCACGGGTAGCGGGTGGAGCCACCACCATAGCCTCTCTTTCCCCACAGCCAGCATCTGGCAGCTGAACAATAGAGAGGCTGGCCCATCAAATGCCTGACGCACTGAACTACAGAGTAGGACCCCACCCAGGGAGCCCCTTTAGGTGTCTGATGTGCCTGAACTACAGAGTAGGACCCCAGCCAGGAGGGCTGTCTATGTGCCTGACCTGCCGAACAACAGAGAAGGACCCCAGACCAGGGAGACAAGTAACTGCCTGAATTTTGGGGCGGAGCTATTGAGAAATACTGGTCAAAGAGGCCTTCTGATTGCCAGCTACAAGAGGCTCAAAAAAATACTGATAGGCCATAACTCCTGTGGTGGAGGCAGTCTGTGTCCCTGTACACTTGGCACTGCCAGGGTCCCTGCAAGCCAATCAGCTGTACCGCCTTCATGCTAAAGTCTCACTAGGCAGACCTGCCATAGGCACAAAAAGCCTTGCATCTACATGCACAGGGTCGCTTCAGTAGTGTCCAACTCTTTGCAGCCCTGTAGACCGTGGCCTGCCAGGCTTCTCTGTCAAGGAGGGTTGTTCTCCAGGCAAGAATACTGGAATGTATTGACCAATGCTGCTGCTGCTAAGTCTCTTCAGTCGTGTCTGACTCTGTGCGACCCCATAGATGGCAGCCCATCAGGCTCCTCTGTCCCTGGGATTCTCCAGGCAAGAATACTGGAGAGAGTTGCCATTTCCTTCTCCAATGCATGCATGCATGCTAAGTCATTTCAGTTGTGTCCGACTCTGTGCAACCCTATGGACAGCAGCTCACCAGGCTCCTCCGAGATCCACAGGATTCTCTAGGCAAGAATACTGGAGTGAGTGGCTATTTCCTTCTCCAGTATTGGCCAATACTGGTTGCCATACGCTTCTAGAGCACTATATTTCATGCTGCCCTAGCTGCCAACTCCCCTCAGTACCTGGTACTGCCAGAGCCCCTGCAAGCCAGTAGGCACCACCTCCACATGTGGCCCTCACGGGGCAAACCCAAGTCCTCCAGGGCAGCCTCAGGAGCAAACCCCAGAGGAAGACTCACATGCAGAGGTGGAAATGAAACCACAACTGAAACCTAGGGACAGTGTGACTAAGGAAGAAGACCCAAAACTTTCCCACGGGCTGTACAAGCTACAGATTAAATCCACATGATCAACGAGACAGATTGTGCCTGTGGAATATATAAAAGGTCATTGAGCGCCCCCACAAAAGAAAACACACTAGTTCTGATAGCTTTGGACATTGGAGGCAAGAACACAGAGGAGTAGGACCAGATTAGAATCTGAGCTGCCCCCACAGCAGGTCCAGAGATCAGCACGGTGTTGGAGGGCATGCTAGGGAGGTGGGGTGGGCTGTGACTCCCAGCGAGGGAGAGGACTCTGACAGCAGTGAGTCAAGAAAAACATTTATTATTCTTATGTTTTGACTTATTCTGTAGATTCTTTTGGATTTTTTCTTTTTTTAATTTTCCTTTTCTCCCCACCTCTGTTGTTGTTCTTGATTTTATTGGCACTATAGCTCAGTCGGTAAAGAATCCGCCTGCAGTGCAGGAGACCTGGGTTTGATTCCTGGGTTGGGAAGATCCCCTAGAGAAGGAAATGGCAACCCACTCCAGTATTCTTGCCTAGAGAATCCCATGGATAGAGGAGCCTGGCAGGTTACAGTCCATGGTCTCGCAAGTGTCAGACACGACTTAATGACTAAACCACCAGCATTAAATCTAATTAAGATGTTGAGGTTCTTCTTTTTCTTTCCTTTTTTTACTCAGTCACATTTTTTATTGTTGTTATAAGCCTCTGGCCATATGTTGGGCTTTTGCAGTTCTGGGGAGTTTTCCTTTTATTTATTTATTTTTTTCTTTTCTCTTTTTTATTTTAATTTTTTTAACTTATAATTATTTTTCTACATTTAATCGCTTGTTTGCTTTTCTTACACTTCTTTTCCCATTGCAGTTAATCTTTAATGTATATAAACTTTCTTTATCTATGTCTATTTAACTTTATATATCTATTATTTCTTTCCTTTGCACTCAACATATTTATTACTTTTATCTTCATTACTTTATTCCCTAATTGGCACCTTGCTTTAGTTTTGTTTTCCAGTTTGTGCTTTAGTTAGTTTTGTTCTGGTAGATATAATTTTTGGTTTCGTTTGTCCGCCAGGTCAGTCTTTTGTGCTTTGTTGTTGTTGGACTCTTTTGATTTTGCTTATGGGGATAAGTGTATATGTGTATATTCCGTCACAATTTTTAGTGGTGTTATAAACCTCTGCATCTACATTGGGCTCTTGCAGTTCTGTGGAATTTTCCTTTTGTTTTTTTGTTTGTTTGTTTTTTCCTTTTTTCATTCTTCTTCCATTTTTTTTTCTTTTCTATAATTTTAACTTTTAATTTTTTTAATCTATTATTATTTTTCTACATTTATTCCTTTGTTTGCCTTTCCCACTCTTCTTTTCCCCTTGCAGTTAATCTTTAATGTATATAAATTTTCTTCCTCTACCTCTATCTAACTTTGCATATCTATTCTTTCTTTCTTTTCTTTCTTTCCTTTCCTCTCAACATTTTTGTTAGTTTTGCTTTCATTGCTTTATTCCTCACTTGGCACCTTGCTTAGTTTCGTTTTTCAGTTTGTGCTTTAGTTAGTTTTGTTCTTAACACCTAAATATAACTTTTGATTTCCTTTGTTTGCTGAGTCAATCTATTGTATTTATTTTTGTTGGACTGTTTTGACTTTGCTCATGGGTGTATATGTATTTGTGTATATTCCATTATTTTAGTTATTATTTTCCTGATTTTGTAACTGCCATTCATCTCGGGTTCATCTTTGGTTTCTCATTTTTGGATATTTGTTTTAATCTCACTTGACGCCATAACAAGCCACTTGTGGAATCTTCGTTCCTGACCAGAGACAAAGCCTGAGCCTTTGGAATGGGATCTCTGACTCCAAGACCCTAGACTACCAGAGAACTAACCCTAGGGAGTATCAAATAGGGAGAACTCACACGAAGGGAAACACACACCCAGCATCACCCAACCACCAGTAGCACCCTGTACAGGACGCCTCCTCTAAACAACAAACAAAACAAAAATACAAACTGACTCATCAGCAGACATGATTATCACCTCACTCAGCCTTGCCCATCAAGGTAAAAACAAACAGACAGAAACTCAGCACAAATTTCACCCAAAACAATGCTTACACAAACCACTGAACCAGCTTTAGGAAGGCAGAAACCAAAAGGAAGAAAGAATTCAACCTTGAAGCCTGAAAAAAGGAGACCTCGAACACAATAAGTTTTAAAAAAAGAAAATATGAAAAGGCAGGGAAATACTATACAAGTGAAGTAACAAACTAGAAGCACAGAAGTCCAAATAAATGAAGAGGAAATAGGAAAACTACCTGAAAAAGAATTCAGAAAAATGACAGTAAAGATGATCAAAAACCTTGAAAACAAAATGGAGAAAATGCAATAATCAATTAACAAAGCCCTAGAAGAATTAAAGAATAAACATACAGAGACAAACAACACAATTACTGAAATTAAAAATACTCTAGAAGGAATGAAGAGCAGAATATCTGAAGCAGAAGAAAGAATCAGTGAGCTGGATGATAAAATGTTAGAAATAACTTCTGAAAAGCAAAATAAAGTAAAAAGAATGAAAAGAACTGAGGATAGTCTCAGAGACCTCTGGGACAATATCAATTGCATTTGAATTACAGGGGTCCCAGAAGAAGAAGAGAAAAAGAAAAAGTATGAGACAATTTTTGAAGAGATTATAGTTGAAAATTTCCCCAATATGGAAAAGGAAACAATCAATCAAACTCAAGAGGCTCAAAGAGTCCCATACAGAATAAACCCTAGGACACATACTAATCAAACTAACAAAGACTAAACACAAAGAAAGAATATTAAAAGCAGCGAGGGAAAAGCAACAAGTAGCATATAAGGGAAAAACCATATGCTTAACAACTGATCTTTCAGCAGAAACTCTGCAGGCCAGAAGGGAATGGCAGGATATATTTAAAGTACTGAAAGGGAAACATCTACAATGCAGATTACTGTTCATGGCAAGGATCTCATTCAAAATTGATAGAGAAATAAAAAGCTTTTCAGAGAAGCAAACATTAAGAGAATTCAGTACCATCAAACCAGCTTTAAAGCAAATGTTAAAGGGACCTATAGAGTCAAGAAATACAAGAGAAGAAAAAAGATCTACAAAATCAACTCCAAAAAAAACACAAAATCAACTCCAAACAATTAAGAAAAAGACAATAGGAACATACATATCAATAATTACTTTAAATGTAGATGGATTAAATGCTCCAACCAAAAAACCCAGACTGGCTGAATGGATACAAAAACAAGACCCATGTATATGCTGTCTACAAGAAACCCACTTGAGACCTAAAGACATATATAGACTGAAAGCGAAAAGATGGGAGAATATATTCCATGCAAATGAGAAGCAAAAGAAAGCTGCAGTAGCAATCCTCATATCAGAAAAAAATGACCTTAAAATAAAGAAGATTACAAGATTCAAGGAAGGACACTACATAATGATCAAGGAACTGATCTAAGATGAAAACATAATAATTGTAAATATCTATGCACCCAACATAGGAACACTCAATACATAAGACAAACACTAACAGACATAAAAGTAGAAATTGACAGTAACACAATAATAGTAGGAGACTTTAACACCCCACTCACACCAATGAACAGGTCACCAAAACAGAAAATTAATAAGGAAACACAAGTCTTAAATGATACATTAGATGAGATGGATCTCATTGATATCTTCAGAATATTCTACCCAAATGCAGAAGAATGCACCTTCTTCTCAGGTGCACATGGAACATTCTCCAGGATAGACCACATCTTGGGTCACAAATCAACCGTCAGTAACTTTAAGAAAATTGAAATCATATCAGCTATCTTCTCTGACCACAATACTATGAGACTAGATATCAATTATAAAAAAACTAAGAAACACAAACACATGGAGATTAAATGATACATTTCTAAATAACCAACAGGTTACTGAAGAAATCAAAAGGGAAATAAAAAAATTTCTAGAAACAAATGACAATGAAAACATGATAACTCAAAACCTATGGGATGCAGCAAAAACAATTCTAAGAGGGAAGTTTATAGCAATAAAATCCTACCCCCAAGAAACAAGAAAAACATCAAATAGGCAACTTAACTTTACACAATTGGAAAAAGAAAAAAAAAAAATCCTAAAAGTAGTAGAAGGAAAGAAATCATAAAGATCTGAGCAGAAACTAATAAAAAAGAAATGAAAGAAACAATAGTAAAGATGAATAAAACTAAAAGCTGGTTCTTTGAGAAGATAAACAAAACTAGCAAACTCTTAGCCAGACTTATCAAGAAAAAAAGAGAGAAGAATCAAATGAAGAAAATTAAAAATGAAAAGGGGGAGGTTACAACAGACAATGCAGAAATACTAAAGGATTATAAGAGACTATTATGAACAACTATATGGCAATAAAATGGATAACCTTGAAGAAATGGACAGATGCTTAGAAAAGCTCCATTGTCCAAGACTGAAGCAGGAAGAAATAGAAATTGTGAACAATCCAATTACAAGCATTGAAATTGAAGCTGTGATTGAAAAGCTCCCCCCAAAAAAAACAAAATCCCAGGACCGGATGGCTTCACAGGAGAATCCTATCAAACATTTAGAGAGGAGCTAATGCCTATCCTTCTAAAACTCTTTCCAAAAATTGCAGAGGAAGAAACACTTTCAAATTCATTCTATGAGACCACCATCACCCTGATACCAAAACAAAACAAAGGCAACACAAAGAAAGAAAACTACAGGTCAATATTACTGATGAACACAGATGCAAATATTCTCAACAAAATTTTAGCAAACAGAATTCAGCAACACATCAAAAAGCTCATACACCATGATCAAGCTAGGTTTATTACAGGAATGCAAGGATTCTTCAAATATATGCAAATCAATCAATGTGATACACCATATTAACTTAAAAGATATTAAATTGAAATACATTAAATTTATTCAATTACACCATATTAAATTGAAAGAAAAAAGCATATGATATTCTCAATAGATGTAGAAAAAGCCTTTGACAAAATTCAGCACCCATTTATGATTAAAACTCTTCAATAAATGGGCATAGAAGGAACCTACCTCAACATAGTAAGGGCCATATATGAAAAGCCTACAGCAAACATTATTCTCAATGGTGAAAACTGAAAGCATTTCCCCTAAGATCAGGAATGAGACAAGGGTGTCCACTTTCCCCATTATTATTCAACATAGCTATGGAAGTCCTTGCTATAGAAATCAGAAAAGAAAAAAATAAATAAATAAAAAGAATCCAGATTGGAAAAGTAGAAGTAAAGCTCTCACTATTTGCAGATGACATAATATTGTACATAGAAAACCCTATAGATAGTATCAGAAAATCACTAGAGCTGATCAATGAATTTACCAAAGTTGCAGGATACAAAATCAATACACAGGTATCACCTGCATTTCTATATATTAACAATGAAAAATCAGAAAGAGAAGTTAAAGAATCAATCTCATTCACCATTGCAACAAAAATAATTAAATATCTAAGAATAAACTTACCTAAGTAGACAAAAGAACTGTACACAGAAAATTATAAAACACTGATGAAAGAAATCAAAGATAACACAAACAGATGGAGAGATATTCCATGTTCCTGGGTAGGAAGAATCAATATTGTGAAAATGACTATACTACCAAATGCAATCTATAGATTCAATGTGATCCTTATCAAATTACCAATGGCATTTTCATAGACTTAGAACAAAAATGTTCACAATTCATACAGAAACACAAAAGACTCTGAATAGCCAAAGCAATCTTGAGAAAGAAGAATGGAGCTGGAGGAATCAACCTGACTGACTTCAAATTATACTACAAAGCTACAGTCATCGAGACAGTATGGAACTGGCCCAAAAACAGAAATATAGAACAAGATAGAAAACCCATAAATAAACCCATATACCTATGGATACCTTATTTTTGACAAAGGAAGCAAGAATATACAATGAGACAAAGACAGCCTCTTCAGTAAATGGTGCTGGGAAAATTGGACAGCTACATGTAAAAGAATGAAATTAAAATACTTCCTAACACCATACACAAAGATAAACTCAAAATGGATTAAAGATCTAAATGTAAGACCAGAAACTATAAAAATTTTAGAGGAAAACATAGGCAGAACACCTGATCTCATAAATCAAAGCAAGATCCTCTATGACCCACCTCTTTGAGTAATGGAAACAAAAACAAAAGTGGGATCTGATTAAGCTTTAAAACTTTTGCACAGCAAAGGAAACTATCAGTTCAACTATAAGCAAGGTGAAAAGACAACCCTCAGAATGAGACAAAATAATAGCAAATGAAACAACTGAGAAAGGATTAATTTCCAAAATATTCAAGCAGTTCATACAACTCAATGGCAGAAAAACAAACAACCCAATCAAAGTGGGGGAAAGGCCTAAACAGACATTTCTCCAAAGAAGACATACAGATGGCTAACAAACACATGAAAAGAGATTCAACATTATTCATTATTAGAGAAATGCAAATCAAACCCAAAATGAGATATCACCTCACACTGGTCAGAATGGCCATCATCAAAAAGTCTACAAACAATAAATGCTGCATAAGGTATGGAGAAAAGGGAATACTCTTGCACTGTTGGTGGGAATACAAATTGATACAGCCACTATGGAAGACAGTATGGAGATTGCTTAAAAAAAAAAAAAATAAGAGTAAAACCACCATATGACCCAGCAATCCCACTCCTAGGCATATGCCCTGAGGAAACCAAAATTGTAAAAGACACATGTATCCTATTATTCATTGCAGCACTATTTACAATAGCTAGAACATGGAATCCAGCTAGACGCCCATCAACAGATCAATGTATAAAGAAGTTGTAGTACATATACACAATGGAATATTGCTCAACCATAAAAAGGAACACATTTAAGTCAGTTCTGATGAGGTGGATGAACCTAGAAACTATTATACAGAGTGAATTAAGTCAGAAAGAGAAAGATAAATATCGTATTCTAACACACATATACGGAATCTAGAAAAATTGTCCTGAAGAATTTATTTACAGGGCAGCAATGGAGAAACAGACATAGAGAACAGAATTATGGACATGGGGGGAGGGGAGGAGAGGATGAGGTGTATGAAAAGAGTAACATGGAAACTTACATTACCACATGTAAAACAGATAGCCAAAGGGAATTTGCCGTATGGCTCAGGAAACTCAAACAGGGGCTCTGTATCAACCTAGAGGGATGAGATGGGGAGGGAGATGGGAGGGGAAGGAGGTTCAAAAGAGAGGGGATATATGTATACCTATGGCTGATTCATGTTGAGGTTTGACAGAAAACAAACAAAAAAAATAATCTGTAAAGCAATTATCCTTCAATAAAAATATAAATTAAAAAAAAAAGGAAAACCTGTCTTGAATATGATAAGTAATTTTCCAGGGGCACAGTCTGGTAATCTCACATGAGGCTTGTTATTCCTTGGTTCCTTTTCTTTCTTTTTTTCTGTTCCACAGACTGAGATGACTCAGTCTCTTCTTTTCTCCTCCATGTAATTGAATCAACCATAAAAGTTCTCTCTTTTTGAAGCCTAACTTTTGAAATGGTAAAATATTTTATCTCTCGTTCCCTTCTTTCTTTTTGTTCTCCTAAGAGATCACTTTCTTTTCATGTTTTAAGGGCTTAAATGTGAATTATTACAGAGAGATAAAAAGTGAATAAATGTAAAATGAATAAATTTAGGCAGTCTACAAAGGTTATTAAGATTTTTACTATCCTATTGTCATAATGTCTGGCTTAGTGTTTTGTTTTTTTTATATATCCTCTAAGGCACGAAATATTAAGCATCTATCATTTTTTTTCCTTTTTTCTTAAAAATGAATTTCAACTTTTTTGCAATCCCTCACACTATTCCAGTAATGACCAACCACTTTTTTTTAGGAAAAGACCACAGGGGGAATCTTTTATTTACAGTGAACCTTCTAAGCAGCATGGAAATTCCATTAGAGGAGAACATGCAAGAACCAACTTTGGCAGTAGAATCAGAGTTCTTGTTGTTTCAGATATGCTGCTGCTTGTGTCTCAGTCAACCTGATGACTCTGAGTTCACTGGGCTTCTCTCTTGCCTAGAGATGAGGCTTTGTTGTATTTCTACACATTCATAAAGCAAATTGGCAACAAGGTTGAGATTCTTACACCCAAAGTCACTCTCTTTCTTTCTCTCTAGAGCACTTCCTGCAGTGTTGAGGTCCAGGTGACTGACTTTGCAGCTGACAGAATCTCTTGCATCCATTTTGGTTCTTGACCCTATGTCAGGACACATAGCAGCACCAGGGAGCCCTTGCAGAGCTTCTCCATCAATCCAGGGATATTGAATGGGCATCACACACAAATGCTACTAGGAATATAGGCATCCACCACCCAAGCCCTCAGAAAGCATAAAGGCATGGTGGAAAAGCAACAATATGTTAATAACATGTCTTTTTGAGTATCCCAGATTTCTAGCATATATCTGAGTGCTATTTCATGTGGAAATGAAAACTAGAGAGACCTACCTGTGAAAAGGCCACAAGGACAATTTGTTGTCCAGAGAGCCAACCCACAAAGGTATGTTCGTTTTTTCTTACCTTCTATTTGGGCTTAGTCGTGGAACTGATGAATATTCAGGTAGTATTTCTTATGAGTTTATTTTAACTTCTGTGATTTCTCTGAATCTATGATTTGAATGTTAACTTGAAAATCCAGTGTTTCAAATTTAGTAAGAAAATGTGAGGGATACTTTGAGCTGTTATTGTTTCTACCTTTTAAAGACAAGGTCATAAAGTATTTCTGTGGGTAGTGTTTTTCAATAATAAAGCAAGACTATAATATAGTAAAAACAACAAAACACATCGATTCAGAGGCCCCTCAAATACAAACACACTTCATTCAGATTGCTAGTTGTAAATCATATCTCTTTCACTTCTACACTGTGCAATCATCAGAAAGTTACTAAAATTACACACTGTTCTGTAAAATGGGAAGCATTTTAAAGGAAGGAAACTTCACGCAAAATTTTTAAGTTCTAGAAGGCCCATGAAAAAATCTTCCTTTTGGAGCCAGAACAAGAGCATGTAGTTGCTGTCCCAAGCTCAATGGTGGCAGAAAGTAGCAGTGCCCATCACGGCACAGCTGCCACCTCTCAACTAACTACAGTGATCCCCACATGCATGTTCTAGGTTTTAGCGGTACTGCATCGTGGTCACTCTGATCAGCATATCAGTGGGGGTTATGCCTGTGAAGGAACTTTGTAGAGAAAGCATAAATGACATAGTAGATGAGATGATGAAAGAAATCAGGGTGGGGCAGGTACACCATGTGTAGAGAGACCTGTGTGTGTGTGTGCGCTAAGTCATCTCAGTAGTGTCTGACTCTTTGTGACCCTATGGACTGTAGCCCACCAGTCTCCTTTGTCCATGGGATTCTCCAGGCAAGAATACTGGAATGGGTTGCCATTTCTTTCTCCAGAGGATCTTCCCAACCCAGGATCAAATCCACGTCTCTTATGTGTACTGCATTGGTTCTTAATCTATAGCACCAAAGAGGTATGGTGATCCAAATATTTCACTAATAGCAACTTCAGGGAGGAAAGTTCTGTACCTAAAATTTTCAAATCTTTGATACTATCAAAACATTGTACTCTATCAAAATGTTCAACTGAAACACAGTTGAAACTGTCGACTTGAAAAATATTCACAATCTAAAGGTTGAGAGCTGTTTTATTTGTCTGTAATTTTTAGCATTTCAAGCCTGGGAAGCAGCATCTCAAGTAATCCTGAGAGAACTACTCCAAGGAGATGAGGGGGGGCCTGGTTTTATAGAAGTTGTGTAACAAAAGGCAAG
The DNA here is from genome assembly GCF_963930625.1 of Muntiacus reevesi. Taxonomy (NCBI): domain Eukaryota; kingdom Metazoa; phylum Chordata; class Mammalia; order Artiodactyla; family Cervidae; genus Muntiacus; species Muntiacus reevesi. The sequence goes on from NC_089267.1 coordinate 19,863,060, forward strand.
TAGTCTGAATGTCAAAAGATTATTGTAAATTAAAGGAAAACCAGATGTCTCAAGTTAAAGACTTTAGTGTTTTTCTATATGTGGAAAATGCAAGAATCTGAGCTCACTGAAAACATTCCTTTGATATGCACATCAGCTTTCTGGAACCTGAATTTTTTTGTCTTCACATCCTGAGTTTCCTCAAGGATCACTATAGGGAATGACTGCAGTCTAATGACTCCTAGATGGCAAGTATTATTTCCTTTCTGAGTTCCCTCAGGGCTCACCTGCTTAACATTGGTAGTGGCCACAATTGCTGATGATTATGACATCCTTCACTTACTGATGTGGCAGGAAATATTCCATTCCTCAAAACTCATTTATTTTCTATTTGAGAAAGATGGGGCCTGCCATCTCTATCATAGATGCTGATATTGAGCTGACATTCAGTTAAAACTAGAGGAAGTTTGGATGCTAAAAACAGCATGATCCCCACTGCTAATGAAGCAACCATCTCCACAAGATGATTCAAAGAACAGATTATTTTAAAATGGCATTCTTCACTCATAAACTGTCACCATCCCAGGTGTCTGGCCTGGATCTCTTTGACCAGGGCCCATGGGGGTTAGGGCTTCAACAGTGACACAGTGGTAAAAAATCCAACTATCAATGCAGTAGATGCCGGAGTCGCAGGTTCAATCCTTGGGTCAGGAAGGTCCCCTCGAGTAAGAAATGGAAACTTACTCCAGTATTCTTGCCTGGAAAACTCCAAGGACAGAGGAGTCTGGTGGGCTACAAACCATCGGGTCTCAAAGGGTCATACACAACTGAAAACACACAGACACAGACACACACACCACTCCCTGGGGTTAGGCTACTTTTGTAAATGAAAAAGACAGGTTCTGAGAGTCTCTTCTTCAGAGTCCTAATCTGTTCATCTGGCCTATCAACCCCTATAGGAACATTATTTCTGAATTTTTTTAGATCACATCCCTTTATGATAGTCCCTTGGAATCCACCCTGACATTGAAATCATCCTGGTTTAATTCTTCATCCATCTGTTTTGGTCCTGTTTTCACTATTAAATGGCCATTAGGGTTTCTTGGACTCATAAAAGAAGCCCTGCTTAGAAAGCATTCAGGTCCCCTCTCCTGAATCTTGACTGCCAAAGCATACAGCTCACGGTAAAATTAACCCTTTGAATGGTGGCAACCCCTGGAATGTACCTGCTGAGACTATAGAAGATCTTGTCTGTTATGTGCTAAAATTTCTAATTTTATTCTATCCTGCTTTTACAATTCTAAATATATATATACTATGGAAACTTAGGATTCTAAATATATATACACACATATATATATTTATATACATGGGCTTCCCAGGTGGCTCAGTGGTAAAGAATGTCTGCCAATGCAAGAAATATGGGTTTGATCCGTGGGTCAGGAAGATTCCCTGATTCCCTGGAGAAGGAAATGGCAACCCATTCCAGTATTCTTGCCTGGAATGGCCCATGGACAGAGGAACTTGGGGGGCTACAGTCCATGGGGTGGCAAAAAAGTTGGACAAAACAACTAAACAGCAGCAAATAGATAGATAGATATAGATATATATTAGTATAAAACTTACACATATATAAACAACTCTAAAGAGACAATTTTTTAGCATAACAAAAGGATATTTAGATATTTAGGATGACAAGAACAAACATGAAAGTTCAGTTTGCTGGTGAGCCCTCTCAGGTGTCATTTCCACATGAATACACTGAACACAGAATGAGCAGAAGTTAAAGATTACAATGATTCTATTTTACTGGGTGGTCTGAATTAATTGTGTATGTAAATCACATGTCACCAAATGGCCTCTGGCTCTGGTAAATGCATAGTCACTGAGAAACCATTGTGTGTAGAATGGTCATTAGCATTGTCTGAGCTAGTAAATGAAGCACATTAAGCTTCATTTCATGACCAGTTTTCAATTTCAATGTGATTTCAGTTTCAATGTGAATGTGATATATATGTGTATATATATATATATAAAATCACATACACACACACATATATAGACACACATACACACACACGCAGATATTTATATATATATAAACATGGAACAACATGTTATTGTTGTATATATATGTATATATGTATATATATATATAAACATGGAACAACATGTCATTATATCTGTTTGTACTCATTTAAAATTGTTTATATTTAATAGTGTGCCTTGCTTTAATTAAAATATGCAAATCAAGAACTTCTGTCGACAGTATTAATTCTTTCTAAAATGCCACTAAAGTTTAATTTATTTGGTCATGATCATAAAACAATAAATCCCTAAAATTAAGTAGGCATTTTTGTTCCATTAATTAAGTGCTTTATAAATAATAAACTGCTCTGCAGTGAAATTTGTGAAATAAGTTACTTGAATAAAACATCCAGAGGAGCAGAAAACTGACTCAAGGCCAGCATAATTAAATTTGGGGTTTATTATAAGTCTAATGCCTGGATTTAATGCTATGAGCTTTCATTTGAAATTAAATATTTACTATAGACATTCAATAGGTGGTGTGTACTATTTGGCTGAGGCCTAAAAAAGGCCTTTCTCTTTAAAAAGCAATACAAGTAGTTATTTATTTAGAAAACATGTAACAAGTGACTACCTTGTGTGTTGTATAATTAGAAATAAAAGAGAACATAATCTAGTTGAAAGGATAGGAAATAACTAAAAAAAAAAAATGATTCCGACCTAATCTCTAAAAAGTATACTTGTCTATTATTTAAAGCATTTTCCTTCTGCCATGGTCAGTAGAAATAAAAATCTATAATATAGGACTTCTCTGGTGGTCCAGTGGTTTATAATCTGCCTGCCAGTGCAAGGGACATGGGTTCAACTGCTGATTTCGCAAGGGGCAACTAAGTCTGTGTGTCACAACTACTGAAAACTATGCATCTAAATCTCATGCTCCACAACAAGATAAACCACTGAAATGAGAAGCCTAGACACTGAAATTAGAGAGTAGCACTTACTTGCCACAACTAGAGAAAGCCCATGTGCAGTAATGAAGACAAATCACAGCTATAAATACATAGATGAATAAAAAAATTTTTTTAAACCTTTCCTGTATATTAATGACACCGTGAATTTCTTATTAACCAGAATAGTCCTTTATGATAAATCATATAGATTTATAGCTAATAACATAAGAAGTAATGAGTAAGACTTAAAAGTGAAAAGGGAAAAGGAAGAAAAAAGCTAAAGTCTTGCCCACAGTGGACATTCTATAGCATATTTTCCCTCATTTATTCTTACTTGGATGAGATTGCCCTTTGCATCACTCAATATGCCTCATACGAAGTCACACAATTGACATTTTAATTAGAATTTAGTACTTGAAAAGTGTTTCTTGAAAATTGTGAAGCTCTTAATTTTTGTGGTAATGTCTCTTACTCTTTTTGCCTTAAATTCAAAGAAGTTGAATATACCTGAAGCTCAATTACAGAAACTACATTGCATTATTTTTCTTCTTTTCCTCACTCTGATTAGTCTCTTCCCATTTTTATTGATCTAAGATATGCTTTTCATTAAAGACCTCACTCTAAATATTTTTTGAAAATAAAATTACACAAATAAATTTAAAAAGAATAGATTTTTAATATAAAATAGACTAGAATTTAGCAAAAGTGTACAGAAGTCATATTCAAACATAATTTAATGGTAGAAAATAAAGGAAGAAAAGAAAAAAACAGAAAACAAAAAGGCCAATCTACTTTCCAAGAGTGAAATCATAAAAACTGTAATTTATAGCAGTTTACAAAATGCCCTTTTAGGCCCTACTTCTTTCTTGAGGCATCTGTTTAAATTCAGACCAGTCAAATTCTTTGACATGTCATTTACTATGAGGACTTTAATATCACTTGAGACATGAGATATGAAAACTTTTGATTTACATCATGCTTTCCCATGTATTATTCAAAATTGAAGTCATATTGGAATAGATGAAATCTCCAAGTCATCTTGTTAGAAATTCAGAGAATAAAGCATTTCATAAAGCAAATTTTAACAGTAGAAATTAGCATTAAAAAGAGCCAAGAGTCAACGGTATCTTTTTCAAAGACAACGCAATAGGATTTGTGTGCCTCAAGACGCTGCTTTAAGCCTCTGTGCCACCCCATTACCAATACTAAAAACAAACAAACAACAGCAAAACACTAGATTCCTTTCCTTCATATGTAACAAGGTCTATGGGCTTTCCTGGTGGCTCAGAAGTAAAGAACTCACCTTCAATGGAGGAGATGCAGGAGATGCTGGTTAGAACCCTGGGTGGGGAAGATCCCCTGGAGGAAGGCATGGCAACCCACTCCAGCATTCTTGCCTAGAGAAACCCATTGACAGAGGAGCCTGGTGGGCTTCAGTCCATAGAGTCACAAAGAGTCAGACATGACTGAAGTGACTGAGAAAGCACAGGCACATAAACTGATTTAGTCCAAATCCTAGACTTCTTTGCTGCTCTATGGTTATTCCATTAAATTGCCAATATCCATTGCCTCATAGAAAAAGCAAGACAGTTCCAGAAAAACATCTACTTCTGCTTTACTGACTATGCCAAAGCCTTTGACTGTGTGGATCACAACAAACTGGAAAAATTTTAAAGAGATGGGAATACCAGACCACCTGACCTGCCTCCTGAGAAATCTGTATGCAAGTCAAGAAGCAACAGTTAGAACTGGACATGGAACAACAGACTGGTTCCAAATCGGCAAAGGATTACATCAAGGTTGTATACTATCACCCTGCTTATTTAACTTATATGCAGAGTACATCATGAGAAACTGGGCTGGATGAAGCACAAGCTAGAATCAAGACTGTTGGGAGAAATATCAATAACCTCAGATATGCAGATGATACCACCCTTATGGCAGAAAGCAAAGAGGAACTAAAGAGCCTCTTGATGAAAGTGAAAGAGGAAAGTGAAAAAGTTGGCTTAAAACTCAACATTCAGAAAGCTAAGATCATGGCATCTGGTCCCATCACTCCATGGAAAATAGATGGGGAAACAATGGAAACATTGACAGGGTTTCTTTTTTGCACTCCAAAATCTCCACATATGGTGACTGCAGCCATGAAATTAAAGGATGCTTGCTCCTTGGAAGAAAAGCTATGACCAATCTAGACAGCATATTAAAAAGCAGAGACATTACTTTGGCAAAAAAAGATCCATCTAGCTAAAGCTATGGTTTTTCCAGTAGTCTGGATGGATGTGAGAGTTGGACTATAAAGAAAGCTGAGTACTGATGAATTGATGCTTTTGAACTGTGGTATTGGAGAAGACTCTTGAGAGTCCCTTGGACTGTAAGGAGATCAAAACAGTCAATCCTAAAGGAAATCAGTCCTGAATATTCATTGGAAGGACTGATGCTGAAACTGTTAACTCCAATACTTTGGCCACCTGATGCAAAGAACTGACTCATTGGAAAAGGCCCTGATATTGGGAAAGATTGAAGGCAGGAGGAGAAGGGGGTGACAGAGGATCAGATGGTTGGATGGCTTCACCGACTCGATGGACGTGAGTTTGAGCAAGCTCCGGGAGTTGGTGATGGACAAGGAGGCCTGGCGTGCTGCAGTCCATGGGGTTGCAAAGAGTCAGGCACGACTGAGTGACTGAACTGAACTGAAGCCCACTCCTCCCAGCATTTCCATAGACTATTGGGTTCCAAAGAAGTACATGATGCTCATTTCCATCATCACACTATACATCTTTATCTGGATACCTTCTTTCAGAGTCTTTCATTTTTCAGGGAATGCTGTCCACACTCCATCCATCTTTGCTTCACATTGGCCACTTTTTGGACCATCTGGAATCTGAACTTCCTAGGAATCTTTTCAAGCTGCCCAGCCTCCCTCTCAGTGCAGAAGAAAAAGGTGTTATATACTGGTTCTTCTTTTCCTTTGCAGCATGAATATGACCACTTGCAATGATCTCTGTCTTTTTAATCTGTGAGAACTGAAGTAAAAAAAAAAAAAAAAAAAACCAGGACTTAGGAAGAATTTTCTCTTGTGTTAGAGGTTTTTCTCAGGGTACAGCAAGAAAAAGTCTACAATGACAATCTTTTGTCATTGCAAAAGATTGCAATGACAGCACTATCAGTTCAGTTCAGTCACTCAGTCGTGTCTGACTCTTTTCAACCCCATGGAATGCAGCATGCCAGGCTTTCCTGTCCATCACCAATTCCTGGAGCTTACTCAAATTCATGTCCATCGAATCAGTGATGCCATCAAACCATCTCAATCCCTGTCGTTCCCTTCTCCTCCCACCTTTAATCTTTCCCAGCATTAGGGTCTTTTTCAATGAGTCAGTTCTTCACACCAGGTGACCAAATTATTGGCATTTCCCCTTCAGCATCAGTCCTTCCAATGAATATTCAGAACTGATTTCCTTTAGCATTGACTGGTTGGATCTTCTTGCAGTCCAAGGGATTCTCAAGGCAGCACTACACATGAACATCAAGTCATTTTCAAAGCATGATTTAAAGTCATATACCTGATTATATCACCTTGGAGCAAGATTCTCAAGGCCTCCTAGAGATTCTTTTAGTAACATAACTTCCATGCAGTAAGTTCTTCTTCTGGTCAAATTCATTAAAATCTAAGATGCTGATGAAACTAAAGATCCTCGTTCATATAAAGTTGATCAAAATTTTTTTTCTAAAATTATTCAAGGCACAGATCAAACTATGCCAACCCTTGGATCTTTGTTTTATGCTTTTAAGTGGAAAGAATGTCTCCATTTTATAAAAATCCTGTATAGTTTGTTTACTGAAAAAAAATTGCACAACCTAAAGGGTGAGAATTATGGCTTATTCAGTGTAAATACTGAAGATTTAAGCTAGTTCTGAGGGACTGTTCTGAAGAAGTAAGGGAGGAGCCAGGTTACACAGGAGGTTTTGCACATAAATAAATAAGCAATCAAATATTTTTTAAAATTACTTCCAATTAAAAAAAATGGATATCTCAAATTTAAAAATTTAGTGCTTTACTATGTACAGGAAGATAAAAAGTCTGGGCTTAATGAAATTATTCCTTGGATGTGCATCTTAACTATCTAGGGTCAGTATCCTGTTTTACTCCATTCTGAATCCCTGCAGGGTATACCATTAGGGGTGGCTGCAGAGGCTTACAGCTTGATGGTCACAACTTTCTTCATTTACTGTAATGGCATTCTTTGTCCACACATTGAATGTGCACACTTTCTTACAAAATTCATTACTTCCTGCCCAATAAATATTTGTTTATAAGGTTTATTTCTAGAGCTATTCATCATACAACTTTGACTCACAAAGCAACTTTTCAGATACTAAGTGCTTGGGATTGGTTGAAGTGAGAGTGTCTGATGATGTGACAGATGAGCGTTTTCTACAGCGTTTCTTCATTAATAATGTTTAAGAAGATGATATTTGACTTTATCTTCTCAGCATCAGCTTTTGAGATGAAGCTATCACAAAGGTAACCAACAAAGGTAAATCATTTAACAATCAAAAAGGTTAGCAGAAGAGCATATATCAGCTTCCTCATAAGAAAACAATAAACAACAAAATTATGATGGTTATACATACTATGATAGTATGATTACACATACAACCATCTTGGACTTGAAGATTTGAAGATTCACATCATCTTGGGTGTCTGGAGTACTTAGATTGGGGGAAGGGAGGAGAAAGGGAGGCAAGCACTGTTCTGGTGCTTTCTTCTGGGTTCCAAAAGCCGATGGAAGAGAGGCAAAGGGTACAAATAGGAGCCTCCTTGTGAGACTCCAAGGAAGAAGGGGCATTTGCCCAACTGGGTCTCACCTCTGTAGACCTCTCTCCTGGTAGATGGAGTTTACACCACATGAAAAATAATGACTTTTGACTCCAGGAAAGATGACAGTTAGGTCTTGCAGTTCATGGGATCGCAAAGTAGAACACAGCTTAGCAACTGAACAACACAGTTAACCAAGGCAGTTATCAACAAGAACAGCGCATTATTCTTACTGACAAAATTACCTGGAAGTACTGGGAGTGTTCACAGATTATCACGGTATAAGCTTTTGAATGCCTGTTTTCATCATAAGGCTCATTCAAGTAGGAGTTTTTAACAAAAGATGTTTTCCACTTGATTATATTATAGTGAACTAACATGAAATAAGGAGATAATAACCTTCCTTAAGAGAACTTAAAACCATATGTAATGACTTCCTCATGGGTCTCCCATCTACATTTTATACATTCAGGATCTCATGGTATAATAAACACAAGCAAAAAGACACTTGTGGTATGCAAAAAATAGATCAGGTGCCTTTGAGTTGTCTGGGAGACATGAAAGGGGGCCTAAACAAAGCATAGGATATAAAACATGACTTTACAGAGAAGATGGTATCTGAGCTAGTCCTAGACTGTGAGTAAAGCTTAGCAATGAGAAAACCACAAAGGCAGTGGCATATATAGAGGAAAAATTTTACAGTATTTCAGATTATGGTGGCTGTGGGGCTGGAGGGTGGTAGAAAGAAATGAGATGCTTCTAGATCAGCATTGTACAGGAGCAACATGAGTCCTATCAGGGAGAGAGAGTGTAAAAGCTTGGTCAGCATGAATTTTTTGAAGAGGATTGGTTAGCAATGAGTTTAGAGAGTGAGCCATTAAAGTTGCCTCCAGGCATTAGAATTTAATTTGGGGAAATAGTGAAGAACAGGGAAGAATCCATTCAGTGTGGATTTTGCATTAGAAATATTACTTTGGCTAAAAAGTGGAGGTTAAATTGAAGGTGTAAATACTAAAAACCAACTAGGAAAATATCATAGTATTTCAGATTATGGTGGCCTTTGGGATGGAGGGTGTTAGAGAGAAATGAGATGCTTTTAGATCAGTGCTGTACAAAAGCACCGTCATGGGAATGATGTAAAAGTAAGCACATTAGGAAAAAGTAAAAAGAACAAGTCAAACTAACATATATTATTTTACCCAGTATATATACAAAATATTTTCCTTTCAATATGGACAAAATATTGAAAGTATTGAGATCTTTTACATTTTCATACATAGTCATCAAAAATTGGTATAAATTTTAAACTTAGATTATGCCTTGACTCTTACATTAAATGTCTTCAGAAAACTTGAACTTAATCAAATGAGGCTTCCAATTTTGGAGATTTTGATAATAATACAAAAACACAGATACACAGAATTATCCGAAATAAACAAGAAGATACCTACACCTGTGGTCTTAGTAAATATGGAAAAGAAGTTTAGTATGAATAGAAAATTTAACAAATTCTGGAGAAGATTTGCATTTCTGTTTCAAGAAGCCTTCCTATAAGTTTTGATAAAAAAGATTTAAATTTTCCTTCTAAAAGCAAACATACCTAAACATCTCTAAACATTTTTTTTCTACTTAGACCCTTGAGAGATACCAAAATTCTTTACATATAGGAAAACATTTGAACTAATGACAAAGAAAAAGCTACTGTATATATGTATGTCATTTTTAATACCAAATATTATATTCAAAAAGTTTCCTTTTACATATAATTGAGGTTAGGGAAATTTCCTTTAATATAGAATAATGTTTTTTCTAATATGGTCTTTTATATATATATAAATCTGATGTCATTTTAATTTAAATTTTTCTTTGAAGGCTTTCAAAGAAGAAAATAGGATGCACTTTTTATATCATGTTAATGTACTTTATAATATTTTAAAACTTAAAAAAATAGAAAAAATCAGATTTTAGAATGACTAATTGCAAGCTGAATTTTTGTTCTAGATACACTTTTAGAATAAATTATAAACCTTATGGTTTACTACATTAAAAAATTAGATTGATGGTCCTAAAGTATTGGTTCTCAAAACCTGATATGTCAGAAGAATGCTATGAAGTGTAGACTTAAATTTGGTCACTATATTGTGTTCATTCTATGTCAGGTATTTTCCTTAGTACTTTAGATATATTAATCCATTTAACTTCACAAAAATCTTTTGTACAGTTTCTTTCATCATCATTAGTATAATCAGATCATCACCATCATCTCTAATTTTTTTCTCAAATTCTTTAGTTTTGATTTTTTTATCTTTTATTTTATATTAGAGTGTAGTTCATTAACAATGTGATATCTTCAGAGGGACAGCAAAGGGACTCAGTCATACATAAACACATATACATTCTCCCCTAAACTCCTCTCCCATCCAGCATCATCTCTACTTTAGAGATAAGTGAATCCAGAAAAGGTGAGAGAGACAAGCTCACACAGCTGGTAACTGGCAGAACCAAGGTTTGAACCCTGGAACTCTGGGACTTGTGTCTGCTACCCTTCTCTCCATCACCTTTCACCTTGAAGCTTGATTTTTAAGCCATTTGAGGAAGTTCCTCATAAAGTAATAGTGTTAGTTGCTCAGTCATGTCTGGCTCTTTTTGACTCCATGGACTATAGCCTGCTAGGCTCCTCTGTCTATGGGATTCATCAGGCAAGAATACTGGAGTGTGTTTCTATTCCCTTCTCCAGGGGATCTTCCTGACCCAAGGGTCAAACTCAGGTCTCCTTCATCACAGGCAGATTGTTTTACAATCTGAGCCACCAGGGAAGCCCAATAAAGTAATAACTTAGACTCAAATGGTCATACTCAAAGTGTGCAAATTAGTGACTAGAGAAGGACCCTTCACAGTAGCTACAAGACTTCTAAACACCTGTAGAATTCCATAGGTTTTCCTCATTCTGTCATGTTGAACTTTTCATCTGTGAATGTTGTGACAAGAAAGGTTTATTTATCAAACTTGCAGAACTCCAAGGGTGAGGATGATAGCAAACACATAAAAGAATAAAACTGATTCAAAATAAGCCTTCAGTTCAGTTCAGTCACTAAATGGTGTCTGACTCTTTGCGACCCCATGAACCGCAGCACCCCAGGCCTCCCTGTCCATCACCAACTCCCAGAGTCCACCCAAACCCATGTCCATTGAATATGTGATGCCATCCAACCATCTCATCCTTTGTTGTCCCCTTCTCCTCCTGCCCTCAATCTTTCCCAGCATCAGGGTCTTTTTCAATGAGTCAGTTCTTCACATTCTGGTGGCCAAAGTACTGGAGTTTCAGCTTCAGCATCAGTCCTTCCAATGAATATTCAGGACTGATCTCCTTCAGGATGGACTGGTTGGATCTCCTTGCAGTCCAAGGGACTCTCAAGAGTCTTCTCCAACACTACAGTTCAAAAGCATCAATTCTTTGACACTCAGCTTTCTTTACAGTCCTGCTCTCACATCCATACATGACCACTGGAAGAACCATAACCTTGACTAGATGGACCTTTGTTGGCAAAGTAATGTCTCTACTTTTTCATATGCTGTCTAGGTTGGTCATAAAGTTCACCTTTTTAACACTTAATTCAACACTCAATTCCTGGTTGGCGATTAAAAGCAACAACAACAAAAATGAAGGCCCAGAAAACAATGACAGACTGTCTTGACAGCAGTTGACTAGAAAAAGAAATTGAAGTGCTTTAGTTGACCACAGATTATAGCAAGAAAACCCAAAGATGATGTCATCAAACAACAGCCACCACCACCAAGCCCTTCTACAACATGCTAATTACATATTTCTATGCTGCATTAAGAGATGAAATATTGTTCAAATCAACTAAGATTTCCTCCAGCATTGTATTCAGCACCAGTCAGATGACACCTAGGAAGCTGAATCCATTTCTAGATGTCATTGAATGGCACCAAGTAGAGAGAATTCAGAATAACTTAACTGGCATAGTTTGGAATGTGGTCTGAATAACCTGCCCTAAAAGAATGGTTGAAAAACTCAATACATTATGATTTAATTGAGAACATAAAATCATTTTTAACTATGAGGAGGTGGGGGGGAGGTGCTTAATTCATGTGCAGGAAGGAATGGACTTATTCTCTCTAATGTTTCAAAGGGAAAATAAAAGACCAGTGGGTAGGATGTGCAAGAAGAAAGACAGCACTTAATTTCAATAACGTAAATGTATTGTCCTGTGAAGGAATGAGATCTCCATCCTTGAAAATAAGCAACCACAGGATGAATAAATGTCAGCCTCCTTTTGTGTAGCTTTCTGACTTGAGAAAGAGGTTGCATTAGATGAGAACAGAGGCCCCTTCCAATTTTAGCTGTTAATGAACCACTTTTCACATCACATCTCTGATTTTTTCTGTATATGAATTTTTATTCAGTGTTACTTCAGCTTAATTAAGCAAACTAAATATTTTTGTTAACTCAGTACCTTTTAATCAATAATGATGGGATCCAGTGCAAATATATTATTAGGGGAAAATTAAGTGAAATTATCAGTGTTTGAATAAATTTTTGTCAGCTGCTAATATACACGATAAACTAAAAATTTATTTTCTAAATCATTTGTTGTTGTTGTTCAATCACTAAGCCATGTCCAACTCTTTTGTGACCCCATGGACTGTAGCATACCAGGCTCCGTGGGGTTCTTTAAGCAAGAATGCTAGAGAGGGTTGCCATTTCCTTCCCTAGGGGATCTTCCTGACCTAGAGATCCAACCCTGGTCTCCTGCATTGCAGGTGGATTCTTTGCCACTGTGCCACTGGAGAAGCTCTTCTAAATCATAGCACAGTGGAAATTTATAAGATATAAATTTAATGAATGGATAAAAAAGAAAGAGAATGCCTTTGTACCTGACTTTGTCACTAATTAGAAAACTTATTTAATATAAATAATTGACTATTGTACTTTATGCTTATGTAAATTTTGTATCTGACCATGACTAAACACTTTTTGTAACATTATGTTTGAAAATAAATACTGCAAGAATTTTCATCTCTCAATGTACTAGGATATTTATAGCTTCAAACAGGGGAGTCAGGCTGTAATATAAAACTACTGTTTTTAAACTGTACTTTTGAATAGCTATTGGCATCTCATCTTTTTTAAACTCTTGTTAACTTTTAGTTATGAAGCATTTTGATTCATTGACACTGCCCATTTGATCTCTGCCAAAGGGTCTAAAGGCTCTGAAAGTAAATGCCACCTAAGCTAATTATTTCAAATGCAGATATTCAGTTGAATTTACATCTCAGACTTGACAAGTGGTTACTCAAAGCTACAAAAACAAAAAACCAGAGAGCTTTTTCGGAATGCAGAGGGTGATTTCTGATTTAGCTTAGTTTCTAGTCTGACTTTCCTATATCTTAATTGAGATGAGAAAAGATAGTGCTCTTTTTCCTGTGATCAACAGAGTTGTGTAACTTAAAAATTACAAATCTAATTTTAATAATGCCCTAACAACCCTAAAAATATGTATAATCATCGTAAATAAAGATACAACAGGACAATTCCACATGGACTCAAAGTCAAGGTAAAAATACATGTTTTCTATGGCATTTAGAGTGTTATTTATTAAAACCATAAATTGATGAATGATTTGGTGATTTCCAAGGCACACAGAATTATTCTCATAGATGAAAGAAACTGTAGCTTAGGAATTTTAACATTTATCAAGTCACTAAAATGTTTTTCTTTTAGTTCTATAAACTTTAAGTGGAGATTCCAAGTTTAGCTAAGGAAGACATACCATGAATGACAAATTTCAAAAGACCATCACAGTCTGTGATTAGAAAAGCACTCCATTCTCTCCTCCTCCTTCCCCACCCCCCTTCCTGTTATCTTCCTTTCCTCTTGTTCTTTCTCCTTCCCCTTCTGCCTCTTGTCAGTCTTTCGTTCTTTTTTATTCTACCTCCCCTCCTTCTCCCATTTTAGTTAAAAAAAAAAATGCATGCTGTAAATGTTTGAATACCAGAGTATTTTCCTTTTATAGGCTTTTTTCCTTGTTCCACTCATAAAACATTCTTATAAAGATGTAATGGTAAATGCAGACCCAGACCAGAGTTTGTCTTTTACCTAATTTTGATCCTATATCATCAGAGACGTACTCAGGCATGTGTATAGTTTAAATCATTGTAATATGAAAAACTGTATATAATGTATAAATTTAAATATAGTTTTAAGTGATTAGTTTTAAATGGTGTCCAATCTCAATTCCTTTCATTTTAAAACTTAATCTGGTTTGAAAATTTCAATCTTTTTTTTTTTTTTTTAAAGTCTATTAACGCTCTTGCTCTACCGCTCATGTAATTGCATGGATGTATTTCTGTATCTCTGTGGATATACTGCACAAATATTTAATGATAAAAGTTTAAGTCCAATAGTTGGAGCTCTAAGCTTATCGATCATGTTGATAAATGTTTACATTTTCATTGCATTGATCAAAGATGTTAATTGGCAAAAATGGATAGCCTCTAATTAATTACCCCATGATATTGTTCACTATAGTGGAGCAAAATAAAGTTCACGACTGAGAAACAAAGCAAAGATGGAGAAGTGAGCCTTCTCCAGTTGAAATACTTCACTCGGGACTCAGCCAATTGGGATCTCTCTCAGGTTTCCTTTGGGGCTGTTCCATGGCAGGAAAAAGGGGGAAAAAGCAAAATTCTGTCACTGTAAAGGTAATGTGTGAGGACAGCCTACCCTGCCAAAAAGGTCACAGCCCAGTGCCGCCTTGACTCTCACTTTAATGGCCTAGGTGGGTATTCATTTTAAAGAACATTCCAGCGACTGGTGGAGGAGAATGAGAAGAAGAACCCCAGAGTGCACTTAGGAAGATGTTTTTAAACTAACAATTAGATGCTGAAATGTTCTAAGCCAGGAACTTTTCAAGCCTTTTTTTTTTTTTTTTTTAATAGCTCCTCAGGTTTGCCTTTCATTTTTCAGTCATGTGAACAAAAAGCTGTGAAACCAGCCTGAGCCTCTCCCTGCTGCTGGAAGGAAGAGCAGGACAGCGGCCATGATCATCTGTGTTCCCTGCAGTCTGGACAATAGCTATCCCAGTCAGTCAGTCCTTCACTCAGCAGACTGACAGGTGGGAATCTTTATGGATAAACAAGCTCAACGGTCCATGTGGAGGACCAGGGAGTTAAAGAAAATATAAAGAGTGTAAGACTTGACATACGTATATGTGCAAGCTAAGTCGCTTCAGTCATGTCTGACTCTTTGGCAACCCCATGCACTGTAGCCCACCAGCCTCGTCTGTCCATGGGATTTTCCAGACAAGAATCCTGGAGTGGATTGCCAATCCCTCCTCCACAGGATCTTCCTATCCAGGGATCAAACCCGTGTCTCCTGTGGCTCCTGCATTGCAGGCAGATTCATTACCACTGTGCCATTTGGGGAAGCCCTGACCTGACATGTACGTATTTCCAAATAAGGGTTTGCATTTCCAAATAAAAATATTCCACTGATCTTCTCTTCAGCCACATTGATGCTTATGTAAGAAGGCATCACCTGTGTCTTTAGCATTCACACAGACTTTTCATTTGATAGTTGTATATCTAGAAGAGAGACCCTGTATAAGAATATATGCAATGATTGAGAAGAAATTATTGTGAGGCTCATGGTTAAGGAAAAATGAGATCCCTTATCTGGCTTCTGGGTCAATGATCTCCCAGCTTGATTTTGCAACACCGAGCACTGAAATTTTCTCAAAGGTATTAGGAAATTCTTCTAAATATTCAACACGAAATTCTGTTTCATTTTCTTGATTTTTACAAACCAAACAACATGTGATATCAAGAAATTTTTGGAGACGGTGGCTGTAGGGAGGGAGTGAAAAAATATTATGGTGATTATGTAGGACACCTGGACCTAAGTCTAGATGTCCCTGTTCCAGGAAGTCTGAGACGGGTGGGGCCCATGTTTCATCAGGCTGCTACTGTCTGAGAAATAAAAAATCTAAGTCTTTACCATCCAAAGGAATTGCTTTAATGATACAATTATTCTTTTCAAAGTGTAAGAGAAACACTTAACACAAGCACACACTAGTGATGTTTGCTTGTAATTACAGGTCACTTTTGGCTTTTCCAAAGACATAAAATAAGCAGGGCTAGACTGTGGGTGCCTACGGGAAACTGTGAGGGGCAATTTGTGGGTGGGATCACAACTAAGCTTGCATTAAATAACAGTCTTCTACAGTTAAATTTCTTAGTTTTTTAAAAGGCAAATATCCTTGGAGGAATGGCCCTACACGATGGCAGAGAAAGTGGTTTGCTTATGTGGTAAGATTTAAAAGACATCGACCAAGTTATCCAAAAATATTTCTACCACCAGCCTGTGGTGTTACCGGAAAATTTCTCACTATTCCTTTGGGACAGTACCTTCAAAATGTCTGTTGAAAAGCATTGCCTCGCAGCTGTTACAGATTAATCCATTCTCGCCTGGTATCATATTGGCAAGAATTTGTTTATTGCCTATGCAAGGCAATTTAGGTGAGAGTAAGAAAATTGGGGTTCAGGAGCAAAAAATACAAGAAGGAGCAAGATATAATTTGCAAAAGAGCCCTGGGGTTAGTGATCAGAGAAAAGTTGAGAGGGACAAGGGTGAGTGAAGGGTCAGGGCAAGAATGGTCCAGGGGATGTCACCATAGATTATATCCTATGTGCACCTCTACATTCCTAAACTTCAGAATGATATATTTTACCACCCCTGTGATTGGCATTCTGCACGTCCTTGTCTTAGTAGTGGTTACTTGCCTGCTTGTTCTTTGCCTATTTTAATTCCCAGGCTCTGTCCTTAATTAAAATCTCAGTATTCCCACAGCCCCAAGCAGTGGCATTGTCCATAAGGGCTGTAGTAAAACTTATTAAATAAATGAATAAAACGAATATACTGGTGATGGCTACACAGGGATGATAACAAATGTAGAATCAGATATTCTCACCTTCACACAATTCAGGCAAGGGTTTAAAAAAAAAAATTGGTGATCGAATTGCCTACCTGATTAGTGATCATAGCACATTCTATGTGCTCAGAAAACTATTACTTTTTCTGCCTATAGATGTTTTTGCTTGTTTTGCTTTATATCTGTCTCCCTGGATGAATGTTGTGGAATGGAATGAATAAAACCAAAACTTAGTCATCTTTTTAATACTTTTATATAATTGGGAAAAAAATTTTTCCTCCACTTCTCTGCATCCCAACAGATACCCCCAGCCCCTACTGCAGCATCTCTGACCATATCAGATAGACATGAGTGCTTAAAGAATGAACAAAAAGGAAAGGAAGGAGAGAAGGGATGAAAAAGAGAGAATGGGAAGTAGTAAGAAATAGACTTATAATCACTTAATTTTTTCCTCCAAGGAAAACTGTGATTAAATGATACTTAATGTCCTAATAGCATTTTGGTTGCTAGGCCATTTCATGAGGAAGGGGCTGCAGACTTGAGTCACTGTTCTGCTGAGTTGTCCAGACTGGGGGTGGGAAGTAGCAGTGGCAAAGGGGTAATTTCAGGGTCATGCCAGTAATTTGATGTCTCTTTCATCTCGTAACCACTCTTACAGAAGGGAATACTTTAGGCGACTAGATCATGACAACGAATTCTCTGTAGGTGAAATAGGCTCAGATATGAATATGTTCTTCACCTGGGGTATTTGACAAAAGATTCCTGAGAAATAGAAGCTACATTCCAAGAAGGTCCTAACTCATACTTATTCAGGTAACGTTATACCACCTCAAATTCTGCTTTTAGTTACAAGTGTTAAAGAAGTTAGTCTATTCTTTTGGAGATCCTTTAAGAAACTGTGTACTTTGTCAAGGTCCATGATTTCATGGATCATTAGCCATGTATGCAGCTACTGTACAAAGTCTTATTAGGTGGCAACTTTGCTGAACAGGTCTCTGGAACAGCCCCTTTGTCTTTATGGTCTTTTATGGCAGCCCTGCTTCACTTACTCCTATATTTTGATTCTGGAAACATCAAACTTGTGTACACAAGTCCACTTCTGTCAGTTATTTTTCTCAGCCTACAAGAGTACACAATAACCTATATATTAGGTCTTTGTGATTTTTTTTTTTTTAATTCAGGTTTAAACAGGATCAGTTCAGTTGCTCAGTTGTGTCTGGACTCTGCAACCCCATGGACTGCAGCACTCCAGGCCTCCCTGTCCATCACCAACTCCCAGAGTTTACTCAAACTCATGTCCATTGAGTCTGTGATGCCATCCAACCATCTCCCTCTCTGTCATCCCACCATCACGGTCTTTTCAAATGAATCAGTTCTTCGCATCAGGTGGCCAAAGTATTGGAGTTTCAGCTTCAACATCAGTCCTTCCAATGAATATTCAGGACTTATTTTCTTTAGGATGGACTGGTTGGATCTCCCAGCAGTCCAAGGGACTCTCAAGAGTCTCCTCCAACACCACAGTTCAAAAGAATCATTTCTTTGGTGCTTAGCTTTCTTTATAGTCCAACTCTCACATCCATACATGACTACTGGAAAAACTATAGCCTTGACTAGACAGACCTTTGCTGGCAAAGTAATGTCTCTGCTTGTTAATATGCTGTCTAGGTTGGTCATAACTTTTCTTCCAAGGAGTAAGCATCTTTTAATTCCATGGCTGTAGTCAGGATAGGCGTTCATTAAATGTTGAATGAGTGTACTTGTAATTGTGAGTAAACTAAAGCTTATAGACGCTTTCCCCCACCTATCTCATGGTAGATTTAACAAGCATAGATTTTCCTATTACATTTGAAGAATTTTCACAAAAAGGGAACACAGTCTTTACTTATCAGTAGTAGTAGTTTTTCAGTGTAAGATGGGACTCTAGAGTGCAGGACGATTTTAGAATTATGAGGTGAACTACTGTTCTTGATTTTGGTGAAGTGTGTTATAATTGGATGATAGGAGATTCCTGAGTTTTTCAGAGCCATTAAAGGGTTGAGAGTCATAACATGGGGGTGATTTTAGAGAAGTATAATTTTATTATATATGAAAATAACTTTTAAATATTATTTGTTATTAATTTGTTGCTTGGTTTCTATATCCCAAGAAATCTGAGAGAAATGAAATTTCTGGAAATACTGGAAATCACTGGGAAACAAACAAATAAAAACTAAGTTTCTTAGAAAAAATATTAACTCTGTACACTTTTTCAAATGGGCCTCTGACATTTTACAAGATTTATGCAAATGCAGAAAAAGACCCCCACCTTGGCAGCAAGGATTCATGTAATGATTCAGCAGTTTTTGGCTCCAGTCAAGCCAAGACTTCATAACCATCTACAATGCTTGTGATTATAATGCATAAGAAACAAGAAAAATAAACAGTGTGGTATAACTATAAAGATTGAAAATACTTTTTATCATTCCCTGGAGTTTGAGAAATCTTCTGAAGTTGCATATGGTAGAATGTTGTTGTAAAAATTAGGTTTCTCAGAAACTCTTGTGACATTTCAGTTTCTACTAAATAATTGAGTAAAATTGTTTTCTGTTTCTCAGCCTATAAAACTACAGTCACTCCCTCCTTCCCAATTAATTGGCCAACAAATGAGGTACAAGTCTATTAAAAACATGATGAAAGAATCTGATTTTGTGTTTGGTAATGGAGGTCAATGATTGTGACAAAAACAAAGTGCCCTGAAGCTGCAAATGTCCTCTTTGAACAAAAAACAAGAGTGTTGGCTACACAGAAGAAGCCCAAATCAGCAATCATCTGGTTCCCTAAAGGAAGGTCTTAGAAGTCTCCTTATAACAAACTTGGAAAGGAACCTATGAAAGCTTCTGATGGATCACTTAGAGTAAGTCAAGATTCTCGGAGAGTTCACATTATTATACTTACCAAAAAAATAGGTCATTTTTCTGTAGGAATTTGACATTTATTTTCATTGCTTCTGAAAGTATTTACAAGAAAGCAGTGTCATATATATTACCATGGAAGTCATTCTTTCTCAATTATAGAAACAATTTTCTATACAAAATACAAAATACAAAAACTCAGAATAATTTTTTAACATGGATACACAATACACATGCTCAACACTAAAAGATGTACAGGAGGGAGAAAAAGAAGGAATATTATATAAGCAAAATACTCTCTAAATAAACTTCTCGTGAACAAAATTGTTAGTACCTACTGGTGTAAAACTATGGCAAGAAAATCCTTGGGAAGCAAACATAATAGAAGATTATTATTTATATAAAAACAACAAGAATATGAAACACTTAGAACTATTCTTGACTCGACAAAAACACATAAAGTATTAACCCTTGCCGATAAGTTTAAAAAGATACTTTTACATCATATTTATCTACAGGAAAACTAGCTAATTGTGAAAACTGTCAATTCTGCCCAGTTAATGTAGTGGCTTCCTTAAATTTCAATTCGAATTCAGAAAGGGAGAGCAAATTTTGAATAACTAAGAAGTTTTTGAAAAAGAAAAGTAGAGTTTCCTGTTCCTATCAGATAACAAAATGTAATATAATGGATGGCAATGAAAACAATATAGCAGAAGAACTGATGGCAAGATTAAAATTAACAATAAATAAAACAGAAGATAGCCTATTGTAAGTAATATTTTAATGTATAATAAAGGTGAGATCAAAAATTTTGAACAAAAATAACTATTCACTAACTGATGCTGGGAAAGTCATCTTACTGTTAGATAGGAAAATAGCCTTATATTATAATTTATATAAAAATATTTGTATGAAGTGAAAGGGATAATACAAAGTCATTGAAAATAGAGTGGCTATGTGTGTGTGTATGTGTGTGTGTATGTGTATTTATCAGAGCTTGTGTTAGAATGATAACATTTGGAATGAGATAAAAGAAAATAACAAAGAGTAATTCATCAAAAACCCAGATGGCAAATAAAAGCAAAAATGAGAAAACTTAGAAAAAATGGCTAGTAAATAAAATAAAAGCATAACCAATGGGAAAAATACATCCTAAAAGAAGATTGATAAATATGAAAGAAAAAATGCAAATGTTCAATACATATGGAAATATTCATCTCATTCAAAATATATACTTGGTATATATATAAGTTCATGTAACTCTAAGAGTGAAATAATTGACAATATATACAAAAAGTCTTAAAAATTATCCTGTCCTGTGACTGAATA
Organism: Muntiacus reevesi; assembly: GCF_963930625.1. Taxonomy (NCBI): domain Eukaryota; kingdom Metazoa; phylum Chordata; class Mammalia; order Artiodactyla; family Cervidae; genus Muntiacus; species Muntiacus reevesi. The sequence continues at coordinate 19,884,010 of NC_089267.1, forward strand.
ATTAATTTCTATTATTAGAATATCAGGTATTTAAAAGGAATAGAGATACGGTAGAAATTTCCATTCAATAAGAGCCCATCTTTATGTTAAAAGAAACTAGGAAAAGAATATATACTTCAAACCAGAATGTTTACAAATCCTATAAAATTTTTTACAACAGTTAAAATAATTTTTTCAAGAATATTTAATAATACATGCTCATGACAAAAGAATCTATTTACAGGGCAGGAATAGACACACAGATGTAGAGAACAGATGTGTGAACATGAGGCAGAGAAGAAAAGGGAATGATGAATTGGGAGGTAGGATTGACATATATACACAAGGGCTTCCCTTGTGGCTCAGCTGGGAAAGAATCTGCCTACAATGCGGGAGACCTAGGTTTGATCCCCGGGTTGGGAAGATCCCCTGGAGAAGGGAAATATTACCCACTCCAGTATTCTGGCCTGGAGTATTCCATGGACCATATAGTCTATGGGATCACAAAGAGCCAGACCTGGCTTTCATTTCACTATCAGATATATATACCCTCAATCAGTCAGTCAGTCAGTTCAGTCACTCAGTCGTGTCCTATTCTTTGCAACCCCATGAATCACAGCATGCCAGGCCTCCCTGTCCATCACCAACTCCTGGAGTTTACTTAAACTCATGCCCATCGAGTCGGTGATGCCATCCAGCCATCTCATCCTCTGTTGTCCCCTTCTCCTCCTGCCCCCAATCCCTCCCAGTGTCAGGGTCTTTTCCAACGAGTCAACTCTTCGCATGAGGCGGTCAAAGTATTGGAGCTTCAGCTTCAGCATCAGTCCTTCCAATGAACACCCAGGACTAATCTCCTTTAGGATGGACTGGTTGGATCTCCTTCCAGTCCAAAGGACTCTCAAGAGTCTTCTCCAACACCACAGTTCAAAAGCATCAATTCTCGGCACTCAGCTTTCTTCACAGTCCCACTCTCACATCCATACATGACCACTGGAAAAACCATAGCCTTGACCAGAGGGACCTTTGTTGGCAAAGTAATGTCTCTGCTTTTTAATATGCTGTTTAGATTGGTCATAACTTTCCTTCCAAGGAGTAAGCGTCTTTTAATTTCATGGCTGCAGTCACCATCCACAGTGATTTTGGAGCCCCAAAAAATAAAAGTCTGACACTGTTTTCACTGTCTCCCCATCTATTTCCCATGAAGTGATGGGACCAAATGCCATGATCTTAGTTTTCTGAACGTTAAGCTTTAAGCCAACTTTTTCACTCCCCTCTTTCACTTTCATCTAGAGGCTTTTCAGTTCCTCTTCACTCTCTTCCATAAGGGTGGTGTCATCTGCATATCTGAGTTTATTGATATTTCTCCTGGCAATCTTGATTCCAGCTTGTGCTCCTTCCAGCCCAGCGTTTCTCATGATGTTCTCTGCATATAAGTTAAATAAGCAGGGTGACAATATACAACTTTGATGTACTCCTTTTCCTATTTGGAACCAGTCTGTTGTTCCATGTCCAGTTCTAACTGTTGCTTCCTGACCTGCATACAGATTTCTCAAGAGGCAGGTCAGGTGGTCTGGTATTCCCATCTCTTTCAGAATTTTCCACAGTTTATAGTGATCCACACAGTCGATGTGCTAAATAGATAACTAGTTACAACTTACCATAAAATACAAGTATCAGCTTGGTGCTCTGTGGTGACCTAGATGAGTGTGGGCTGGGGAGGGAGGTCCAAGAGGGAGGAGATGCATGAATACATACAGCTGATTCATTTCTTTGTACAGCAGAAACTAACATGATATTGTAAAGAAACTATACCCCTCTTTAAGAAAAAGTTAAGAAGTGAAGGATATAAAATGGCCTACATGATAAGGTGAAAAGTATTAGTTGCTCAGTGGTGTCTGACTTGTTGCATCCCCATGGACTGTAGTCTGCCAGACTCCTCTGTCCATGGAATTCTCCAGGCAAGAATACTGATGGTAGAGGTATAGCCTAGGGATGTGAGGAAGAGTGAAGGATTCTTTATCCTGGGGAGGGAGGAGGTAAGTGGAAATGATTGTTTTTTATGAAATATATTTTTCCTTTGAATTTTTACAGCATCCTTACATTAATTTTTTAATTTTACAAAAATTGTAAAGTCTTAAAATTAAAAAAAAAAAAAAGGCCAAAAAATGAAGTGACCATTTCTGGGTCATGAAATTAAAGGTCTTGGGTTTTTTGTTTTTTGGATATTTTTTAAAAAAAATTTTATTGTGATTTCTGTATTTTAGATTAATATGTTCTTATTTAAATATTTTTTGGAATACAGTGTTCTTAAATACAAGTGTGCATAAGTTTATAGGCTGATAAATGTTTCATGAATTAAATATATCTGTGTAATCAGCACCAAAATCAATGAACAAAGCATTTATTCCTGTCCCTATTTCTGTGCTATTCCCTTCAAGGATAACAGCTATTATGACTACTAAGAGCACAGATTAACTTTGGTTTTGTACTTTGTTAGAGGTGAAATCTTAATAATTCTATTTTTTTATGTTTAACTTCTTTTACAACATTATGTTTCTGAAATTCATCCATGTTGTTGCATAAAAAAATTTTGCATAGTAAAATATTTACCTGTATTTCAATAAAGCACTGATTCACTAAATCTTAAACCAAAATTTTAAGAACAAAATAAATCATTTTGCTGCATAAACACAGAGCAATGGAATTGCCCTTTGTTTTGAACCAAAACCACAACAACAAAAGATTGTTCTTCCCAACTCTTTTAATAATTCACTTCTTCCTGAAACTTTCCCAACTGTCAAATGATTTTGGTGATTCTGGAAATAGTGCCTATATTTTCTTGTCACAAAAATAATTTTTAAAAGCACAGGTCTTGGGTAGATCTATCTTTTGTTTTTATTGTCTTTGGGAATTAAAAGATTCTATTTTCTTTCAATTCACAATGGTAGAGAAAAACAACAGTAACAACAAAATATTACTGACATCTGCAAGCTAAAGAAGAACCTGATGGAGGGAAATCATTTCCAAGTCAATTACATTATAAATCTAACCTTTCTTTCAAATCCAGGATAAAGAATAAATAGATAGAGGAATTGGTTCAAAATTAATTGAGGTTTGTCCAAGAAATATTGGAGATTAGCTGTGAAGATTCATGTCTCATTCAAGAAGTAGACATGAAACAAACCCAGTCTGTTCAGCCTAGGGAATTCGTGAAAGTGTAGTAATTCGGTCATGTCGGACTCTTTGTGACTCCATGGACTATAGCCCACCAAGCTCCTCTTGTCCATGGGATTCTTCAGGCAAGAATTTTGGAGTGGGTTGCCAAGCCCTTCTCCAGGGAATCTGTCCAACCCAGGGATTAAGCCAGGTCCCCTTCACTGCGGGCAGATTCTTCACTGTTTGAGCTACCCAAGAACACCAGAGAATTCATAGAGAAGGCTGATTCTATACCTCCAGCCATGAGAGTGAAGGTCTGAAATTTTCAGAGATGAGTCATATTCTGCTATGGACTTGTAATTGCAAGAAGTCCCAGAGAATGAAAATGCTATTATCATCTTCCCATGACCACACCCTTGTAAAAACCAACTTTTATGGAAACCTGCCTTTTTTTTAATCAAAAACCTAGGTACAGAGTGGTGAGAGAGTTGACCTTCCAAAGATGAGGGCTCTCACATCGGGAGAAAATGTGAGTGACCTGAGATTTACAAGAGGTGGAGAACATTGTCCTGTTCAGATCAGCTCCTGGGAGGAGGGGAAACTCAACTGGATCTCTTCTTCTGTGCATGGAGCATCCAGATGCACTCTGGCATAATGCCTAGGTGAAACACCTTTTACCTCAACTGCTGGCTTCATAGATCCCTTTCATCCTTTGTGTGAATCCTCTCAGAATCAGAGGACTGTGATAAAATTTAATCCCAGGATGGTGTTAAATTCTCATTAAAGAAAGTGCCTGAGTGAAAGGAAATAAGGAAGCGAATCAAGTAACAGAAATATAGATCAATGGAACAGAATAGAAAGGCCAGAGATAAATCCACGAACCTATGGACACCTTATCTTTGACAAAGGAGGCAAGGATATACAATGGAAAAAAGACAACCTCTTTAACAAGTGGTGCTGGGAAAACTGGTCAGCCACTTGTAAAAGAATGAAACTCAAACACTTTCTAACACCATACACAAAAATAAACTCAAAATGGATTAAAGATCTAAATGTAAGACCAGAAACTATAAAACTCCTAGAGGAGAACATAGGCAAAACACTCTCCGACATAAATCACAGCAAGATCCTCTATGACCCACCTCCCAGAATATTGGAAATAAAAAGCAAAACTAAACAATTGGGACCTAATGAAACTTAAAAGCTTCTGCACTACAAAGGAAACTATAAGTAAGGTGAAAAGACAGCCCTCAGATTGGGAGAAAATAATAGCAAATGAAGAAACAGATAAAGAATTAATCTCAAAAATATACAAACAACTCCTGAAGCTCAATTCCGGAAAAATAAATGACCCAATCAAAAAATGGGCCAAAGAACTAAACAGACGTTTCTCCAAAGAAGACATACAGATGGCTAACAAACACATGAAAAGATGCTCAACATCACTCATTATTAGAAAAATGCAAATCAAAACCACAGTGAGGTACTATTACACGCCAGACAGGATGGCTGCTATCCAAAAGTTTGTAGAAACAATAAATGCTGGAGAGGTTGTGGAGGAAAGGGAACCCTCTTACACTGTTGGTGGGAATGCAAACTAGTACAGCCACTATGGAAAACAGTGTGGAGATTTCTTAAAAACTGGAAATAGAACTGCCATATGACCTAGCAATACCACTTCTGGGCATACACACTGAGGAAACCAGATCTGAAAGAGACACGTGCACCCCAATGTTCATCGCAGCACTGTTTATAATAGCCAGGACATGGAAGCAACCTAGATGCCCATCAGCAGATGAATGGATAAGGAAGCTGTGGTACATATACACCATGGAATATTACTCAGCTGTTAAAAAGAATTCATTTGAATCAGTTCTAATGAGATGGATGAAACTGGAGCCCATTATACAGAGTGAAGTAAGCCAGAAAGATAAAGAACATTACAGTATACTAACACATATATATGGAATTTAGAAAGATGGTAATGATAACCCTATATGCAAAACAGAAAAAGAGACACAGATGTACAGAACAGACTTTTGAACTCTGTGGGAGAAGGTGAGGGTGGGATGTTTTGAAAGAACAGCATGTATATTATCTATGGTGAAACAGATCACCAGTCCAGGTGGGATGCATGAGACAAGTGCTCGGGCCTGGTGCACTGGGAGGACCCAGAGGAGTCGGGTGGAGAGGGAGGTGGGAGGGGGGATCGGGATGGGGAATACATGTGACTCTATGGCTGATTCATGTCAATGTATGACAAAACCTACTGAAATGTTGTGAGGTAATTAGCCTCCAACTAATAAAAAAGAATTAAAAAAAATTAAAAAAAAAAAAAGACAAGAAGGAAGAAACAGAAGAATGTGATCCTAAAGAAACAAATGTGAAACAAATCATAAAATGGAAGACTTAAATCTAACTTAAGAATAATTATATTAAACATAAATATTTTAAATATATCAATCAAAAGGCTGAGATTAGTAGAATGGATAAATAATACAACCCATTTTTATGCTGTTGAAATTCAATGGAAGAGGTATACCAAAAATGATATCTTGCAAATATAATGAAAAGAAAATATGAGTGGCTATATTAATACATGACAAAGTAGCCTTCAGAGCCAAATAAATTATTAGAGACAATGAGCCATATTACATAATGATAAAAGAGACAATCCATCAGAAAAATAATGATCTTGAGAGTTTATGCACAAAACAACAGACCCTCAAAATACATGTAGGAAAATTGATGGAGCTGGAAAAATAGACAAGCCTTCAGTTTTAGTTGGGACTTCAAAGTCTCCTCTTAGCAACTAAAGGAGCTAATGGAAAAAAGGAAAAATGTAAAAACCGTGAAGAAAACATTCAACTAATAAGGTCTAATTTACATATATAGAACATCCACCTCAACAGCAGAATACTGTCAGTGCCCATGAATCATTCATCAAGACAGACCATATCCTGAGCCACAAAACAAAGCTCAACAAATTTAAGATAATTTAAATAATACAGAGTATTCCTTGACCATCATGGAATTACTTAGAAATGAACAACAGAAAAAGTTCCTAAACACGTGGAAATTTAATAACACATTGCTAACAATCCCTGGATCAATGAAGTTAAAGATACATCAAATGAAAATTAAAACATAATGCATCAAAATACGTCTTATATTATGAAAGCAGTGTTGAGCGGGAAGTGTATTGCACCAAATGCTTACACTAGAAATGAGGAAAGATTTCTAATAGATAATCTAAATTCCTATGTTTAGAAATTGGAAAAAGAAGAGCAAAATAAACCCAAAGCAATTAGAGGAAGGGAATGATAAAGAGAAAAAAATAAAAATTATCAAAATAGGATACAATAGAGAAGTTTGTTCAATAAAACAAAGGGCTTGTTCTTTGAGAAAAATCAACAAAATTGATAAACTTCTAGCAAGACTGACAAAAACAGAAAAAACATAAATAACCAAGTTAAATACAGAGGAGTTAAATACAGAATACCACTGTAGATTCAACACCCATTTAAAAGGTAATAAAGAAATGTTATGACCAGCTTTATACTCATAAATTCAAAAACTTAGAACCAAGTGACTACTAAATTGATTAAATAATTAAATTAGTCAATATAAATTGATTAATTCCTTGTAGACGCAAACTATCAAAACTCAAGCAAGATGAAATATGTCATCTGAATAGCTCTATAATCAATAAAGTAATTCGATCTGTACTTTTTAAAATTTATTTATTTTTCATTGAAAGATAATTGCTTTATAGAATTTTGTTGCTTTCTGTCAAACCTCAACTTGAATCAGCCAGAGGTACGCATATATCGTCTCCCTTTTGAACTTCCCTCCCATCTCCTTCACCATTCCACCCCTCTAGGTTGCTACAGAGCCCCTGTTTGAGTTTTCTTAGCCATACAGCAAATTCTCTCTCCTTGGCTGTCTATTTTACATATGGTATTATAAGTTTTCATGTTACTTTTTCCTTACATCTCATCCTCTCCTCCTCTCTCCCATGTCCGTAAGTCTATTTTCTATGTCTGTTTCTCCATTGCTGCCCTGTAAGTAAATTCTGGATCTGTAATTTTAAATTAAAAAAAAAAAAAAAAAGAGAGAGAGAGACTTTCTACAAACAAATATTCAAGCTTATTGATTCTTTATATGAGTTCTAGGAGGTTTTTTCTTTTTTTGGTTTTGTTTTCAACTTTTTGAGTAGATTTCTTGGGTTTTTCCAGATAGTTAACCTGTTTGTATTTTATTTCTTTTATTGTCATATTACAGTAACTAGAATTTTCAGTACTGTGTTGAATAAAAATGACAAGAACAGACAGCCTTGTCTAGTTTTTAATCTTAGGGGAAAACATTCATTCTTTTACTATCATTAATGTAAATATCATATTAGCTGTTTTTTGCAAATCTTCTTAATCATGTTGGCTTAATCCCCCTCTATTAATTTTTCTTTAAATGTTTGGTAAAATTTTCCGGTGAAACCATGTGAGATTGTAGAATTCTGTATTAGTTTTTACAACTGCATTTACATGTAAAGTATCTCAAAAATTTCAATTAAAAAAAAAAAAAAAAACTTGGAAGCTGACATTCATAGGAGCATTTAAAATTTCTCTTTTTCTTTTAAAGGAGTAAAGGAAAATTTAAGAGAAGTGGAAATAAGTAAAGAGAAAGAAAAGTGGTAAACCTAAGATTAAAGCAGTAGGTTATAAAGCAAAGTAGGGGGGAGGAAAACAAGAAGCATGCTTCAGGGCAAAAGAAAATCCAAAACAGTTCTAAGACAGTTATTGACAACATACACAGTCTGTGTAGTAAAATAAATCGGAAGACGGAAAAGATAAAAAGACTAATATAGACACTCAGCGATGTGACGTTTGGAAATCTCTTACACTTGGCACCAACATAAGAGGGAGCTGGGCGTAGACTTTGCGATCCTCCCTCTTTTTTCCACCCTCATGTACCTAGTTCAGGGGGGAATTTCCTGTCATAAACAGATTTCTGTTTGACAAGGCAAGGATCCAAAACCACAAATAAATCAAGGAGAGAACAGACAGGCCTCAAGTGCTTCCCAAATTCATATCTCCGGTCTTGACCTCTATTCTGAATTCCAGACCTGTATACTCATTTGGCCAATCAATTTTTTTTTTTAAACAAGGCATATAGTCATATAATTTAAAAAAATTTTTTAACTTTTTATTTTGTACTGGGGTCTAGCCAACTGACAATGTTGTGATAGTTTCAGGTGAACAGTGAAGGGACTCAGCAATTCATATTCATGTATCCATTTTTTCTCAAATCCCCCACCCATCCAGGCTGCCACACAACATTGAACAGAATTCCACGGTCCTTGCTGGTTATCCATTTTAAATACAGCAGCTGTACATGTCCATCCCAAACTCCCTAACTATCCTTTCCACCCTCAGAAATCATAAGTTTGCTTTCTAAGTCTGTGAGTCAATTTCTTTTGCAATTAAGTTCATCTGTACAATTTCTTTTTAGATTCCATATATAAGGGATGTCATACAATATTTCACCTTCTCCGTCTGACTTACTTCATTCAGTGTAGGTATATGTTTTTGGAATGAAAACACTAAATAATTTTATATAAATTCTTGGCCACTCTTTAAATTCCCAGAAGAAAATAACTGAGTCCTTTGGGGAGAATTATCTTGTTCTAAATGATGCTTCATTTTCTTTCTTTTTTTTCCACATATACATATTCTTTTTCAAACTCTTTTTTCTCACAGGTTATTACAGACTATTGAGCAAAGTTCCCTATACTACACAGTAGGTCTATTTTAAATATAGCAGTGCATATATGCCACTGTGGTCCAAACTTTCTCTTGTTTTTCCTTCAAACCTTGTACAAGAGCATCATCTTCCATTGATCTTTCAAATATGAAACATGGATGTCATCCTCGATCCTTCTTTTTCCATTCCAGTTCACATTCAAAAATTTACCAAATCTGGTATATTCCACATCTTTCTTTCCCCTCAGCCCTTGCTTTGGTTTAGGGCACTAGTATTTGTGTCTTACAAAAGCCTCCTAACTGCTCATACATAAATCTACTCTTCACATTGACATCTAGGAAGTTTGCTTAAAAAACATGTATACTCTAAACACATCCCTGTTTAAAAATACCCTTAGTTCCTGGCACAGCACAGTGTGGTCATACAATGCGTGCTCAAAATAGGACACTCTAAAGTGACAGGAGACTCCAGTAAAAATTGGGTGAGTCACCAGTATAAACTGGGCCCATTCTGGAGGAGCTGAGATGATTATCTTAACTCATGCAACAGTATATTCAAAGCCCGTCATAATCCAATCCTAACATCTCCTCCTGATAGCCACCTCTACTCAAGACTGGCCACCTCTACTCAAGGATCATTACACTTTTATTTTGCTTTGAAATCTCCAGATTATGTAAGGTTTGGAGATTTCAATGCAAAATAAAAGTGTAATGATCCTTATTCAAGGGTTAAGAATTCCTACTTGGCCACAGCAAAACATTAAACCAAGCATGGGGTTCTTCGGAGCACAGATTTCCATGTCAATGAAACTTTCATTGACATGGTCACGTGTCCATGAATTTTCCCTGCCTCCATCCCTAGAATTATCAATTTCTACTATTTGGAAATTCTCACTGCTTTACAGACATGCAATACTCTTTCTTGGCTGCTTATCTCTGTACTCTTTATTCCACTTTCTTGGAATGCTTTTCTTTGCTGCTTCTTTTGTTTTAAAATATTGCACAAGGCAAAACTGAAATCATAACTTTGAATCCAATCTTCCATGTATTTCTCTGACAATTAAATTATCCTGTCCCATATGTTAATTACTTTAAACCTATTATGAGATTCACCACATTTGAGTATAACAGATTGCCTTTTATCAGTTTTGTCCTGACTATCTGAAAGTCCCTATTTGATAAAAGCAAGATCTGGGTCAACCTTATGTCACTTCTATTGTCCTTTCCCTTTATTGAGCATGGGTCCCATTATCTTGCTTTTTAATGCCTTCCAGTTTTTTATTATATGAAATATGTTTTGCATAAAAGAATAGAAAAGCCTAAAGTAATATTAAGTTCCAAAAAATGGTTATTTCCCCTTTTTTGTTTGGATGTAAGAGTGGAAGACTACATTGGTGTGATATGCTGTTGAGCCAAGCTGACTTTCACCACTGGTTTCACATGTTTTGAGGAAGGATTTAGACTTTCTTCTCAGCATGGCGTAGGGTCTGAGCACCGGTGAGACTTAGGAGTTCTCTTTGTGTTTTAGAACTAAGCTACTATCTCAGTACCACGAATGATAACCCTCTGTCTTACAGCTCAGCTTCCACCTTTTTTGATCCACTGGGAAGAAGACCTTGTTCTCTGGATTTCACCTCTAGAGATCTCTTTCCATGCCATCCCCCAACCTCACTAGGCAGCGATTTTAAATGCCATGAAACGCTAGAATCTCAAAGCTTTCCTATTTGTCCTACCCTAGCCCAAGTAACTGAAAGACCTGAGTTTCATCTCTCCTCCCCATCATCCTCTTTCCCTCCATTGGGTGCTGGAGACTTAGAGGGGGCTCTGTGTACCTCAGGGGGTACCTCTCTCAGCTCTCCTGCCTTGTCCCCAGCTTTCTGGCATAGGACTCTCAAGCACTAGGTGAAGATTTTGGGGAGATACTTGGTGGTGATTGCCAATTTGCTCTGTGGTTTAGGCTCCTTGGAAATCTAATCTCACATGCCAGCCTATGCACAGCCATTAAAAGTTTATTAAAAGTTTAGCTGTTTCTCCTTAACCCTTTCTATGGCTTATTCCTCCTCCTCTGAAACTTCACTTGAACTGAAAACAGTTGTGGAACTCTTCTTTATTGTGATGGGCTTGTCATTTTTCTAAAAATTAGTTAACTAAGGTTTCATTGCATTCACAGCTCACTGAAGGATTTTTAAAAAATGTGTTTGTGAAGGTTATTGAGCTTCCATTGTTTGTTAGGATGAAAACAATTATTTCTTGTGACTTCCTATATCATAACCAGAAGCAAAAACACCATTTAATCTTTTATAATTCTTAGGAATATATTTAAGATTCTGAGATGTAAAATAATAGCCATAGGAAAAAAAGAGTTTTCTTATATGAAATGCTTCCTTGCACAATCATGTTCTTACATAGCAAGCTGATTTTTTAATTTAAAAGACTAATGGTAACAGAATATTAGTTTAGGTGAAGTGAAATTGCAAAGTTTCCATTTCTTTGACCCATGGTTAACCCTCAGATATCCACATCATTACAGGTTTCAGAGCATAAAATAATCCATATGGTTTAAGATTTTTAAAGCAGAAAGTTCTTAATCTTTCCTTTTGGGGTCAACTTCTTTTGTGATTACAATGTTTTTTAGAGCCAGAAGGACTGAAAGTTTATATTGATGCTACTTCCATAAATTACACTAACTTTAAATAAATTCATACTCGGACAAAATCATTGGGATTTCTGCTGTGGACCCTAACTAGACTAGATGCGTTCCTATACATTCTCTCATTGGTACCTCACAACCGCCTCCTAGTCAGTCCTTATTCTACTACGTTTCTCATAGCACTCTGTAATAAATTATAGGTATTTGACCTTATTGTTTTTGCTTTTGGAAGTGGAACCTCAGTCTTAATAAAGAGAACTAGGTAGAGAAAGAGACAGGTTTACATAAATTTTTTCCCTTTTCTGAATATATCATGCTATTCAGTCCTGGAGAATGTAGTTTCCCTCTGTATCTCTAAAAGTGTTCTTTACAGTCATGGTACTCGGACACTATGCAAAAAGACAAATTTACTCCAGCATAAGGTGTGAAATTAGTGGTAAATCATTTCCTGAGCTTCATGGGCAGAGCATAAATGCATACATCTAAGAATGTCCTGTAGGTTTCTTGATAACCCTCTGATCAAGTTTTCACAATTTGTCTCACAGATCCTTGTTACTTAATGAACAAAGTCCCAACTAGTAAGCCTACCATTGAAGGACCTACACATTTTTATACATCTGTCTTTCTAGCCTTATCATCTCCCACAAGTCCCTTATATTCCAGTCCTATCAATCCTTTTACTATTCTGTAAATGTGAAGATGAACCCTGATAAGTGAAGAAACACTAGATTTAGAGTAAGAAAACAAAGTCTTGAGGAATTTATATAACCTTGAAAAGTTTCTAAACCAGCTTAGAACTAATATTGTTATATCCTTGTCCATATTATAAAAAGGCTAGAATAGAGGACATCTGAGTTCTTTTCAAATTCTAACATTTTTTAGTTAAGTGAACTTTTTGCTGTTCCAACTTTATTTTCTTTATATTTTGATATTGAAATAGTTCAAATATGAAGTACTGGCATTAATTTTCCCATGCTGCTACCTTAGGAAAGAATTGTCCAAGGTAAGATAGCATCAGTATGTGAATCATGAACTTCCAGATGTTGAAACTGGATTTAGAAAAGGCAGAGGAACCAGAGATCAAATTGCCAACATTACTTGGACCATCAAAAAGGCAAGAGTTCCAGAAATACATCTATTTCTGCTTTATTGACTACGCCAAAGCCTTTGACTGTGTGGATCACAACAAACTTGAAAATTCTTTAAGAGATGGGAATTCCAGACCACCTCACCTGCCCCTTGAGAAATCTGTTAGCAGGTCAAGAAGCAACAGTTAGAATCGGACATGGAGCAACAGACTGGTTCCGAATTGGGAAAGGAGTACATCAAGGCTGTATGCTATCATCCTGCTTATTTAACTTATATGCAGAGTACATCATGCAAAATGCCGGACTGGTTGAATCACAAGCTGGAATCAAGATTGCCAGAAGAAATAGCAATAACCTCAGATATACAGATGACACCACCCTTATGGCAGAAAGCAAAGAACTAAAGAGCCTCTTGATGAAATTGATTCAGAGCAGAGTGAAACTAAACATTCAAAAACTAAGATCATGGCATCCAGTCCCAACACTTCATGGCAAATAAATGGGTAAACAGTGGAAACAGTGACAGACTTTATTTTGGGGGGCTCCAAAATCACTGCAGGTGGTGATGGCAGCCATGAAATTAAAAGATGCTTGCTCCTTGAAAGAAAACCGATGACCAACCTAGATAGCATATTAGAAAGCAGAGACATTACTTTGCCAGTCCATCTAGTCAAAGCTATGGTTTTTCCAGTAGTCATGTATGAATATGAGAGTAGGACTATAAAGAAAGCTGAGTACCGAAGAACTGATGCTTTTGAAATGTGGTGTTGGAAAAGACTCTTGAGAGTCTCTTGGGCTGCAAGAAGATCAAGTCAGTCAGTCGTAAAGGAAATCAGTCCTGAATATTCATTGCAAGGACTGATTCTGAAACTGAAACTCCAATACTTCGGCCACCTGATGTAAAACAACTGACTCATTTGAAAAGCCCCTGATGCTGGGAAAGATTGAAGACAGGAGGACAGGGAGACGGCAGAGGATGAGATGGTTGGATGGCATCATTAACTCAATGGGAGTGAGTTTGAGCAAGCTTTGAGATTTGGTGATGGACAGGGAAGCCTGGTGTGATGCAGTCCATGGGGTTGCAAAGAGTTGGACATGACTGAGCGACTGAACTGAACTGAAGATAGTCTCATGGAAAAATATATCTTGAAATACTCAATGGTTCAACTTAGAGATATAATCATTTAAATTTATTTTAGTAAGACTGCAATACAAGATTTGCTTCTTATTGATTTTGATGTTAATAAAATCCAAGAAAATAATTTTTAAAACTTCAGTTCTCAAGCTTAGTCCTGCTTTTAAAGAAAAGACATGAAGAGAACCATTGACTTTGTTTATAATAATACTTGGTGCATAATTCCACCTGGATTAGAGGGCTTTTCACCAAATTTCCATATTTAGGGAGTGAACACAAACTACGTTTCCAGAAGTTTCTCATGCTCCAGTCTCACTAAGAAAGTAGCTAGACCATTTGTCAACAAAAGAGAGTGTTTTCTGCTGAGGTAATTTACTAACCAGATGCTGAGATGGTCATTGCATGCCAGGGTACATTCTGAAGCCAGAGACTACACCTTCTATTTCAGATTTTATGACAAATCTTCCATGTTTTTTGAGCAGCTCCAGACACTGACAGTGGTGAGACACTGTTTTTAGACAGATAATATATCTGGATTGGTTCTCCTCAAAGTAAGTCTAGGAGACACCTACCTCCTTCACCCAGACACTCAATCTAACACAAGTTTTCTCTTTGGGGTTCTTCTCTGTTTACAGAACCACTCATCCCCACCAATAAAAAAATGAATGTCTTCAGTTAAATTCCATAAGCCAGTTTAAAAGAGCTGTTACTGGTCATTTAACTGGATATAGAGTGGTTTCTTCTGAAGATATTCAGGGCCAAGAATCTATAGGTTTTGCTTGAAAAGAATGAAACCCTTGATCTGAAATTTTTATTTCATGGCATTATTTTGGTTCTTTGACTCTAGTGGCAATTTCAGATCACTGAATATCTATTCTATTGAAGCAGTTACTGACTGATACCAAAGAATCAAGTCATATTTCTTGAACATATGTTATTAACATAACCTCTGTCTCTTAGAAGTATAGGCATCAGCAAGATATTAAATGAAAATGATTTCAGCATTTTCATTGAAAAGGGGTAAAATAAATGAAAAATGAAATTCTTGTTTTTAATGAGGACCTACTTTGTACATGGAAAAGGCAATAGCAACCCACTCCCATACTCTTGCCTGGAAAATCCCATGGATGGAAGAACCTGGTGGGCTGCAGTCCATGGGGTCGCTAAGAGTCAGACACGACTGAGTGACTTCACTTTCACTTTCCACTTTCATGCATTGGAGAAGGAAATGGCAACCCACTCCAGTGTTCTTGCCTGGAGAATCCCAGGGACGGGGGAGCCTGGTGGGCTGCCGTCTATGGGGTCGCACAGAGTCGGACACGACTGAAGAGACTTAGCAGCAGCAGCACTTTGTACATACTCTTTATGCTCTCTAGTTAGATTTAATCTCATGACAGAACAATAGAAATGAGGTAAAGGAATAACAAGATCCCTTCAAAGGTGACTCAACCAGGTCTGTCTGATTCTAGAACCCTGTACTTTTTTTCAAAACAGTTCAAGACGTCCACCTAAGTCATTTTTGTCTCTTAAGAAGTTTCCTTTCACTTAAACAATTAAAGACACTTCAATTGCATCTGAGACTTGGGAGAAGGGATTGAGATGACTCAAATACATCACTTCAAATATATCTCCTTGAAAGTGGTTAACTTTAAACCTCATTTAAGTCAAACACTTGAGTGTTGTTTTTTTTTTTTTTTAGTAAAAGGCAGTAGAAAGATGAAAAGTAGTTTTCTAATTTAAATAAAACAACAAAGATACAAGAAAATTATAGAAGTGGGTGATTTATTCACTCATTTTCTGTGTCTCTCTCTCTCTCTTTTTTAAAGCTCTTTTCTTTCTTTTTTATTTTTTCTCTAGCAAAGAAAGGTAGGACAAAGGTTAAATATGAACATCTGAGCAAAGATGCTAGAGTATATGGATGGAATTTAAACTATCTTAGCTATCTAATTCATAGCATTAAGGCAAAAATTAACTGAGCTTATTCTGTTTTGAGATATCAATAAGTACCCTAAATATATATATTTATGCTCTTCTATTAAATTAGCTCCTATTTCTCCATCTTGGTATATATAGCTATGGTTCCCAATAGAATTTAAGAGCTTGATAGAGAAAATAAATAGTTTCATTCAACAATTAGGCAAACTCATGATTGACACATGGATTTATTTATCTTTTGAGAGTTATGGACTGAGGTTGAGGAGAGAAGAGCAAGAAAGGCCTTCTATTTCTGTCTAACTGAAGGCATCAAAAATGCATCTCCAAAAGCCAGAACTGAAAGGATCTACAGATAATAAACAGAGAAAGTGAATTAAACACAAATTATAGAAATTCTTAAGCAGACTTATTTTTCCCTCTAATGGAATGTAGCAGTGTAGGATTTCAGTTTTTTTTTACAACCTGGATGTACCCTAATTTCAGGTTGTGCTTTGAAACTGGAAGTTCCCCAGAAGCTGTGGGCACATAGTTTCCCTGGGCAGTGAGGGAGGCATGAGGAAGGGTCATTATTCTTTCAGGTGCCACTAATATTCACGTCATTGGTGTCATTATTCACTAAGTGATGAGTAAAAAGAGTCACTTTTCCTACAACTCATCCCACACAATCTGGCATTGGGAACTTTTCATTTTCAACAAGGAAGCAAAGGCCCAGGTGTTACTGAAAATGCAGAAGTGTAACTGTGGAAATAAATTCAATTGTCCTTCTAAGTCACTTTGATTACTCAACACCAAAAAGGAAAGCGCCAGTATTTGAGGCACAGCTACTATAAACTACAGATGAAGCACACATCTAAGTTAGGTACATAGTACTGATTATACTTTATTTTTTATAGAAATGTTCATATATAAATTGTTTGTGTATGAGTGCCTGTGTAAAGAAATAGAATGGAAGTATTTGTGTAAAGTTAATTCTATACCCTATACTTCCTCTATATACATAGTAAATGGATCCCCAAAGAGAGGTAAACCCTCAACAAGATTTTGTTTTATAAAGAAAAAATGAAAATAATAACTTTGTCCATTTGGATGTCCATTTTCCTCCTTTATTCACACTTATATTTAATAGTTAAGGAGGGAAAAAAAGAGGTGTGTTACACATGACAATGACAATTGGTTCATGAAAATAACTTTGAAAAGCATGAAGTAAAATAATCTACTATTTACATCAGAAAAAAATCTAGATGTTTTGCATCATCAAAAGCAAGTAAATATAAATTTTTCCTTTTTTCAAGGCATCACCAACTCAATGGACACGAGTTTGAACAAGCTTTGGGAGTTGGTGATGGACAGGGAAGCCTGGCATGCTGCAGTCTATGAGGTCGCAAAGAGTCGGACATGACTGAGTGACAAAACTGAACTGAACTTGTGTTTTTCTGTTGAGTTTGTGTCAAATACGGTTTCAACTTTTTCAGTAGTGGTAAGAGTCAGATGATGCATGACACTCATTGAGATCTGATCACTTAGTTTAAGATACAACCATTTTTAACTGTGATCCTGATCCTGGTTCCTCATTCCCATTTCTCTGGGACTTATTAAAAACAACCAATGATTTGGCTGCATCCCAACTAATTGAAAGAGAATTTCTGGTTCTATAGATGAGGCATCAGAATTTCCTATAATTTCCAGTCTTTGACCTTAAAACCACAGTTGAAAAGTAGCATCATTGAAAGCATTTCCACTAAATTCAGGAACAAGACAAGGGTGCCCACTCTCACCAATATACTATTCAACGTAGTTTTGGAAGTTTTGGAC
Source organism: Muntiacus reevesi (assembly GCF_963930625.1). Taxonomy (NCBI): domain Eukaryota; kingdom Metazoa; phylum Chordata; class Mammalia; order Artiodactyla; family Cervidae; genus Muntiacus; species Muntiacus reevesi. The sequence goes on from NC_089267.1 coordinate 19,901,524, forward strand.
ACAACAATCAGAGCAGAAAAAGAAATAAAAGGAATCCAGATAGGGAAAGAAGAACTGAAACTCTCACTGTTTGCAGATTACATGATCCTCTACATAGAAAACCCTAAAGACTCTACCAGAAAATTACTAGAGCTGATCAATAAATATAGTGAAGTTGCAGGATATAAAATTAACACACAGAAATCCCTTGCTTTCCTATACAATAAAAATGAGAAAACAGAAGGAGAAATTAAGAAAACAATACCATTCACTATTGCAAAAAAAAGATTAAAATACTTAGGAGTATATCCACCTAAAGAAACAAAAGACCTATACATAGAAAACCTAAAACACTGATGAAAGAAATCAAAGAGGACACAAACAGATGGAGAAATATACCGTGTTCATGGATTGGAAGAATCAATACTGTGAAAATGAGTGTACTACCCAAAGCAATCTATAGATTCAATGCAATCCCTACCAAGCTACCAATGGTATTCATCACAGAACTAGAATAATTAATTTCACAATTTGTATGGAAATACAAAAAACCTTGAATAGCCAAAGCAATCTTGAGAAAGAAGAATGGAAATGGAGGAACCAACCTGCCTGACTTCACGCTCTAATACAAAGCCACAGTCATCAAGATGGTATGGTACTGGCACAAAGACAGAAATATAGATCAATGGAAGAGAATAGAAAGCCCATAGATAAATCCACGAACCTATGGACACGTTATCTTAGACAAAGGAGGCAAGGATATACAATGGAAAAAAGACAACCTCTTTAACAAGTTGGTGCTGGGAAAACAGGTCAACCACTTGTAAAAGAATGAAACTAGAACACTTTCTAACACCATACACAAAAATAAACTCAAAATGGATTAAAGATCTAAATGTAAGACCAGAAACTATAAAACTCCTAGAGAACATAGGCAAAATACTCTCCGACATAAATCTCAGCAAGATCCTCTATGACCCACCTCCCAGAATAGTGGAAATAAAAGCAAAAATAAACAAACTGGACCTAATGAAACTTAAACGCTTTTGCACAACAAAGGAAACTATAAGTAAGGTGAAAAGACAGACTTCAGAATGGGAGAAAAAAATAGCAAATGAGGAAACAGACAAAGGATTAATCTCAAAAATATACAAGCAACTCCTGAAGCTCAATTCCAGAAAAATAAATGACCCAATCAAAAAATGGGCCAAAGATCTAAACAGACATTTCTCCAAAGAAGACATACAGATGGCTAACAAGCATATGAAAAGATGCTCAACATCACTCATTATCAGAGAAATGCAAATCAAAACCACAATGAGGTACTATTACACGCCAGTCAGGATGGCTGCTATCCAAAAGTCTACAAGCAATAAATTCTGGATAGGGTGTGGAGAAAAGGGAACCCTCTTACATTGTTGGTGGGAATGCAAACTAGTACAGCCACTATGGAGAACAGTGTGGAGATTCCTTAAAAACTGGAAATAGAACTGCCATATGACCCAGCAATCCCACTTCTGGGCATACACACCGAGGAAACCAGATCTGAAAGAGACACGTGCACCCCAATGTTCATCGCAGCATTGTTTATAATAGCCAGGACATGGAAGCAACCTAGATGCCCATCAGCCAACGAATGGATAAGGAAGCTGTGGTACATATACACCATGGAATATTACTCAGCCATTAAAAAGAATTCATTTGAATCAGTTCTCATGAGATGGATGAAACTGGAGCCCATTATACAGAGTGAAGTAAGCCAGAAAGATAAACACCAATACAGTATACTAACACATATATATGGAATTTTAAAAGATGGTAACAATAACCCTATATGCAAAACAGAAAAAGAGACACAGATGTACAGAACAGACTTTTAGACTCTGTGGGAGAAGGCAAGGGTGGGATGTTCTGAGTGAACAGCATTGAAACAAGTATACTATCAAGGGTGAAACAGATCACCAGCCCAGGTTGGATGCATGAGACAAGTGCTCAGGGCCGGTGCACTGGGAAGACCCAGAGGGATGGGATGGAGAGGGAGGTGGGAGGGGGGATCGGGATGGGGAACACATGTAAATCCATGGCTGATTCATGTCAATGTATGGCAAAAACCACTACAATATTGTAAAGTAATTAGCCTTCAACTAATAAAAATAATTGGGGGGAGGGGAGAAAGGCAGCAATGAAAAAAATAAAAGTAGCATCGTCTTTCAACATTATAAGAGAATGAAGCTGTTAAAGGGTAAAATGCAAAAGAATAACAACAAAAATCCCTCTGACTTGCACAGTAGATTGAATTCCAATACTCTTTTAGATAAATGAGGAACTTTTCCATTACTAGTCAATAATAACAGTTGACCATTTTTTCCCCTTAGATTGAGAAGCCATGTAAAAACTTATTTAGATGGAAGAAATCCAACAAATAAGCTGTTGCATGTTTAAGTAGCTTCTTCTACATTATATCCAAGGGTTGGCAAATATATTCATTTATTCATTTAAAACTTTTGTGGGTTTAATGATTATGAGTCAGGAATTAGTCCCAGATGGAATCATGAACTTGAGTCAAACATGATCTCTCCATTCAAGTGATTTATAACATTAATTTGTGTGTTTATTCAACATATATAATTGAGTCCTATTATATACCCAAAAAGGGCTTCCCTGCTAGCTTAGCTGGTAAAGAACTTGCCTGTAATGCAGGAGATCCCGATTCGATTCCTGGGTTGGGAAGATCTTCTGGAGAAGGGATAGGCTACTCACTCCAGTATTCTGGCCTGGAGAATTCCATGTCCAAAACTGGTCTAAACTCTAGGAAATCTCAAAAACCTAAGTAGAGAAAAATAAGATTCCTGCTCTGTGGAACTTATTTTTCAGCAGAAACAATAAGAAATAAAATAGAAGATATTAGATGTGAAGAAAGTAAAAGCAACAAAGGAGGATAGGGAATGAAGGAAGGAAAAGAATCACAGACAATGCCAAATGAGATGAATTATTGAGAAAGTTCTCGGTGAGAGTGTGACATTAAATAAACACCTGGAAGAGAGAAAGGGTAAGCCATATGATTGCTGGAGAAGAGAGTTTCAAACAGAGAAAAAGGTAGTAGATGCAAATGCTCAGAGCCAGGAACTTGTCTGAGGAGTTTGATGAAGACCAAGGCAGCCAAGCTGGTGAGACTGGAGCGGAGAGAGAGAAAAAGATGACTGTGAGATCAAAGAAGGGAGAAGTCATATGAGGCAGAGTGTTGGCAGAACTGAATGAGCTGGGGAAGCCAAGAAAAGGCTTTAACTAGAGGATTAACAAGAGCTGACATTCCATCTATGGTCAGAGTGTCCAGGATTAAGTGAAGAGAACAAATTTGGAAGGAGTCCAGGGAGGCTCCTATAAGATTCTAGGGATGAAGACATTCCTGAAGTGTAAAATAAAGGGGTGTATAACTCTACCAAAGGGTGTAGGGGTACCTTTGTAAAGGTTTTGTATATCCTGTGAGCCCTCAAATAATGAGTAAGAATACACCACCTGAAAAGAACTGAAAAAAAAAATCTTCAAAAATGGGAAAATAAACAGAAATATGAACCACCACAGTGCATGTAGGTGCTTGCTGTCTATGAGGGTGTAGGAAACATGGCATGGGAGAGGAAATTGACCTGGGAATGGAGGGTGAAGAACCTTGCATACCATGCTGAGCAGCTGGACTTGATAATGCAAGCAAAGAAGGAAAATTAAAGCTTTTTAGGTAATCTGGAAACAATGTAGAAGAAGCATTAGAAGGAGGAGCAGTCGAAGAGAGATACCAAGGAGAAGGTTCTTGCCACAGGTACTGTCTGGTTCAATTCAGTTCAGTTCAGTCACTCAGTTGTGTTCGACTCCTTGCGACCCCATGGACTGCAGCATGCCTGGCCTCCCTGTCCATCACCAACTCCCAGAGTTTACCCAAATTCATGTCCATTGAGTTGGTAATGCTATCCAACCATCTCATCCTCTGTCATCCCCTTCTCCTCCTTCCCTCAATCTTTCCTAGCATCAGGGTTTTTTCAAATGAGTCAGCTCTTCACATCAGGTGGCCAAAGTACTGGAGTTTCAGCTTCAGCATCAGTTCTTCCAATGAACACCCAGGACTGATCTCCTTTAAGATGGACTGTTTGGATCTCCTTGCAGTCCAAGGGACTCTCAAGAGTCTTCTCCAACACCACAGTTGAAAAGCATCAATTCTTCTGCACTCAGCTTTCTTTATAGCCCAGCTCTCACATCCATACATGACTACTGTCTGGTATAGAAATCAAATAAGTATTTGCCTTTATGGGAAGAGCTCTGACAATAGCATGTACAGAATGTCAAGGGGTTGGGGGAAGAGGAAAAACAGTCAAGCTAAATAGAAGTATCAAGAATGGCTTCATTGACACTATTTACAACAGCCAAGACATGGGAGTAACTAAAATGTCCGTCAACAGATGAATGGATAAAGAAAGATGTGGTCATTTATATGTAGAATCTAAAAAAAAAAAAAAAGATACAAATAAACTTATTTACAAAAACAGATTCACAGACTTTGAAAACAAAGTTGAAAGTGATAGCCGTTCAGTCATGTCTGACTCTTTGTCCACCAGGCTCCTCTGTCTATGGAATTCTTCAGGCAAGCATACTGGAGTGGATTGCCATTCCCTTCTCTGGGGGATCTTCCTGACATAGGGATCAAACCCAGGTCTCCTGCATTGCAGGCAGATTCTTATTACCATCTGAGCCACCAGGGAAGTCCCCTTGGAAACAAAATTATGGTTAGCAAAAGGGAAATGTGAAGGTGAGGGATAAATTAGGAGGCTGGGACTGACATATACAGACTACTATATATAAAATAAATAATAAGCAACTACTGTGAACTACAGGAAACTACTCAATATTGTGTAACAACATATATGGGGAAAGAATCTGAAAAAAGTTAATATAGACATATGTGTAATTGAATCATTTCAATATATACCTGAAATTAACACAACATTTTCTAAACCACCTGTTGTTGTTCATGTTGAGTCACTAAGCCATGTCTGACTCTTTCATCGCCTCATGGACTCTAGCACACCCGGCTTTCCTGTCCATGAAATTTTCCAGGAAAGAATACTGGACTGGGTTGCCATTTTCTTCTTCAGAAAGCAACTATACTCTAATATAAAATGAAAAAAAATTTTAAATAAGTGAATACATAAAAATACTGAATTCAATAATTAATAATTTAGTAAAGAATGGCTCCATTGAGAAAGTAATCCTTAAACTGGGTATTGAGAAATCAGTAGATTGCTTTTGGTTCGATATGATAAAAAGGAATTCCAGGTAGGGGGAGAATCAAAGGCCCAGAGACCTGACAGAACATGGTAGCTTAGAGGAGGATGGCAAAGGTGACTGTAGCACAAGGCATAAGCAGAGAAAGGGGATGAGAGCTGGAGGCAAGAACAATAATTATACGGAATTTGGACTTGGGTCTAGTTTTAAAGGTAATGGAGATCCACCAAAGGACACTAAGCATGGTTACAATGTGCTCAGATCTGTACTTTAGAAAGCTGCTCCATGTCAGTGCTTCGGGAGAAAAGGAATTTGGTGACACAAGGGGGAAGGAAGAATGGACGGTGGATTATTGAAACAGTCCAGGACAGGAAGAAAGGATTGTCCAGGACAGAAAGAAATGATTTGGAACCAACACAACAGGAGTTGTGTTGAGAAGTGGGGATATTTCCAGGAGCATTTCAAAGACAAACTCAACTGGATTTGGTGATCAAGGCTAAGTAGGAAAGTAGGGAGAAGGAGGAATTTCAGTGATACCTCACCTGTCTTGGGGCTCTTAGTTTTATGAATGTCCATTTATTAACATAGGAAGCAGAAAAATGCAGCATGGTAGTGGGAAAGAATCAGGTTGATTCTGGACCTACTAAATTCTATATGCATCTGTTAGATTTAATTGCCTCATAAGCAACTTGACATATGTATAAGAACTCAGTACTTGGCAGAAAATAGGCATTCAATAAATATTTTTGTTGTTGTTGCAACAGTTTAAGTGAAAGGAAATTAAGCCAGCCTAATTTGCCCACGGCAGTATATTTCAATTCTTCAAAGAAAACTGTTCCAATAATATCACATATGATTCATGCATTGGATAGTACGTTCTGTCTCCTAACCTAGCAGCCAGTGTTTAACTCTATGCCGCATAGCATAGTTGTGGCCGAGACTAAAATCAACAGTTCAAAGAGAGAGAAAATGACTCGGAATGATCTTCCTGATAGAATCTTTTCTGGGTTGTCACTTCTTTGGCACTATTTTAAAAGGCTTATTTTCATTTCATTTTGATAGACTCAAATTTCATTTCATTTCATTTCCTTTTAGCTGATAGGCTCAAATTAGAAAATCTTTCATCTGGAGGTATTCAAGAAAAACATCATACATAAAAGAGAGAGAGGTATGGGAAGAAACCACACAACCATTAGCCTGGGATATGCACACGTATGATGGGTTCAGTCTTTGAGCTAATACTTCATAATGGTTCTCATGATGTTTTGCAAGGTGAATGGAAAAAGTACTTATATATAGTTACCACTAGAATAAAATATAATTCTACTTATTTCATTTAATAATTCATTAAATAATTTAATTCATTAAATAATCCACACATTATTATTTAATAATAAGTGTGCTTTATAAGTCATATTAAAAGTAACTACAAAAGTTTGTTTTAAAAATGAAAGCAACTTCTACCAGTTCCTTAGTCTTTGGACTAAGGAAAAGATTTTGGTACTTCTTCTACATTATTATGAGATTCATAACACACATGAATTTTGAAAATCTTTTTTGACTGATGATAACTAGTGAAATAAGCAGGGTGACAACATGCAGCCTTGATGTACTCCTTTCCTGATTTGGAACCAGTCTGTTGTTCCATGTACACTTCTAACTGTTGCTTCTTGACCTGCATACAGATTTCTCAAGAGGCTGGTCAGGTGATCTGGTATTACCATCTCTTTTATAATTTTCTACAGTTTCTTGTGATCCACACAGTCAAAGGCTTTGGCACAGTCAATAAAGCAGAAGTACATGGTTTTCTGGAGCACTCTTGCTTTTTTGATGATCCAAAGGATGTTGGAAATTTGATCTCTGGTTCCTCTGCCTTTTTAAAATCCAGCTTGAACATCTGGAAGTTCATGGTTCATGTACTGTTGAAGTCTGGCTTGGACAATTTTGAGCATTACTTTACTAGCATGTGAGATGAGTGCAATTGTGCGGTAGTTTGAGCATTCTTTGACATTACCTCTCTTTGTAATTGGGATGAAAACTGACCTTTTCCAGTCCTGTGACCACTGCTGAGTTTTCCAAATTTGCTGGCAGATTGAGTGCTTCACTTTCACAGCATCATCTTTTAGGATTTGAAATAGCTCAAGTGGAATTCGATCCCCTCCACTAGATTTGTGCTTTCTACGGCCCCCTTGACTTCACATTCCAGGACGTCTGGCTCTAGATTGGTGATCATACTATTGGGATTATCTGGATCATGATATTTTTGTACAGTTCTTCTGTGTATTCTTGCCACCTCTTCTTAATATCTTCTGCTTCTGTTAGGTCCATAATATTTCTGTCCTCTATTGAGCCCGTCTTTGCAGAAAATCTTTCCTTGGTATCTCTAATTTCCTTGGTATCTCTAATTTTCTAAAATCTTTCCTTGGCATCTCTAATTTTCTAGGATCTCTAGACTTCCCTATTCTATTGTTTTTCTCTATTTTTTTGCATTGATTGCTGAGGAAGGCTTTCTTATCTCTCCATGCTATTCTTTGGAACTCTCATTCAGATGGGTATATCTTTCCTTTTCTCCTTTGCCTTTTGCTTCTGTTCTATTCACAGGTATTTGTAAGACCTCCTTGGACAACCATTTTGCCTTTTTGCGTTTCTTTACCTTGGAGATGGTCCTGATCCCTGTCTCCTGTATGATGTCATGAACCTCCATCCATAGTTCATCCGGCACTCTGTCTATCAGGTCTAATCCCTTGTATCTATTTGTCACTTGAGGTCATACCTGGTCTAGTGGTTTTCCCTATTTTCTTCAATTTAAGTCTAAATTTGGCAATAAGGAGTTCATGATCTGAGCCACAGTCAACTCCTGGTCTTGTTGTTGCGGACTGTATAGAGCTTCTCTATCTTTAGCTGCAAAGAATACAATCGATCTGATTTCCATAGTGACCATCTGGTTATGTCCATGTGTAGAGTTTTCTCTTGTGTTGATGGAAGAGAGTGTTTGCTACAACCAGTGTGTTATCTTGGCAAAACTCTGTTAGCCTTTGCCCTGCTTCATTCTGTACTCCAAGGCCAAATTTGCCTGTTACTCCAGGTGTTTCTTGACTTCCTACTTTTACATTCCAGTTCCCTATAATGAAAAGGACATCTTTTGGGGGGTGTTATTTCTAGAAGGTCTTGTAGGTTCACACATATGCTGCCTAGCTTTTCTTTCTTTGGTAATATCTTGTCTGAAATTCAAAGGAGTTTGTCTATTTGTCTTTGTTCATTTGTTTGTCTTTTTGCTTCATCCCCTTGTTTCACTTAGTCATAAAGAAGTACAGATAATTGCCAATTAACTTCCTTCCCCTTCCCTCTAGTGTCTATGGTGATCAGTTGATGATATTGTCCACCCAAGAAAAGTCATGTCATTTCTTATTTGTAAGCCCATCGCTCTCATCTCTTTACTCTCTTGCCCCATACGTCCTAGCCTCAAGGTTGTACAATGGTAATATTTAGGTTTTAACTGAAAGGAAAGCACAGAGAGAAGCCTTCTTAAGCTGACATCATGTATTCTGATCCAGGTTTGTAAGGACAGCTATTTTTTAATTTGGATCACTTCTCAAAAAAAAAAAATAATAATAATAACAAAAAACCCAAAAAAAACTCAAGTGGCATTTTGCTTTATCCTACCACTTTCCCTGTATTTATGTCTTCCTTGGGGAACTCACTTGGAAGAGAGATGGCTAGGGTAGGACAGATTTGGATATTCTTGACTTTCCCAGGCTAGAATCCCCCCAATTGTCTTCCAATCTCTTATCCTTTTTCCTACAGATCATTTCTTCACATAAACATGATTACCCTGGAGGTATCTTAAGAGAAGGAATAGACAGAGCCTTCAAGGAGGAAGAGAAGGAAAAGAGTGACTCAGATTTCTAATAGTCCAAGCCCAAATGCAAATTCCATGACCTGCATTGACACTTGAAAATATATTTGGCACAGGAAAAAGAACAATATACAAATGACTGTGCAAAAGGAATATGTCAAACATAAATATAACTGAAAATGGTTGCCAAGCATTGGAATTGTTAGAAGGGTTTATTTTAAACACTTTTACAAGAAAAAGGAGCAAATATATTTTAGAATGTATGTCTTGACCAAGCATTTCCCCCACATCCTTGAATAACTTAAGCTATTCTTACCTCAATAAAAGCTTTTTACTTGCTTCGTTATCTGATATAGTCAAAAGTATGTGATAACTCAGTGCATTTGTTTTGTGAAGGTTTTTCAAGTCACCCCACTTTTTCATAGGTTGTCCTATGAAATAGAAAAGGGTCCAAGATATTCTTCAGGAGTATCATCCCATTTTCTTAAGAGTACAACAAAATTAAAAAGGTTCTACTAGAAGCTGTGCTTGAGAAGAGGGTTGGCATTGCAGTATAACTTTTGCAAAATACTGTTGCTTAGATTTCTCTGCAGCAGATCCTGATTCAGTAGTTCTGGATTAGGACCTTTGAATCTGTATTACTACACTTTCTCTAAGTGATTCTGTTGCCTGCCAGGCTTGGCTGAGGAGTTGCAGTTAGATAAATACTGGTTGGCACTATTAAAGTGCTTCTGGATTGGAAAAGCCTGCAGTCCTTTGTAAAGCAGAAACATTTAATTCAATTCCACAATACTTATGGGACCCTACTCTGTGTCAGACCCTTTCACTCTGTGCTGTAGACACCAACATGAACACACACATTTCTTGTCCTCAGTTAGCTCAGAGTCTGGAGATAGAAGGATAGGGAGTTAGAGAGAGGAATAGAGAGAGGGAAGGTGAGAGAGAGAAAAAGTGGGAAGGAGACAATTAGAGGGAGCAAAAGAAAGAGAGAAAGAGTAAACCAAATCTCTGCACAATGTGCCAAGAAAAATGCCAGTACATCACATTGGTTTAACAGAGGAAAAGGAGAGAAGAAAAAGATGCAAGAGAGAAGATAACCTTGGACCTGCCTTGGGAGGGTCACAAGAAATATGATAGCATGGTTCCCAACCCCTGTGTTAAGCGATGTGTGGGGACCAGTGTCACTGTGTTTGCGGGGCTGTGACTGACATTTAGGAAGCATGGAGTGCTCTTGTGCAAAGTGTCCACAGTGCTCCTGTGAGAAATTCTGTGTGAATTGATGAAATGGAAGAGAAGTTAAGATCTTCAGCAATTCCAGGGACAAGGGAATGTGACACCAGAATATTGCCTTGGATCCCAGTTGTGGTACCCTTTTAACAAGAACAATAATGGAAAATCCAAGTTATATGGAGGGTTTAGATGACAAATCTTTACTTATCTGATAATTGTATACGTATCACCATTTCAATTGGAGAGTTTGGAATGGATACTAGTGGCAGTAAAATAGTAAAATTTAATCATACTGTATTTATCGGGAAGCAGTGTAGAAGGATACTTTGTCCATAGGTCCTCAAAAACTAAACATTGACTGATTTCTGTATTGCTGTAGCATTTGCTATTTCATGAACAAGATAGAGATCTCTTGAGCATGTCCTTAAAATGTATTGATTTTCATTTTTCTCTCAAATCAGCAGCATTTCTGAAATATGCTTTCTTTGCTCAGTTATGTATGATTCTGTTGTTTGTCTTTTGATGGTCAACCCTATTTCCAGGACCCTTGAACAAAAGAATTAAGTAGTAGCTTTCCTATTAAACTAGAAATCATAATGGTAGGGCCAGAACCTTTGCAGCCATCTAGATGGTGATTGAGTATATTCCTTTAGAAATAGACCTCAGAGAGCCTAGAAAAGCATTATCTAAACATTTGCTAAGAATAATTCATAGTACATAGAGAAAATCCTTTGAAAATTGCATCTGGCCACCTTCTTGAATGGGCTTGCCTGGTGGCTCATGGTAAAGAATCTACCTGCCAATGCAAGAGACATGAATTTGATCCCTGAGTTGGGATGAGTCCCCTGGAAAAGGAAATGGCAACCCATTCCACTGCCTGGGAAATCCCATGGACAGAGGAGTCTGAGGGGCTACACTCCACGGGGTTGCAAAAGAGTCAGATGCAGCTTAGTGACTAAACAACAACATTCTGGAAAATCACTCCTTACCTTCCCCTTGAAAAGATTACTTTCATTTTTGTTTCTCTATATTCAAGAAATCTTGTCATTTATAGTTGCCTTGGTATACTCACCTGAATGAAACTCTGAAAGTTTTATTTTCCTTTAAAGTTTTAAGTACACAGTCCCAAATAGAACTAAATCAGTGATATTAAATAGTTTTCAGCTAGTGACATTTTCCTGTATGACATTAATATTATACCTACTGCATTAGAAAAATTTCCTGTGGTACTATACAAACAGCAAGCCTATTTTCTGAGAAAGAAACTATAAGGACATTTTCAAGACTTTTAGCTAAAGTCAAGCATCACAGATAGAATTAAGAGCTGTGGGGTCCTGATTCTGAGCTAGTGACCCACACCTCCAGGAAGTGGGCCTCTTCTTCAGCATCCCACTAAGGCTCTCTACTAGGACACAGCCTAATACCAAATATTTGTGTTTCACCAACAGCCACAACATGTTACTTTGAGTCTTGCCTAACTCTGGATGTCTCTAGCAGTGTTTTTTTTTTTTTTTTTTTTTTTAATGACTTTGTATTTATTTTTTTTTAATTGATGATGATTGCTTTAAATACTGGTTTGATTTCTCTCATACATCAGCATGAATTAATCATAGGTGCGCATATGTCCTCTTAAATCTCCCTCTCACTCTCACCCTTTCCCACTACTCTAGGTTATCACAGAGCCCTAGTTTGAGTACCCTGAGTCATATAGCAATATTCCATTGGCTAAATATTAACATCACAGAAGATGCTGACCACAGCCATGAAATTAAAAGATGCTTGCTCCTGAAAGAAAAGTTATGACCAACCTAGATAGCATATTAAAAAGCAGAGACATTACTTTGCCAACAAAGGTCCGTCTAGTCAAAGCTATGGTTTTTCCAGTAGTCATGTATGGATGCGAGAGTTGGACTATAATGAATGCTGAGCACCGAGGAATTGATGCTTTTGAACTGTGGTGTTGGAGAAGACTCTTGAGAGTCCCTTGGACTGCAAGGAGATCCATCCAATCTATCCTAAAGGAAATCAGTCCTGAATATTCATTGGAAAGACTGATGCTGAAGCTGAAACTCCAATATTTTGGCCACCTGATGCAAAGAACTGAATCATTTGAAAAGACCCTGATGCTGGGAAAGATTGAAGACAGGAGGAGAAGGGGCCAAGAGAGGGTGAGATGGTTGGATGGCATCACCAACTCAATGGACATGAGTTTGAGGAAACTCTGGGAGTTGGCAATGGACAGGGAGGCCTGGTATGCTGCAGTCCATGGGGTCACAAAGAGTCCGGACATGACAGAGACTGTACTGAACTGAACTGATATGTGTAAACTCAAATGAGGCCACTAAATCACTTTTCTAGAGGACTGGAGGTGGAAAGCTGAAGGATGGAGACCTTTTCCAAGGTGAGGAAAGAAACTTCTAGCACTACCATCTTCTAGAGGCTTAAGACTGCAAAATAATCAACACTTTTCAGAAGCCACTTATGTAGAAATTAGAAGCCAACCAAAGTGGAAGAAGCACGGATTTTCTAGGTACAGGTTGCTATAGCAAGGAGTCAGTCACCATTGCTTATATTTTGGCAGAGACTCAAAAGCCAGCAGAGGAGGCACTTCCCTGGCGGTCCAGTTGTTAAGAATCCACCTTGAAGTATAGGAGATGCAGGTCTGACCCCTGATCAGGGAACTAAGATCCCACATGCCACGGAGCAACTACGCCAGCAGGCCGCAACTAGAGAGTCCAACACGCCAGGAGGAAAGATCTCACATGACGCAATGAAGATCCTGTGTGCTGCAAATAAGACCTGACACAGCCAAGTAAATAAATACAATTTTTAAAAAAGCAGGCAGAGGAATGGAAAAGCTTTACAGTGGAAATCAGGGAAGGCTTTGGGCATACCCTGATTGGAGGTTCTTGGCCCAGGGATGCTGGAGGCAACCTCACTAGAAATGGAACATCCTGTGTGATTGGTTAGGAATGCATATTTGGCGTTGTCTAGTAGGTCCCAAATTGGAAGTCTAGACAAAAATTAAGGAAGCTGTCAGTTACCAATCAAGTCCTGATTTTAGTCTGATTGCTACAGAAGATATTGCTTGGCTTCCTGGATTATTACTAGAGATAGCAGCCTGACTTCCTACAGGTCTGACTTACTGTTGGCTGGCTTCCTGGGCTGCTTATTAAAGATAAAAGATAGGTGTCTTGTGGAGGTTGCAAGTCTCAGTTCAATTTTTTTAATATATGGTTGGCCATCATCTATTTGTATATTCAATTGTCACTTACAATCTTCTACCACTCAGAGTCTGATCCCTGAACCAGCAATTTTAGGGGTCAAGCTCGACTTGTTAAAAATCTACCAAGTGATTCTTACGCAAACACACACTTGAGAAACTCTGGGTCTTAATTCAGTCTCATTGTACTACAGACCAGCACTATCCTCATTCTAAAGATTAGGAAATGAAGGCTTAGAGGTGTTTAGTGACTGGCCCAGACATGTGTCCAGTAGGTAAAAGAACTAGAATGTGAACCCGGCTAACTTCCAAGCCCTGTTTTTTGTCCTGAACCTAACAGAAATACTAATTTTTCTCAACAGACGACAGACTAATAAGGCCAAGGACAGCAAGATAAATTCTTCTTAATGGGAAGCACCAGGCAATGAAATAAAGTGTCAATGCACATGTTGATGAAGTCTTATTCAGGGATGTCAAAGTTAGTGAGCATTAGGTCTCCAAGGCAAGGATGTTCTTGGTGGTATGGGAAATCTTCAAAGGACCCTCATCGGAGCAGAGACTGTTGAACTGTGACACGGGGCATTCCTTTCTTTTCATAGCAAACAGGCAGGATTATTCATCTATGACCTTTATTCTTAAGTAAGGCATACCCCTCAAGGAAAATAAAATTATACAGTGGAGTCATGCAATGTACACCAGGTTCCTGAACTCCTTCTTTGTCCAGAAACAATGCTCTAGGTTTTCTAATCTACATTTTAGAATGTAAAGGAGGACTTGCCCATGATGCACCAAAGAGTTAGTAAGTTGTGATTATATGCCACCACTGAAACTGCTTAAGATACAGTTAGAAAATTATAAAAGTGTGTCATCAAGAAACCACAGTCTAAGCATCCAGTGAGGCTATGGTAGGGATGAAATCATTCTCTTACCTCTGAAATAGTGACACCATTCTGCCCAAGAAGCTTGGTTGTGAATGATAGACAAACTTTCCAGGTTGTCAATGGTCAGGTACATTACAGCAGCTCCTGGAAATAACAAAAATTGATATCATTTGAAACTTAAGATGCAAGTAGGGAACCATTGTACTTATGTTTTATTCTTGCTTTTCATAATCTCTCTTTTCCTGTGTTCTACCTACAGTGAGGGAAGAAAGGCAATCAATTAATGTTTTTTTCTTTTTAAATAAAAAGTCATATTTTTTATGGGAAAAAAAGAGGAAAGAACAGGCTTTTTCTTTAAAGTTTTGTGTAACTACATTTGGGAAAAATAAATATATTTATTCATTCATTCTTATTTGAGCACATTTATAATCAAGACACCACCCTTCATCTGATGATCACCTTCAGAACAGTAGGTATAAAGACCATAGCAATAAGTAATGTAAAGAGCGAGTAATCACAGAATCCATCATATGATGGCAGATGCTAATTTTTTTATTCTCTTCTCTATGAAAAATATAATCAAGGGTATCTTAGTTTTTTAATTTTTATTTAATTCCACTAGAGAAAAAATATGATTTTGGATAAACAAAAATCCAGATGAATTTAACTAAATTGTTTATTTATTAAAGAAACATAAAACACAATGCACTGAGTAAACTTTATAATGAAATTGGAATAACAGCATAACTGATATGACAGTTTTAAGTAGAAATTCACCAGTAAGAGTTAAAAAACAAAGAGGACATTTCTAATTATGAATATATATATATGATTATATAACATTATAATTATATAATATATAATTATACATAATATATATGTATAATATGTGTATATATATGTATAATATGTATATATGCATATTTAATATATGTATGTATTTATAATATTTATATGTATATATAATATATGTATAATATATATGTATACATATATATGGATATATATGATATATATAGATATATATGTATTATATATATAATATATATATTCCTGAATACAATTTTAGATTTTCATTCTTTCTCCAAAGGATATACAATCTCATCCCTGACTTACAGGAAAAGACATTAAGAAAAAGAAAGACATTTCACTTCTTTTTGAGCCTCAAGACTTTCCCTAGGACATTGTGTTCAGGCTCATGTTTTGTTTGTACAGAAGACTCAATGGAAACTTTGAGGGTTATTTCTCATGCATCAGAATATTAGCCTATAGGGATAACAGACCTGAAGGCGAACACAGTAGAAAAAGTTCTGTTGGTCATTTCTTTCAAAGTCTACTAGAAATGTTTCACAGAAACCCAGCCCTAAAGGAGACATGGTTTAAAAGCAACGAATCAATGTAGAAGCTGAAAATAATACAGTCTTTTAATTTATAGCATTTTGTCACACAAAAAACTGCATGTATTCTGTAAAATCTGTAAATGCCTCCAAAACATTACAATCCATATCTTTGATTACTTTATCATATTTCACATCTTTTTCTAAAAATTAAATATATATATATGTATATATAAGGCATACATATATAAGACTGTTGATAAAATATTTTCCTAATGCAAAAAAAAAATTTTTTTTCCCAAAGCAGACAAAACAGTAATGAAATTATAATACAAGCCACACAGAAAGCCAGAGAAGAAAAGCCTTGGATCCTGGAACCTCAAATGAAACCAAGCAAAAGTTATAGCCACACTCATTTCCTACTAGAAACACTGCTATTAATGGGGAGGACAGTGAAAATAAACATAGCACAAACATCATTCAATATTTAGGGCCCCCCAAATGACAGAAAGTATTTTAATTATAAACTCAGTGAACATCATTTACATTCATAAAAGAGGCCAAATTGCAATGTTATTTTTACTTTATGAATTTTCCTTTTGGTATTCAAACCCAGAGAAGGCATCATATTTCCACTTTGACTGCAAATTCAATAGTGCTGAGGGATACTTAATAGGTGCTGTGGTGTTTTCAGGATAAATTCAAAGAAAGTTAAAGTCTTGGGTGAGTCACAAGGACAACATCTTCAAGTACAATGGAAAATGCTTCACATATGGTGTGCACTTTTTCCTATTGAAAGGACTGATATCTCAAAGCATTGATCCTCAACATTCAGTTCAGTTCAGTTCAGTTCAGTTCAGTTCAGTTCAGTCACTCAGTCGTGTTCCACTATTTGTGACCCCATGAACCACAGCACTCCAGGCCACTCTATCCATCTCTAACTCCTGGAGTCCACCCAAACCCACGTCCATCGAGTCAATGATGGCATCCAACCTTCTCATCTTCTATCGCCCCCTTCTCCTTCTGCCCTCAATCTTTCCCAGCATCAGGGTCTTTTCCAATGAGTCAGCTCTTCACATCAGGTGGCCAAGTATTGGAGTTTCAGTTTCAACATCAGTCCTTCCAATGAACACCCAGGACTGATCCCCTTTAGGATGGACTGGTTGGATCTCCTTGCAGTCCAAGGGACTCTCAAGAGTCTTTCCAACACCACAGTTCAAAAGCATAAATTCTTTAGTGCTCAGCTTTCTTTATAGTCCAACTCTCACATCCATACGTGACCACTGGAAAAACGATAGCCTTGACTAGATGGACCTTTGTTGGCAAAGTAATGTCTCTGCTTTTTAATATGCTGTTTAGGTTGGTCATAACTTTCCTTCCAAGGAGTAAGCATCTTTTAACTTCATGGCTGCAATCACCAGCTGCAGTGATTTTGGAGCCCCCCAAAAATAAAATCTCACACTGTTTCCACTGTTTCCCCATCTATCTAACATGGAGTGATGGGACAGGATGCCATGATCTTAGTTTTCTGAATGTTAAGCTTTAAGCCAACTTTTTCACTCTCCTCTTTCACGTTCATCAAGAGGCTTTTTAGTTCCTCTTCACTTTCTGCCATAAGGGTGGTGTCATCTGCATATCTGAGGTTATTGATATTTCTCCTGACAATCTTGATTCCAGTTTGGGCTTCTTCCAGCCCAGCATTTCTCATGATGTACTCTGCATATAAGTTAAATAAGCAGGGTGACAATATACAGCCTTGTTGTACTCCTTTTCCTATTTGGAACCAGTCTGTTGTTCCATGTCCAGTTCTAACTGTTGCTTCCAGACCTGCATACAGGTTTCTCAAGAGGCAGGTCAGGTGGTCTGGTATGTCCATCTCTTTCAGAATTTTCCACAGTTTAGTGTGATCCACACAGTCAAAAGCTTTGGCATAGTCAATAAAGCAGAAATAGATGTTTTTATGGAACTCTCTTGTTTTTTCCATGATCAGATGTTGGTAATTTGACCTCTGGTTCCTCTGCCTTTTCTAAAGCCAGCTTGAACATCTGGAAGTTCACGGTTCATGTATTGCTGAAGCCTGACATTATATCTATTTATTTTCTATGGACTTTAAGATATCAATCCTTTCAATAGGAAAAAGTGTACACCATAGGTGTAGAAATAATTCATCCATCCAACTTTTTTTTTTTTTTTTTGGCCACACTGTGCAGCTTGTAGGATCAAGTTTCCCAACCAGGGACTGAACCTGGGCCACAGCAATGAAGGGCCGGGATCCTTACCACTAAGCCACCAGAGAACTCCCATCTATCCAACATTTAAAATAATATTTGGTTCTCTAAGTGACAAGTGCACAATAAACCGGGTTAAAAGTTATGATAAGAATTAAGTCTAATTTGGAGAATACATGTTTTATAATGTCTGTATTCCTTTCTAATTCTCAGAATAAAGTGATAAGGATTTTCTTAAAGGTTTTAAATTTAAAACTTCTCATTGTTACATTTAGAGCTTAACCAGATCCACAGACTCTATTGTTTGACAATGGAATGAAATAATACTGACCATTACAAGTTAATGCAATTGCTTCTGGTGATACAAGTTCTCTTCTTTGAGTCTATTTCTCAAAAACACTCTTGTTGAACTGAGAAGCAGCAAGACAAACACTGGACAGAGAATCAGAAATCTCAGGTTCCTGCTACTAACAATTTATGTGATTTCAGGCAGGCAGTCACATCACCTTACACCCTCAGGAAATGATGATGTTAACCGTTCTCTCTAAAGCCTCTTGCAGTGCTAGTGTTTTATGATCATATTATTTCTTGAAAGTTTCATCTTTATCATAATAACTGTATTAGCAACAATATCAGTAAAAATGACAATAATAAGATGAGAGAGGCATTGGGGAATAGTTAAGAGAACAGAACAATGGGAGTCAGGCAATGTACAGTCTAATTACACTTTGTCAGTAGATTGTGAAATAACCTGGAATAAGTAGCTCCTCTGAGTCTTAGCTTGTTTTTCTTCTTTTTTCCAGGTACTGAGGACAAGAATAATGCTTTCTAATCAAATTCTACATAACTGTAGGATTTCATGAAGGTGCTTCAAGTAAAATCACACACACACACACGCCTGGATATAAAATGGTTGAAACGAGTAATAAAATAACATGCCTGCCTAAATATGTATTTTTTCTAACTATTTTGCTGGAGTCCATCAACCCATTGATTAGTGCGGCTACATTTCTTTGTTTTATATATATTAATCCCCAAAGAAAACAGGCTCTGTCATTTCTATTTAATGGGAGAATATCCCGAGATTCACAGGAATTTAGTTTTTATATATACATGTTTCATGGAGAAGGGCAATGGCAACCCACTCCAGTACTCTTGCCTGGAAAATCACATGGGCGGAGGAACCTGGTAAGCTGCAGTCTATGGGATCGCTCAAAGAGTTGGACACGATTGAGTGACTTCACTTTCACTTTCATGCATTGGAAAAGGAAATGGCAACCCACTCCAGTGTTCTTGCCTGGAGAATCCCAGGGACGGGGGAGCCTGGTGGGTTGCCATCTATGGGGTCGCACAGAGTCAGACACGACTGAAATGACTTAGCAGCAGCAGCAGCAGCAACATACATGTTTCAACAAATACTTTTTAAATGAGCCATGTGGAAAGGAATTGCACAATTTCAAATATTCATTTTATCAAAACTGCCTTTGTTTTAATGACTTACAAGAAATTACAGAAATTGAATTAGTAAAACAAAGTGATTCTAATAGTATTGCTCTTTTTGTTTTATATATTAAAATTCCACAGGCAATTTTATGTGACTTAAGGATTCCTATTTTTAAGTTTGACTATCTTGAAAAAATCATTCTATGCATTTTCTTTTACCTTCAGTCTTGAATAATTTTAAACCATTGACCAGAGAAAATATCTAGTAGCTATGTTAGACACAGAAAAAGCAATATATGTATCACCTATCAAAAGTAGTTGCCTGCTGAATTTCTTCTAAGGCATCTTTGAATGTAGATAAATGTCATTCTAACCCTGGGAAAGTCTTGATAAGAATCCAAAGTCTTTATTAATAAAGAACAGTTTTTAGTCCCTAATACAAATTCTTTTCATTCTAAGTTGAGCTAGAAAAAGTGGAAGCAGAGAACTGATTGGAAGTCAGACTTTTCTCGGGGAAGAAACATGCCGGTCAAGCAAAGGATATTGGAGGGACCAATTCCTCTATAGGAGCAAAAGGTGAAAAACACTTCCCTGTGCTGCTGTTTCATGGGCAAAATGGCACAACACCACTTCCTTTAGTTCAATAAAATCACCACGTTCATCTGTCTGAGCGCTTGTGCACATTGTACCTGATCATAATATATTAATAAGTTTATACTACCTCTGTCTATTAAATAGACATATTGTCACAAAATGGGAGACAAAGTTTAAGGTAGAAAGGAAATAGAAGAGAAAGGACAGATGATAAAATTAATTGTTCTCTTTTTTAGAGAAATGTGGTGTTTTTTTTTTTTTAAGAACAGTGTCCCTGACAAGCCACCAGATTTAATTCCCCATTGGATGGCTCCAATCCTAGGAATTTGTAAATGAAAACACTTGTTTGCCTGGTCTTTCTTAAACTATTCATTTCCTTCATTTGGTATTTCATTATTTCTAACAATTTTTCTTGTGAAGCATTTGGAGGTCTGTCCATCTCTGACTTTGGGGACACCACCTCTGTTTTCAAAGCTCAACTCAAGTGCCACCTCACCTATTAGGGTTCATTTGATTCCCCCCAGTGGCCTCATTTCTATCTCTTTTATAAAAGCAATCAAAGCTCTAATAGTGATAGTAAGATGGGTTTTATGTTTTATAACATTATTATTTTAAGAACAAAAGAAGCTCTTTCCTTGTAAAAGATGAAAAACTATAATGTAGGGAGTGGAAACAAAAGACCCAAGAAAGCATTTATATATTCCAAAGCAAAGAACATTACAGACAGAAGGGAAGGAGCCAAGGAATAGCTGGATAAGCTAAACCAAGAGAATTAAGATTCAAATAATTTGCAAAATGACTACCATTTTGGAAACTATACAGAGCTAGGAGTATTTCAGCAGGTCTTCCCCAAGGATCAGGCAGTGTGTGCTCTTGTGGGAAAGTTGTGACTATAGCTGGTGAGGAGATGCCCTGTGACCACAGCTACCAGCGTGGACAATGCAGGGCACTGTGCATGGTTCTCCTCTAAGCAGACTGAGAACTCCTCTAGGGCAATTGACAGCATAGGAATCCTATGCCATACGGGAAAAGAAGAAATGAATGAGTGAGGCAATGGGGAACCTGCTCACTATTCTCAGTGTTTCACTTTAGAAAGAGTTCACAAAGCTTCCCATGCTCATGTCAAGTAAGGAAATACTAGAGAATGGATTTGTGGACACAGTGCAGAAAGGAGAGAGTGGGATGAATGGAGAAAGTAGCATCGACATATATATACATGCATTGGGCTTCCAAGGTGGCACTAGTGGTAAAGAACCCACCTGCCAATGCAGGAGACAGAAGAGACACAGGTTCAATCCCTGGGAGGGGAAGTTATATACTACCATGTGTAAAGTAGATAGCGAATGAGAAGCAGCTATATAACACAGGGAGCCCAGCCTTGTGCCCTGTGATGATCTAGAGGGGAAGAATGGTGGAGGGGAGGAGGCTCAAGAGGGACGTGATATATGTATAGTGAAGTGAAGTCGCTCAGTCATGTCTGACTCTTTGTGACCCCATGGACTGTAGCCCACCTCCGTCCATGGAATTTTCTAGGCAAGAGTACTGGAATGGGTTGCCATTTCCTTCTCCAGGGGATCTTCCTGACCCAGGGAACGAACCTGGGTCTCCCCGCATTGCGGGCAGACGCTTTACCGTCTGAGCCACAAGGGAATCCCATATACAAAATATATGTATAATTTTGGCTAATTTGAACTGTTGTATGGTAGAAACCAAAACAGCGTTGCAATTTTCCTCTAATTAAAAAAAGTTTAAACAAACAAATAATTAGCTGTTGGGACTTTCCTGGTGGTTCAAGATTTCACCTTCCAGCGCAGGGGGTGTAAGATCCATCCCTATTAGGGGAACTAAAACCCCACATGCCTCACAGCCAAAAGATAAAATAAAACAAAATAGAAGCAATCTTGTAACAAATTCAATACTTTTAAAATATAGTTCACATCAAAAAAAAAATCTTAAAAAAAGAAAATAAAGTTATCTGTCATGTGGTGTCTGCTCCAAAATCTACCTTCCCATCTGCTACCTGTCAATGGCTTTAGAAAAAGTTGTTTTTCTGATTTCCCTGGGATGAAGGCCTGAGGATGATTTCTGTCTCCAGTCCATTTCTGTAAATATGAAACCACAGTCAGTCACTGCAAACTCATGTCTCCCTGAGAGCAGGTGAAGGCAAAATAAAACCAAAGAAGGTTCAGGCTGCTTTTATTCAGTCTGTTTTGTTTGGTTCTTGGTGTCCAGATTACCTGGAGTGACATGATTCAGGCTGAGGTTCTCATATGAAGTTCTCAGACTTGAAAGCAAAACAGCATGAAGCAAGCTGTGGTTATTCACCATGATCCCATCAACAGCCTTCTTGTTTACATGTAAATGAAAAAAAAAAAAAAAAAAAAAAGGAGGAAAATCACCTGTGTGATTTTGCATTATTAACTTAGCTATTCCAGGAAAGGTTGAGATGAGGTGAGTAAACACCTCATCAAAATCTACAGACGCAGTCAGTGCAGAAAACCTGCGTCAAACGTTATGTGATCACTTCCCTCTTAATATTTCCTACTTGCTAATCTCGCTGGTAGGATTAGGGCAGTCTGTATCATGAATAGCAATGCATCCCCTTGTCATGGTAAGGCTGGCAGTGCAATAGCAAGGATAATGGTCTGTTATTCCTGCTTATAGATATTGTTAACCTCTAAGCAAACTGTGCAGTCCATACTGCTGTGAGTTCTTACACAGAAGTTTGTTCCTCAACACCTAAGCAAATTCTGTATTACCTACTGTTATTTTTTAAATGAAGTTCAGAGTTCACCACTACATTATCTGCTTTTTTTTCTGTTTTCTCCTATTTTTCGTTTCAAATAATTTCTTTTACCCATAGTAGTCCACAAAGCATATTTCAAATGCTTAAATGCTCATGTCCCCCCACCCCTGATTCTGTGCGCACACACACACACACACACACACACACACATTGACATTTGCTGTAGCCCATTGCCCCGTTGGATGCTTCTCAGTTCCCAGAGATACACCTGGAAAATGTAAAGAACAAGGTCGTCACTTTTACCTAAACCAGCAGATGTTTGCAAAGTGAGGTCTGTGAGCTTCATGCCTGGGCTTTACCTTGAGTGCTTATGAAAGGGTAGATTCTCTAAGCCAGAAGGGCTTCCCAGGTGGCGCTAGCAGTAAAGAACCAGCCAGCCAATGCAGGAGATGTAAGAGACAGGTTTGATTCCTGGGTCTGGAATATCTGCTAGGAGAACCCCATGGACAGAGGAGCCTATGGTCCATAGGGTTACGAGTTAGACACGACTGAAGCAACTTAGTAGGCATACCTGCACGCCATAAACCTGATCCTTCAATTTCCCTGAGTTGAATTACTGGAAGTGCTGAGGAATTTGCAGTTTTTAATAAGTCAATTTTTGGGGGTGATTCTCCCATGAATTACATTTTGACTGACTCTGAAAAATATAAACATAAAATTTTAATTCTCTGTTTCCCCTCCTGCCTCTTTATGAAACCAACCAAGGTTGCACTAGCAGCATCAGATTTCACATCGTCCTACTGCTTGAAGTCTGGTCCACAGATGTCTCCAGCAGCACTCCTTGCTCCCTGCCACACCATCTTGCTGCTATCTACTGAAGGTGCACTTTTACATGACTCTGTGGCCACGGGCCACTGGGAGTGAAGTCCATTCCCTTGTGTAGTAAGGATAAGAGATCTCCACCACCCTCTATAGTCACTGGGAGAATAGATCATAGGTTATTCAGAAGCTGCTTCATCACGTGGGGTTCATTCTATCAGTCCACTTCATTTACGCCATCAGCTTGCAACTTGCATGACTCCTATAAAGACAGGCAGAAGTAGGAGGTTGGGAATTCCTAATAAATAACAAAGAGAGTCCACAACATCCCTTGGGTCAACATGTTACCCTTTAACTAAAAGTCAGGATTCTCAAAAAAAAGGAGGAGATGAGAGGAGATTATTCTCCCCTCATTTAAATTACCAGTCATTGAGATAATTGTTCATGCTTTCACTAAACCCAATAAAAAGAAAGACAAATTCACATGCTATAGTGGGTGGGGAGAAAATTAAAATAATAAGATGAATTGAGCAGAGGTTAAAGGAGAAAGCCCATGCTTTTTAATAGAAACCACTCATGGTTTAAAGGATTCATTATGTTAGCTGTTTATTCAATTTTAGAATATTGCAGCTGAAAGAGTCTCCTATCTCCTAGGTAATTAAATGGATTTCTTCTCTGACTTCTACCTTCTCTTTGAAGATCTCGGGATTCATGGGCTCATATTAAAAAGCACTCTATTCCAATATTTTAATTATTTTTCCAGAAAGTTCTTCCCCCCTTCAGTTGAACCAAATTCTTCTACTTTGTAATTTCCACAGAGGGGTCTGAATCTGCTCTAGTGTGTCCCATTATCAACGTCAATCCTAGACCTGCAGGATAAACCCTTTGTATAATGAGGACAATGCTTACAACTGTATCTTTGGGCACAGCAAGGATTCTTTCTCCATGACATTTTCAAGTTCCCTGGATCCTTGCTGTGTTTGCCTCTGGAGAAATGCATTTACCCATGTCTTTTGTTTATTTATTTATTTATTTATTTTACATGAAATGCAATCTATTACTTTTTTTCCCCCATCTCTTTATTTTTAGATCATCTGAGTCTTTAGAATCAAATTGTGATTCTTTTTTTTTCCATTTATTTTTATTAGTTGGAGGCTAATTACTTTACAATATTGTAGTGGTTTTTGCCATACATTGACATGAATCAGCCATGGATTTACATGTATTCCCCATCCTGATCCCCCCTCCCCCGCCTCCCTCTCCATCCCATCCACCTGGGTCTTCCCAGTGCACCAGCCCTGAGCAATTGTCTCATGTATCCAGCCTGGGCTGATGATCTGTTTCACCCTTGATATACTTGTTTCAACGCTATTCTCTCCGAACATCCCACCCTCGCCTTCTCCCACAGAGTCTAAAAGTCTGTTCTGGACATCTGTGTCTCTTTTTCTGTTTTGCATATAGGCTTATCATTACCATCTTTGAAAATTCCATATATATGCATCAGTATACTGTATTAGCCTTTATCTTTCCGGCTTACTTCACTCTGTATAATGGGCTCCAGTTTCATCCATCTCATTAGAAATGATTCAAATGAATTTTTTTAATGGCTGAGTAATATTCCACAGTGTGAAGATTCATTAAAAAACTGGAAATAGAACTGCCATATGACCCAGCAATCCCACTCCTGGGCATACACACTGAGGAAACCAGATCTGAAAGAGACACGTGCACCCCAATGTTCATCGCAGCACTGTTTATAATTGCCAGGACATGGAAGCAACCTAGATGCCCATCAGCAGACGAATGGATAAGGAAGCTGTGGAACGTATATACTCACATCTTTTAGAATGTAGCTCTCTGAACTGAACAAGATAGTCTAGGTGTCGCTGGACAGCTGGTTTATCATATTATTTGTTATGGACATTATGTTTTTATAGTGCAACCTAAAATTTCATTATTTTTGCAATTATCACAATAATATATTCACATAGACTTAGAATCAGCTAAAGTTTTAAGTTGCCTCCTCACCACACACCACCTCCATGCTGGTATTTAGACATCCCTCCCAAGTTTTATACTTTTTTTTTTTTTTTACTGTTTTTTAAATGTTCAATGCAGAACCAAATGCATTCACTGGTAAAAACGTTATCTTCTTTATCTTGAATTATTCAGTTTACAGAATGAAAGCTGACACTTTGCCCAGGATTTAAACTTTTCTTCCAAGCACCATGCCATCCTCAAATGTAATAGACTTGATCCTTCAGAGGGAAAATATTACACAATGTTGTTGGCAAACTTCTTGATTTTAAAAATATTTTCAAGATCTATTTCTTTTTTAAAAATAAATAGACCAAGTTATTATTTACAAATCATCTGTACGTATTAAGACACACACACACACACACATAAATGGGCTTCCTAGGTGGTGTTAGTTGTAAAGAACCTACCTGCTGATACAGACATATATATATATATATATATATATATATATATATATATATATGTCATACACACGCATGCCATAGAAATTTTCTGATTCTATTCATTTCTATGACATATATATGACAGATACAAGCATACATGCATGCTAAGTCACTTCAGTTGTGTCTGACTCTTGACAACTCTATGGACTGTAGCCCCCCAGGCTTCTCTGTCCATGGCATTCTCCAGGCAAGAATACTGGAGAGGGCTGCCATGCACTCCTCCAGGACATCTTCCTAACCCAGGGATCAAACCCACATCACCTGTGGCTCCTACACTGCAGGTAGATTCTTTACCCCCGAGCCACCAGGGAAGCCCATATGACAGATATATATCATATATTCATTTACTCATTAGCCATATCAGTCATATCTAGACAGTAAATTTGTATAATCCCATTTAACTCTATCATTGCATTGTTCACTTAAGAAGGCTTTCTTATCTCTCCTTGCTATTCTGTGGAACTCTACACTCAGTTCGGTATATCTTTCCCTTTTCCCTTTGCTTTTGGCTTCTCTTCTTTTCTCAACAATTTGTAAGCCCTTCTCAGACAACCACTTGAACTTCTTGCATTTCTTTTTCTTTGGGATAGTTTTGGTCACCACCTCCTGTACAACATAACAAACCTCCATCCATAGTTCTTCAGGCACTCTGGCTACCACATCTAATCCTTTGAATCTATTCATTACCTACACTGCATGATCATAAGGGATATGATTTAGGTTATACCTGAATGGCCTAGTAGTTTTCCCTAATTTCTTCAATTTAAGCCCGAATTTTGCAATAAGGAGCTGATGATCTGAGCCACAGTCAGCTCCAGGTCTTTTTTATGCTGACTATAAAGAGTTTCTCCATCTACGGCTTCAAAGAATATAATCAATCTGATTTTGGTATTAACCATCTAGTGATGTCCACGTGTAGTCTTCTCTTGTGTTGTTGGAAGAGGGTGTTTGTTATGACCAGTGTGTTCTTCTGGCAAAATTCTGTTAACCTTTGCCCTACTTCATTTTGTGCTCCAAAGCCAAACTTGCCTGTTATTCCAGGTATCTCTTGACTTCCTACTTTTGCATTCTAATCCCCTATGATGAAAAGGACATCTTTTTTTTTTTGCTGTTAGTTCTAGAAGTCCTTGTAGGTCTTTATAGTACCATTCAAACTCAGCTTCTTCAGTGGTTAGGGCATAGAATTGGATTACTGTGATGTTGAATGCTTTGTGATGTTGAAAATGAACTAAGATCATTTTGTCTTTTTTGAAATTGCACCCAAGTACTGCATTTCAAACTCTTTTGTTGACTATGAGGTCTATTCAATTTCTTCTATGGGATTCTTGCCCACAGTGATAGATACAGTGTTCATCTGAGTTAACTGTGTCCATTCTGGTCTATCCTCTGGCCATCTCCTGCTTGACCACATTCAATTTACCTTGATTCATGGGCCTAACATTCTGGATTTCTATGCAATATTGCTCTTTACATCATTAGACTTTACTTTCACCACCACACACATCTACAATTGAGAATCGTTTCTGCTTTGGCCCAGGCTCTTCATTTTTCTGGTGTTATTTCCTGCTCTTCTCCAGTAGCGTATTAGACACCCGTTGACCTAAGGAACTCAACTTCTGGGGTCCTATCTTTTTGCCTTTTAATACTGTTCATGGCATTCTTGAGGCAAGAATAGTGGAGTGGTTTGCCATTCCTTTGTCCAGTGAATCATGTTTTGTCAGAACTCTCCACCATGACCTGTCTGTCTTGGGTGCCCCTGCACACCATGGCTCATAGATTCATTGAGTTACACAAGGCTGTGATCAATGTGATCATTTTGGTTAGCTTTCTGTGATTGTGATTTTTGTTCTGGAGGCTGTGGAATTGCAGTTCTTGCTTCTCCTGTCTTCCCTCTCATGGGTGAAGATAAGAGGCTTGTGCAAGCTTTCTGATGGGAGGGACTGGCTTTAGGGAAAACGGGGTCTTACTCTAGTGGGCAGGGCCATGCTCAGTTCAGTTCAGCTCAGTCGCTCAGTTGTGTCCAACTCTTTGCAACCCCAAGGACTGTAGCATACCAAGCTTCCCTGTCCTTCACCAACTCTTGGAGCTAACTCAAACTCATGTCCATCAAGTTGGTCATGCCATCCAGCCAACTCATCCTCTGTCATCCCCTTTTCCTCTTGCCTTCAGTTTTGCCCAGCATCAGGGTCTTTTCCAATGAGTCAGTTCTTCGTATCAGGTGGCCAAAGTATTGGAGCTTCAGCTCCAGCATCAGTCCTTCCAGTGAATATTCAGGAGTGATTTCCTTTGGATTGACTGGTTTGATCTTCCAATGAACTCTCAAGAGTCTTCTCCAACACCTTAGTTCAAACGCATCAATTCTTTGGTGCTCAGCTTTCTTTATGGTCCAACTCTCACTTCCAAACATGACTACTGGAAAAACCATAGCTTTGACTATATGGACCTTTGTTGGTAAAGTAATGTTGCTGCTTTTTAGTATGCTGCCTAGGTTTGTCATAGCTTTTCTTCCAAGGAGCAAGCATCTTTTAATTCATGGCTGCAGTTACCATCTGCAGTGATTTTGGAGCCTAAGAAGATAAAGTCTGTCAGTATTTCCATTGTTTCCCCATGTATTTGCATGAAATGATAGGACCAGATGCCATGATCTTAGTTTTTTGAGTGTTGAGTTTTAAGTCAGTTTTTCATTCTCTTCTTTCACTTTCATCAAGAGGCTCTTTAGTTCCTCTGTGCTTTCTGCCATAAAGGTGGTGAAACGCTCAGTAAATCTTTAATTCAATTTTTTGCTTGAATGGGTGGAGCTGTGTTCCCTCCCTGTTAGCTGTTTGGCTTGAGGTGATGCAGTCCTGGGATCTGCAACCTCTATGGTAGTGTTACTGGTGACCTCCAGGAGGGCTTACACCAAGGGGGACTGTCCAGGACTGCTGCTGCCAATGTCCTTATCCCTGTGATGACCCGCTTCCAACTCACATCTCCAAGTAGACCCTACTTGGAGGTCACAGGCAGGTCTAGATCAGCCTCCTGTGGGGTCATCGCTCCTTTCCCCTGCATCTTACTGTGCACAAGACTAGAGATCCATTCTAAATAGTTGGAGATACCAAGGGAATGTTTCATGCAAAGATGGGCACAATAAAAGACAGAAATGTCAAGAACCTAACAGAAGCAGAAGAGATTAAGAGGATGTGGCAAGAATACACAGAAAAACTATATTTAAAAAGTCTTAATAACTTGGAAACCACGATGGTGTGGTCACTCACTTAGAACCAGACATCCTGGAGTGTGAAGTCAAGTGGGCCTTAGGGAGCACTATTACGAGCAAAGCTAGTGGAGATGATGGAATTCCAGTTGAGCTATTTCAAATCCAAAAGGATGATGTTGTTAAAGTCCTATATTCAATATCTCAGCAACTTTGGAAAACTCAGCAGTGGCCACAGGACTGGAAAAGATCACTTTTCATTCAAATTCCAAAGAAGGGCAATGCCAAAAAATGTTCCAACTATCATACAATTGCTCTCATTTCACATGCTAGCAAGACTTCAACATTAGGCCTTCAAGCTAGGCTTCAACATTATGTGAACTGAGAATTTCCAGATGTACAAGCTGGATTTAAAAGCAGAGGAACCAGAGATCAAAATGCCAACATCTATTGAATTACACAAAAAGCAAGGGAATTCCAGAAAAGCCTTTGGAATGTTTTGCTTCTGATTCATTGACTTCATGCTTCATTGACTACACTAAAGCCTTTGACTTTGTGGGTCACAACAAACTGTGGAAAAACCTTAGGAGGATGGGAATACCAA
Source organism: Muntiacus reevesi (assembly GCF_963930625.1). Lineage (NCBI taxonomy): Eukaryota > Metazoa > Chordata > Mammalia > Artiodactyla > Cervidae > Muntiacus > Muntiacus reevesi. The sequence goes on from NC_089267.1 coordinate 19,931,411, forward strand.
ACCACCTTATCCGTCTCCTGAGAAATCTGTATGCAGGTTGAGAAGCAACAGTTAGAAATAGACATGGAAAAATGGCCTGTTTCAAAATTGAGAAAAGAGTATATCAAGACTGTATATTGTCACCCTGCTTATTGAACTCCTATGCAGAGTACATCATGCAAACTGCAGTGTTGGATAAATCACAAGCTAGAATCAAGATTGTTGGGAGAGATATTAACAATCTCAGTTATGCAAATGATACTACTCTAATGGCAGAAAGTGAAGAGAAACTAAAGAGCCTCTTAATGAGGGTGAAAGGAGAATGAAAAATTTGGCTTAAAATTCAACATTAAAAAAACTAAGATCATGGCATCTGGTCCCATCACTTCAAGCCCAATAGATGGGAAAAGAGTGGAAACAGTGACAGATTTTATTTTCTTGGGCTCCAGAATCATTGTGGATGGTGACTGCAGCCATGAAATTAAAAGATACTTGCTCCTTGGAAGAAAAGCTATGACAAACCTAGATAGTGTATTGAAAAGGAGAGACATTTCTTTGCCTACAAAGGTCCATATAGTCAAAGCTATGGTTTTTGCAGTAGTCATGTATGGATATGAGAGTTGGACTCTAAACAAGGTTGAGCACCAAAGAATTGATGCTTTCTAATTGTGGTGCTGGAGAAGAGTCTTGAGAGTCCCTTGGAGATCAAATGAGTCAGTCCTAAAGGAAATCAACCCTGAATTGGAAGGACTGACGCTTCTTAGATTGCCTATCTGATGCAAAGAACCGACTCATTTGAAAAGATCTGATCCTGGGAAAGATTGAGAGCAGGAGGTTAATGGGGCACCAGAGGATGAGATGGTTGGATGGCATCAGCCACTCAATGGACATGAATTTGAGGAAACTCTGAGAGATCATGAAGGACATGAAAACCAGGGTTGCAAAGAGTGGGACATGACTTAGCAACTGAAATACAATAACAATTTAGCTCTATCACAATTAAATACTTATGAATATGTATAGCTAATGTACTTAACAAATATTTATTCAGCACCTAACACAGTGATAGGCATAGGTGTTGAGTATACTGTGCTGTGTGCTAAGTCGCTTCAGTTGTTTTCAACTCCTTGCAACCCTATAGCCCACAAGGCTCCTCTGTCCATGGCATTCTTCAGTCAAGAATAATGGAGTGGGTTTCCATGCCTTCTCCGGGGGATTTTCTGGATCCAGAGATTGAATCTGCATCTCTGCTATGTCCTGTATTAGCAGCTGGGTTCTTTACCACTAGTGTCACCTGGGAAGCCCTGGTGAATAATCAGTAGCATGTAAGTTACAGTCTAGTGGTGAAACAGAAAATCAGCATGTATGCAAACAGTACCCTTATAATTACAATGTGTAATAAATGTGATGATGGAAAAGAACAGATAGAAAAAGCAGAATGGATGACCTACTTACATAGGCTGTCTCTACAACTATTTTTTAACCAACTCCATACCAAGTGTTCATTACCAATTAAAAAAAATCAATTCCATGTCTGTCATAGTTTATAATGACTATTTGGAACTATGTATCTGTTCAAAAGTTTTGTGGCTATTTGAGTAAGCATTGAAACACCATTATTATAGTTTTGAGACACACAATGTAGTTTTAGAAATGGGAAAGAAAAATGATGATTCAAATTATTCTACTGCCTTAAGTAGGATTCTGAATTTTTAACTTTTGTGTGGAATTCTTAGGCACAAACCCATAATTGTAATCCTTTCTGGTTTGTCCTAAAAGTATAGTTATTGCCAAATGATATCCAGTTAGGAAATGCATTACAAAATCTTAAATAAAGAGTCATGCAATTATGCGTTCATAGTTATATCCCTTGATGGTACCAGGTTTACTAGGAATTTCCAGGCTGTAAGCAAGTAGCAGTTTTTTGGAGCTTTGTAAAGTCATCATTTGGCTCTCCCATGTAGAGCTTGTTCTCAATAAAATAAGATGAAAGGAACAGTATTAAGTAATTGCATCATTAATGAAAATAGATGCATTATGTCTGTTCTCATTGTGTCTGTTACTGTGGAGGAGGAATTCCTTACTGTGAGTTTAATTTCACCTGATCAATAGCAGTGAAGCAGGGATCCCTCCATAAAGATGAGCCATAAAATCATCTTCACATCACTCCTATTTTATTCCTCTTCATTATGTCCCCTAAACCAAACTCCAGTTTCAATCTGTTATTCATTCTCTAGAAATTATTATTTATAGCTTCATTTCCAATGGAATCTGTTATTGATTTTTTAATACATTACTATAATTCTTCTTATTCAAAATTTGTGTTGAATAATATATTTCCATATAAATCTAATTTTATACAAAAACTTAAAACTAAGAAATGTTACGTTAAGTGGTAAATGTACCATAACTGCTAAAATTAATCCACTTCTGATTAAGAAACTGAAGCAGATGGGCTATTATTCTTTATTGGTTCTATCTATGGTTTCAATATTAACATTACATTCTCCAGACTTTTAATATGTATTCAAGAAAATACATGTCCATTTTTAAAAACTTCCCTTTTATTAAAAACTAGGAACCACCAAAATATTTTCAGATTTCTTTTGCTGAGTTGCATAAGGATCAAGGTTGTGATTGGAAGAATTTGTGTAACTTATGACCTATGACCTCTACATCAATCCATTTTCTAAATAAAATATTGGAAAGTGTATATTTGTCAATACTTAAAAAGTGTTGAAAAGAATTCCTGGTGTTTATGGACTACCCTTGTAGGAAAACTGAGTCTGTTCCCAACAGCTGGTTATCAGAACACGTCACACCTCAATCATTGTGACAAGAAGAAATCTCCTTGCATTTTGATTACATTTAATAGAAATTATTCATGTAATGCCCCCAAAGAAGTCAAGTATTATCAGAATATCTGGCTTCTCCAGAGGAATAAATTTCAAAAATTATAATCAAGGTGTCAAAACTGTGTATTTTCTTCATTTTTCTTTTCTTTACATTTTCTTTTTTAGAATCATGAGTTGATAATGGCCAGAAGTCATGCTAATTGTTAGAAATGCAAAAGAAAAACAAATATATCTGAATCCAACTTTAGCACTTTGCCTTATTCACCTTCTTTCTCTATCATTTCAACTATTACTAACTGACTTTTTATTCCCCTCTCTGATATGATGTGATATTCACGGGATAGGATTTAGGAGTAAACTTTGGTGTTAAAGTAGACATTTCTACAGAAAGAGCTTATCACTCACAAAAGTGTGGTTACACATGTTGGGGAACAAGCTTCCAGGCTTCAAATATTTCCTTCATGTGACAGGAATTCCAGTAGAGGAGGAGAATGAATTAAACCTGAAGCTGTACATTTAGAGGAAGAAACAGCATGTGGAGACTTTCTGAGCATTTCCCTAGAAGCCAAGCTGCCAATAGAGGAGATGTGTGGTCTTCTACTTGGACACCAGGGGACACTTGTGTTGTTAGCTCTGCCTGGTCCAGGGACCAAATCATCAAGGGTACCTTGAATGGTAAGGATGAAACGCTATCATGAGCTAAGCCACATTCCCCCACCTCACTTTTATCAGTTAAAGTTAACTTTTGGCCTCACTTATCAGCTGGTGGAAAATGTGCGTGGGCAAAAAACAGTGGAATTTATTGAGCCTCCCCAAATTCAATATTTTTCTCCCTCATGTGTCTGTCCCTGACCTTCAACCCTATCCCACTCCACCCCTCTTCAGGAGTTTAGAACTAGAAGTCTGCAAACTAGTTTCATTTGTGTTTGGGGAATACCCAAATTAAAAATGCAACCTTTCAAAGTGAGATTATATTACAGTTCAGTACCAAATTCTCACCTGCTACCTCCTCCCTCTTCAAATGATAAATATCCCAATTACCCTTTTTGGGGCATAAAATTAGTGGAACTCTCACCAGCCATGATATCTCATGAAGAAAAAATATGGTGCAAAAGATTATTATTGATTGACACACTTACTAAATATTTACTTCGCAGCATTGACCCAGTTGGCATATATTTAGATGAACTTCTGAACTCTGGAGTTCTACCGTTTGTAACTTGCTACTGAAACAGCAAGACACACATGCAGACAAGTTAATCTTTACTCTGATTTTTAGGAGCTTATTTTACCTTTTTTATTTAGCTTTATTATTTTCATTTATTTTATAATTATTTTATTATGCATTATTTATTATTTTATTTTATTTTTCATTTATTATTTGTATTTTCATTTTTTCCATTTATTATTATTTTTTCATTTATTTTTATTAGTTGGAGGCTAATTACTTTACAATATTGTAGTGGGTTTTGCCATACATTGACATGAATCAGTCATGGATTTACATGTGTTCCCCATATTAATTGTATTTTATTGTAAATATTGCTTCACAATGTTGTACTAGTTTCTAGTGCAGCACAAAGTGAATTGGCTGTATGTATACTCATATTCCCTCCCTCTTGAACCTTCCTCTCACCCCTCACCCCACCCTCTATTCTTTTTTGTGCTCTTTCTTTTCCCTTTTCTATTCTATTCAAGGTCCTACTCCAGAGATAGTACCCAGAATCTCTTAACACAAATATCAGATCAAATAGGGGGCTTTCCAAGTGGTTCATTGGTAATGAATCTGCCTAGCAATGCAGGAGACGCAACAATCCTCGGGTTGGGAAGATGCTCTGGAGAAGGAACTATCAACCCCACTCCAGAATTCTTGCCTGGGAAAACCCATAGATGGAGGAGCCTGACGGGCTATAGTCCACGGGGTCGCAAAGAGTTGGACACAACTGAAGTGACCAAACAGCGGCGGCGGAACACAAAATCATCACTTTGTTGCCACAAGCCCGTAGAAACTGGGAGAAGTGGCCCAGGCTGATTACAGGTCTGGTAGGTTCTGCTTGTTAACAAGCAAAGATTTTTCTCACTGATATTAAAGCATGACAATGACTCTTTAGTCAAGAAGGTAGAAGTACCATGCAGGTGACAAGAGAAGTAAGAGAAAAGTCCCTCCCTCTGGTTTAGAGAGATTATGGGAGAAAAAGTTAAACGGAAAAAGTCAGGAATGAGACATTTCTTACTGGATCACCTATTCACCTCCTCAGACTTAGGTCAGACAGACTGAGGACCAGAAGCTGTGTTGAGAGGAACAGAGCAGGGGTGAGGGGGAGTGGGAAGGATGGGGGACTTTCGTCTGCTGTGAATGGGGGACACCAGGAGGAGATGAACTCACGAGCTGCATTTGTGCCAACTGGAGTTCAAGCAGGAGGAAAAATATTAAAGTGCACTCAGGGATATAGCTAGCTAGGTAGCTGTAAATTCTGAATTAACTCTCCCAGGCTCTCTTCAAGCCCTTGTGGCATGCATGGGACACTGAAATTCTCTATTTTCTACACAGATGCACCATGCCCCAAGTCCTATTTTGTATGTATTTGTTATTATTTATCTATCATGTGTTCGTTTGATTGTTATTGACTTGCTAGCTCAGTGTCACAGAATTTCAACCCAATCGGGCAATTCTGGGTTTGGTGATGTTTCAACAACATCTCCCCTCTCTTCTCCTGGCTGTCTATACGACTAGCTGCTTACCCTTATGTCAACAATACTGAGGAGGAAGGGAGGTCCAATCCAGAGTCCTCCTGGGTCACTTTCTCGTGACTTCTGCATTCAGGGCAAGCTGTTTCTGAGCAAGGAATCTCCCTGTTGTCTTGAAAGAACACATGCTCTCATGTTCCTTGAGGTTTTTAGTCAGAGGCACAATGAGAAAAGTTGGTGTTCAGAACCACTGTTGCTGTTCAGTCGCTAAGTCATGTCCGATTCTGTGATCCTATGGACCGCAGCACTCCAGGCTTCCCTGCCTTTCACCATCTTCCAGAGTTTGCTCAAACTCATGTCCATTGAGTCAGTGATAGCATCTAACCATCTCATCCCCTGTCTCCCCCTTCTTCTCCCGCCCTCAATCTTTCCTAGCATCAGTCCTTTCTAATGTGTCAGAGCCATTAGCCCCTTAAATTCAGTAGGATGTATTCAAGTGCCTGTGGTTCATAAGCCATCCTATTAAACCTGACAACTCAGTGAAGCCCCTTCAGATGGAGGAGTCATTATCACTTTTCATCTGGATGTTAGGAACCTAGGAGAACGCCTTGCCAGCAACAGCCCTGAGAGGGATGTATACACTTAAGGTTACCAAGAAGATAAGAAGGCTCCTCAGCTTCCTAGAGGCATAGGTCATGCTCCCAAGTGTTCAAAATGTTTCATCTCTCTTTGTCCTGTCATTTCTTGACACAGTTCTTTTTTTTTTTTTTTTTTTTAATGTTTATAAATAAATGCCACAGTCCTCAGAGCCCTCTGCTGAGCAAGTGCTTGCTCTGAAATTCATTGTGAAACCTCACTCTCAGCTCAGAAATTCTTCCCTGTTCTGAGAAAAATCTATGGAGATTCCAAAACCAGAAAACACTGAGGAATTTCAAATTTTTAAAGTACTGTTAAGAAGGGATTTGGATGATTTAAAACACCAGTTTCCACATGATGAGTATTTCACTGGGGACAGGTGGAAGTTCTTGTAACATCTTGACTCTTCCAACAGCTTCCTGGCTAGTTTCTCCACTTGTCCTCATCCTGACTGCTTTCAACGTAGTAGCCAGGGAGTAACTTTTTAAAATATACCTCAGATTAAGTGATTTAAAAGCCCATCATGGTTTCCCATCACACTTACCTTCTCAAATTCTTGCCACAGCCTACATATTTCTACAAAGAGGTTGTTGTTGTTTAGTCATTAAGTCATGGTTGACTCTTTTGTGGCCCCATAGATTTTAGCCTGCTAGGTTCCTCTGTCCATGGGACTTCCCGGGCAAGAATACTGGATCAGGTTGCCTTTTCCTTCTCTAGGGTATCTTCCTGACCCAGGGATCGAACCCACGCCTCCTGCTTGGCAGGTGGATTCTTTACCACTGAGCCATCTGGGAAGCCCTCTACAAAGAGGTAGCTCCCTTGAAAATTCATCTCCTACAACATTCCTTCTTACCGACTCTGTTCTAGCCACATTTGCTATGCCTCTAACTCATCAAGTCAACTCTACTCTTGGGGCATTAGCACTTGTCATTCCCTCTGCCTCATAGTCTATTCCCCACATATGGATATGCTCACTCCATCACTTTTTAAGAGTATCTGTCAAAAATCAGCATCTTAAAGAGGGAGACTCTAACCAATGTAAAAAACACCCTATAGTCCCTTTATCTTCCTATTTTGCCTTCTTTCTTTCAAACCACTGCCTGATATTACATCACATATTTGTTTAGCTGCTGTCTCCCTAAAATAAAAGAAATGTTCAGTAAGATCAAGAAATGGATTTGGCTTTCAATGTATAGAGTAATGCAATATTAGTCACTCAATAAATATTTATTGAATAAGTGAACTTTATTTTAGGCATGTTATAAATAAAATCAGGATGTTGATGTGATGTGATATTGTTGGTTACTTGGTTCTTACATTTTCAGACAGGTGTGTAATTGGTAGACATAAAAACATAACATCTGTACCTCATAAAATTAATTTTGTGTGTCAGAAGTGGCAAGCCTATTTGCTGACTCTTTTCCAAAATTCAAACCATGCTGGTCTTTTTGATAAGATCAATAAAGAATTGAAAAAGTGTATTTACATAGATTGTCCATGGAGAGAGAATCTAATTATGTCATTTGTTATAAAAATCATGAACTGGAGGTTGCATTTAATACTTACTGGTAAATCTCAAACCAGGGAATAATTGGAAAGTATCATGCCTCTAAGACTTTAAAATAAATCAGTTAGTATTTTTTAGTGGAAGATTTCTTTATTTAAATTTTTCCTCAGTTTATTTAAACAAAATATATTTTCCCCAAAACATGATAGGTTATATAGAGCAAAGCCTTTGGCAATAGACTAATATTATATCAGGGCACCAACTCCAGCATTTATGGCTGTATGTTTCCACTTTCAACTCTGTTTTTGTCCATTAGACAGGGGCTTAAATACCTACATTGCAGTACATATGGGAGGGGTTATTGAATTAATAATTTATAAAGGACCTAGCCTAGTACCTGACACATGGCTAAAGAATCTCCTTTTCCTTCCTTTTCATATTCCTCACCTTTATCTGCAGTTAAACCAAAATCTGGTTGAGAAAGTATGGCCAGATTCTTTCCTAAAAATCTAGAACAGTTACTGCATTTGTTTGAATAATATGAGAGTTCTATACTCCTCAATCAGTTGAATCCTCTGTTCTCATATTTATGTTCTTGTCGAGTAAGAAAATTGACAGGTTGACATTCTTTTCTTCCTCCTCCATACTTGCAAATGAAGCATTATCTGTGGCTTTAGACTTATCTGCAGATATTACAGTAAGAATTGATATATTGGACACATTGGGCCAGAGTCAGCCAAATCTATTCTGATGAACTTATCCTGGCTAGCCCCTCATCTCTGATTACTGCTAGAACTTGAAATCCAAGCACATGCCATTCCATTGTGTGCTTCCAAGACATTGAAGGGATTATATTTCATTACAGGGAACATAAATTATCAGTGCTGTTGTTGTTGTTTTAAGCTGTTGAAGTTTTGTCAGATATCTTGGATCAATTGCTCTGTCTATGGATTTGAACATATCCCAACTTGATCTTGTTTATGACAAATGAAGTCTGTTAAGTATTAATCAGCCATCTTCCTTGTTCTCAAAAACAATATTGTTTTGTAGAGCTTTAAAATTGAACTGGGATAGTTTGATATACATCAACAAAAAATGTTTTAACATTTCTCTTGGCTTGTCTCTATTAGACTACACTACTTAAAATTAATCTAGAGACATACACAAAAAATGAGTTTGATAGACGTTTTTGATGAGAAAGGAGATATAGCCATAGGAATTTTGAAGTGCGGTTTAAATTACTCTAAAATCTAAAGTTTAGCTGATTTTTCTTATAGGCTCTTTCAAGACCACAGGATTACTGAACTCCAAAAAGCAATCACAATAATGCTGGATACATGAAACTTGATAAAGAACTTGATTTTTATAAGTTATTTTGAAATAAAAATGCAAATATAGTTGCTGCTTTCAAATTGAGTATAATTTTAAACATCTTCAATGACACCACAAGTTTAAAAAAATTTTTTTTCATGGCTAATCTACACTCTATACTTTAGTACATTTAAAATGAAACAATTATTCCAATTATAAAATCATAAAATCATGAGAGAGAGGTATATTATTAAATTGGTCTCTGGAGAAAATGATATGAAAATTATGGCTAAAAATAATCAGTGTCTTTACTGATACTTCATGTAGAAAGTGCTATATATGATCTTTTAAATTATACTAAATCTGGTCATTTTTCTTGCTCTAATAAAAAGGACCAGAGCAAGAACCTAAGTAGGTACAGAGACCCTCCATGGCCTAAGAACTGGTAATACCTAGATATGGCTAAAATGTATTCAAATATGTAATATTTACAATGACTGTGTGCAACTTGAACATAATAATAATAATAAAAAAGATAAAGTAACAAGTTTGGAGAAGTACTGTATTGTTAGACCCAATAAAAATCTCACCATTTCCCTAATCTCTCTGCCCTTTCTTCCCTAATGAGACCTCAAAATAGCAACAAAACTACAAGAAGGGAAGAAACTTATGATGCCACCTATCACACTGATCATGTAGGACAATTCCCATGTGTGACACTTGTTTTACACCTTCAAGTACTGGTTCCCATACGCCTCATGGCATTTATCATTTAGTGTCACTAAGAGAACTAAAAACCCTGGAAATATAACTTTTCAAATTATATAAAGTTGGAAGAGGGATAGGAAACAGAACTAAGGTAAGTCATTAGAGATGTTTCAACAGGTAGAACAGGGACTTCCTTGGTGGTCCAGTGGCTAAAACTCCATGCTCCCAGTGCACGATGTGTGGGTTTGATCCCTGGTTGGGGAACTAAGATCCATGTGCCAGAGAGAGCACCCAAAACAAACAAACAAAAAATAATAATTCAAAGATAAAATGAAACAAGTAGAGCAAAGAAGCAATAAAATGAGTGTTTTGCCTCTATAGGAGAACATAGGCAAAACACTCTCCGACATAAATCACAGCAAGATCCTCTATGACCCACCTCCCAGTATATTGGAAATAAAAGCAAAACTAAACAAATGGGACCTAATGAAAATTAAACACTTTTGCACAACAAAGGAAACTATAAGCAAGGTGAAAAGACAGACTTCAGAATGGGAGAAGACAATAGCAAATGAAGAAACAGACAAAGGATTAATCTCAAAACTATACAAGCAACTCCTGCAGCTCAATTCCAGAAAAATAAATGACCCAATCAAAAAATGGGCCAAAGATCTAAACAGACATTTCTCCAAAGCAGACATACAGATGACTAACAAACACATGAAAAGATGCTCAACATCACTCATTATCAGAGAAATGCAAATCAAAATCTCAATGAGGTACCATTACACGCCAGTCAGAACGGCTGCTATCCAAAAATCTACAAGCAATAAATGCTGGAGAGGGTGTGGAAAAAAGGGAACCCTCTTACACTGTTGGTGGGAATGCAAACTAGTACAGCCGCTATGGAGAACAGTTGTGGAGATTTCTTAAAAAACTGGAAATAGAACTGCCATATGACCCAGCAATCCCACTCCTGGGTGTACACACCAAGGAAACCAGATCTGAAAGAGACACGTGCACCCCAATGTTCATCCCAGCACTGTTTATAATAGCCAGAACATGGAAGCAACCTCGATGCCCATCAGCCGATGAATGGTTAAGGAAACTGTGGTATATATACATTATGGAATATTACTCAGCCATTAAAAAGAATTCATTTGAATCACTTCTCATGAGATGGATGAAACTGGAGTCCATTATACAGAGTGAAGTAAGCCAGAAAGATAAACACCAATACAGTATACTAACGCATATATATGGAATTTAGAAAGATGGTAACAATAACCCTATATGCAAAACAGAAAAAGAGACACAGATGTACAGAACAGACTTTTAGACTCTGTGGGAGAAGGCAAGGGTGGGACGTTCTGAGTGAACAGCATTGAAACAAGTATACTATCAAGGGTGAAACAGATCACCAGCCCAGGTTGGATGCATGAGACAAGTGCTCAGGGCTGGTGCACTGGGAAGACACAGAGGGATGGGGGATCAGGATGGGCAACACATTATAGAAATGAGAAAATTGGGGTTAAGAAATTTAAATAAATTATCCAAAGTTACACATCTCTAAATACACAGAGACAAGGCTTCTTATCTAGTGTTATTTCTGAGATACTAATGGTTTCAGTCAATTCAGTTCAGTTGCTCATTCATGTCCAACTCTTTGCGACCCCATGGACTGCAGCATACCAGGCCTCCCTGTCCATCACCAACTCCCAGAGTTTACTCAAACTCATGTCCGTTGAGTCGGTGATGCCATCCAACCATCTCATCCTCTGTCGTCCCCTTCTGCTCCTGCCTTCCAATCTTTCCCAGCATCAGGATCTTTTCCAATGTGTCAGCTCGTCACATCAGGTGGCCAAAGTATTGAAGTTGCAGCTTCAACATCAGTCCTTCCAATGAACACTCAGGACTGATTTCCTTTAGGATGGACTGGTTGGATCTCCTTGCCATCCAAGGGACTCTGAAGAGTCTTCTCCAACACCACAATTCAAAAGCATCAATTCTTCACCGCTCAGCTTTCTTTATAGTCCAACTCTCACATCCATACATGACTACTGGAAGGCCCATAGCCTTGATTAGATGGGCCCAGAGACAGGGCTTCTTATCTAGTGCTATTTCTAAGACACTAATGGTTTATATACCTAGAAACTCAAAAGTGGACTGAGTGGTAAAGAGAAGCACTGAAGTATCAGAGAAAATTTTCTGATTATAAGGCTAAATCTCTTTGGGGAGACTAGACACATAATTCTATTTTTTAGTTCTATTCACTGATAGAGTCTAGAAGTGGTGACATTGTAGGAACACATCTATACACAGAGCTTAGTTTCTAGTCTCCAATAAAAGGAATCAGGGCTCCTTGGAAAATGGCTGATCTTAGAGCTAAGGTAGGGAAAAATACAAGATATTCTTGGAGCATCTTACAAGTCTGGAAATAAGGATGTACAAAAAAAATGATAGATTTAAAAGACATAGGAATCAGCTCGAGTTTCCAATGGCCAGAAGTGGAAGTGGAACAATTTGAGCAACAAAAGAAATTGAATTACTGTTACCCAAAGAATGAAATAAATATCCATGAGTCCACATTAACATAAAAATTATGGAAGACAATGAATAAATCATCTTTACAGAGGAATCCCATATAACATATATTCCCCATCTCTAGGAGGTGGAGCATAATTCTATCCTCTTGAACATGGGCTGGACTTAGTGACTTGCTCCCAAAGGATAAAGATGGAAAAATTAGTAACTTTAGGGTGGAGAAACATGGAAGAAACCAAAGTAGGTCCTTAAGGCTAATATCACTAATGCTAAGTCACATTGCTATTAATTCTAGAAGGTCTTATAGGACCATTTGACTTCAGCTTTTTCAGCATTACTGGTCGGGGCATAGACTTGCATTACTGTGATATTGAATGGCTTGCCTTGGAAACAGAGTTCATTCTGCATTTTCGAGATCACACCCAAGTACTGCATTTCAGACTCTTGTTGACCACGAGGTCTACTCCATTCTTCTAAGAGATTCTTGTCCAAAGTATGATGGTCATCTGAATTAAATCCGCCCATTCTGGTCCATGTTAGTTCAGTGATTCCTAAAATGTCAATGCTCACTCTTGCCATTTATTGTTTGACCACTTTTAACTTACTTGATTCATGGGTATAATATTCCAGGTTCCTATGCAATACTGTTCTTTATAGCATTGGACCTTACTTTCACCACCAGACACATTCATAACTGAGTGTAATTTCTGCTTTGGCCCAGCCACTTCATTTTTTTCTGGAGCTATTAGTAATTGCCCTCTGCTCTTCCCAGGTGTTCAGTGGCATATTGGACACCTTTCATCCTGGGGGGATTCTTCTTCTGGTGTCATATCTTTTTGTCTTTTCATACTGTTCATTCACAGCAAAAATACTGGAGTGAGTTGCCATTTCCTCCTCCAGTGGACCAAGTTTTGTCAGAACTCTTTACCATGACCCATCCATCTTGGGTGGTCCTGCGTGGCATGGCTCAGCTTCAGTAAGTTATCCAAGCCCCTTCACCAACCACTACAAGGCTATGATCCATAAAGGGGTACTAAACACATATAATTGGCTTAATTCTAAAGAATTTAGATCATGTTGATATGCTAGTATTTATATGCTATTATATATTCTTACGACAATTTTCTGGGAGAGGGTCAAGAAAAGCAGGTCTGACTAAAATTTCCTAAGCTCCTGCTCTAAAAGACCAAGTTTGGGTTAAGATAGTTCAGTGTAAAAACCAAACAATAATTACTCTATTTATATGTAGCATTTTATAGCAAATATCAAAGAGCTTGTCCTGGAATTTATTATTAGAATAAAAAAATTACACTCATAAAAAAGCATTTAATCTTTTTTCTATAAATTGTGTATTAGCTTGGACTTATAGCTGCCAGCAATAAGAGCATAGTTCAGACTTCCTACATTTAAGGACAAGTTTAAAAGCAAAAAGGCAAGGCAGATAGATTTATAAATAGATAGATCATATTTGAGTGTCTCGAACAATCTGAGGAAATTTCAGGCTGGTCCTGAGGATCTCTGCTTCTTTCGGCAAGTCTGTTTCCTCTCCCTCTTTCTTTAATCATGGTTATCAACGGCACCAAGCTTGGGTTTGAACCTGGTGTTGCCAATTACTAGCATTTTTTCCCCTTGGGAAATTATTTACTCTTTCTGTGTCTATTTGTTAATGTATGAAATGGGGATGAAAAAAGCACCTACTTCACTGAGTTACTGCAAAGATTGAATGAATTGCTTTGTGTAAAACATAGAACAGTGCCAGCATAGTAGATATTCTACACGTGTCAGATATTATTTGTATTATAAGGTCTCCACAAAAGCTTTTCCATAGCCTTTCAATTAGAAAATAAGGCAAATGAAGCAGTTTTTCCCGAAGTATTCATTAAAGGATACAGGTACCAAAACCACAATAAACTTTACCACCGAATTTAATTAGAAACACTAAAGGGTCATTTTGTTAAAAGATTCCCTGAAAGTCCTGGGCTCTAGGAATTTTACAAACTCATTTCACACTGTTAGGCCACTGTTTTGCCGACAGCAGATGCCTTCCATATAAGCTCTCTGGATTATAGCAAACTTGAGATTATAGAAACTTCCAGCCCTGTGGAAGGCTGGACACTGAAGTGTCCACTGGAAGCTAACTGAAAGCATGAGAGGAAGGGGACTTAGACAACATGAATGTAAAATGGATGCCTCATTCGCTCTTGCCTCTGACCCAGAAGAATGAAATGGCGAGTAAAAGAAACAGAAACTGACATTTCTTGTGTTTAGTTTTCCTCCTTACATTCCTACAAGTGTGCTTCATTACTGGTTCCAATCCTTAATTTCTCCCATTTGAATAACCCTCCCAGGAGGAGAAGCAAATAGAGGCCTAGGTGATCTCATTTCCAGTCTCCTAGCCATTGTCAAATCCTCATTTGAACATATTATTTGACCCTTAGATTTGAAACCAAAAATATTTGAAGTAACTCAGCTGGTAAAAAATCTGCCTGCAATGCAGGAGACCCCTGTTCAATTCCTGGATCAGGAAGATCCCCTGGAAAAGAGATGGGCTACCCACTCCAGTATTCTTGAGCTTCCTTGGTGGCTCAGCTGGTAAAAAAATCCACCAGCAATACAGGAGACCTGGGTTTCATACCTGGGTAGGGAAGACCCCCTGGAGAAGGGCAGGGCAACCCACTCCAGTATTCTTGCCTGAAGAATCCCCATGGACAGAGGAGCCTGGCGGGCTACAGTCCACGGGTTTGCAAACAGCTGGACATGACTGAGTGACTAAACACAGCACAGCACAGAAAGAAGGAACAAATGAAATAAAGACGGAGCACAGAAAGAAAGGACAAATACTCACCCAATTGCTGGATGAGCAAGTAAAAAAATAATTTCAGTACTAGGTACTCTTAAGGAATAGCAGGGTTAAAAGAATGATCCTAGGTAAAAAAAAAAGGGGGGGATGAAAAAAGAATATGTATAGTTGTTGCAGGCTAACCATTTCACAAGATCTGACATGCCTAGGTTTCTCAGGGAATATTAAATAAAATTAACCACACTTAAAATGACAAGGTTCTGTTCTACCAGCCTCGTTTGTATCAATTTATTTCACTCACAATAATGTTATATATAGTGCATTATTACCATTTCATATAAAGTAGTTGAGCCCAGAACAGTTAAGGAAGTTTTCTAAAGTCACACAGCCTGTAAGAGGCAGAGCCAGGCCTTGAAAATCAGAGAATCTAGTGAGTCCAAGATTTTTAACTCTACCCCTTACTATTTTAGGGCTTCTCTGGTGGCTCAGATAGTAAAGAATCTGCCTGCAATGTGGGAGGCCTGGGTTAGATTCTTGGGTTGGGAAGATCCCCTGGAGAAGGGACAGCTACACACTTCACTTTTCTTGCCTAGGGGGTTCCATGGACAGAGGAACCTGGTCGGCTACAGTCCATGGGCTCGCAAAGAGTCAGACGTGTCTGAGCAACTAACACTTTGTGCTTACTACTCTACTTTGAAAAACAATAACTGAATTAGATGTATTTTTTACTCTAATAACTGAATTAGAATCTACAAAGCAAAACTCAAGAATTAAATATGTTAAAGTAAATGTCATTAATTTTTTAAAGAAGTTGTGTATTAGAATGAGAACATGACCTACATGATAATATTTGCCAACATAAAAGAAGAAATAATTTGTACTGTACTTTACAGCAAGTTCTGAGATTAAAAGAGTGCTCATGAAATGAATAATTAGGGACCATTCTTCTATTATTTAAAGAAATAGCAGAATATTTTAGCCTTCGAGAATGAAAATATTCAACTAAAGACTTAGATAAAGTTTAATAAGTGAAAATAGGATATTTTCATGATTCAAGTTCAGTTTTTTTTTAAGAAAAAGAATAAAGACTTGAGGAAAACTAACATGACTTGAGGAATGTCATGTTATAACTTGAGGACAAAGTCATAACTTGAGTCATAACTTGAGGAAAACTCAATCATGACTAAATAGAATTTATCTCAGATATGGAAAATTGGGTTAAAATTAAGAAATCTTTTACTGTGATATTTTATTGTTAAGAATGTATAGGGGATCAAGATGGGGAATACATGTAAATCCATGGCTGATTCATGTCAATGTATGACAAAAACCACTACAATATTGTAAAGTAATTAGCCTCCAACTAATAAAAATTAAAAAATTATATAATTAAAATCAATAACTAACTTCATTTCTAGCAATGAAAATACCAGAAGTATAGAGAAAATGAACACTTTTTCAGTAGTCATGTATGGATGTGAGAGTTGGACCATAAAGAAGACTGAATGCTGAAGAATTGATGCTTTTGAACTGTGGTGTTGGAGAATATTCTTGAGAGTCCCTTGGACTGCAAGCTCAAACCATCCATCCTAAAGGAAATTGGTCCTGAATATTCATTAGAAGGACTGATGCTGAAACTGATGCTCCTATACTTCGGCCACCTGACGGGAAGAGCCACCTCATTAGAAAAGACCCTGAGGCTGGGAAAGAATAAAAGCAGGAGGAGAAGGGGATGGCAGAGGACAAGATGGTTGGATGGCATCACTGATTCAATGGACATGAGTTTGAGCAAACTCCAGGAGATGATGAAGGACCGGAGAGCCTGGCATGCTGCAGTCCATGGGGTTGCAAAGAGTTGGACACGACTGAGTGACTGAACAACAACAACAATGAGATTGTATTAAAATTAGGAAATAAAGAAAGATCTTCATCATGATATGAAACAGAAACTATCCTACAACTTTTGAAAACTGTAGATATAAAGGTACTGAAACACCACTGATCCCTGGGCTGGGAAGATCCCCTGGAGAAGGAAATGGCAACCCACTCCAGTATTCTTTCCTGGGAAATCCCATGGACAGAGGAGCCTGGTGGGCTACAGTCCATGGCATTGAAGAGTTGGACATGACTTAGCAACTAAACCACCACACCGGGTGATCTTCACGACGGTGGAACCCCGTGACGGTGGAACCCACCATCACCCACCTAATCAAGTAAAAACTTTTAGAATTAATAAGATAATTTAGTAAATTTATTGGTTATAAAATACAGAAATATCAACTACTGTCTTCTATTTCAGCAAGAATCAATAAGAACCATCTTGTAACAGTGACCGTAACCCTAAAATATCCAAGAGAAGCTTTCTTTAGAAGACTGCAGAGGAAAACTATAAAACTTTAAGAGATAGAACACTTTAATAGTGGAAACACTTTAATTTGGAAAGGAAATGCCAAATTCCTAGAAAGCAAGGTTAAATATTTTGAAGATACCATCTAAGAAAATTAATTTTAGGTCTCATGAATCTAATAAAAATTCCAATAAGATTGTTTTTGGAACTTGATGAAATTATTCCAAAGTTCATATGCCCAATAAAGGACAAAATGTTCTAAAACAATTTTAAAAAGATGATAGGGGAGAACTTGCCCACAGATATTAAAAGATACTAGACCCTCATATTGCCTTTTATGGTTGCTTTGATTCTGATGTTAGGAATAATTCACATAGTTTACAGATTTTTTGTTTATTAAAAACATCTATGAAAGTTTGTCTAAATTATTCAAAAATAGTGAAACAAAGGGCCAAAGATGTAGTAAATAGAAAATGAGAATTTCAGGCATTATTGACTCACCGATAAAAAGCACATAGCACTAAGGAACAGTATATAGGGATGGGTAGTGGTTGTTATTGCTGCTGCCACAGCTCGGGTAGGCATCCACCATCTCTCTGTTGACCATTAATGACTGCTAACTGGTCTCCCCAGTTCCTGCAATACATTGACCACATAGATGAGAAAGACATCTGCACAAAACATAAAATAAATCACTTAGCTTCTTGACTTAACAACCATTGTTGGTCCCTACCAGCTATCTCAATTCCGTTTATCATGATGGCTCCCTCCACAGTTCTATCTTTCTTCACACTCCAGCTGCACAGACCATCTCTTCCACATTCTCCTCTTTATGTCTGAGCATTAATATCACTGTCCCATGCTCAGGAATTTTCTTCTGCTTAGAATGTGATTGCAATATCCTATTCAAATACATCCCAGTGCTTCATGTCTTCATTTAAAGTAATTAGCCTCCAACTAATAAAAATAAATGAAAAAAAAAGACATATCCTGAAAAATAAATAAATAAAATAAAGTTCAAATTGTTTGCTATTTCATGGGAGATCCACAAAACCAGGATCCTTGTGACCACTATATGATGAGTATTTAGGCCAGTGCTTGCCACAAAGTAGGAGTTCCATAAATATTTGCTATGTTAATGAATAAATGAACGCTTACTATAGGTATTACATTATATCACAATTACTTGCTTTGTGTTTTATCCTAATTTAGAGCAGGAATGTGAAGTTTGTTTTGTTTTCTTTTTGAGGGGCAATATTTTTATCCTTGTTTAATTCATTTTAAATTTGCCTTCCATGCCTGGACACATGGTCAGGGCTCAAAAAATATTTGCTAAATGAGTAAATAAACAGATAAAATAATGACATAGCAAAAGGACAAATCTTATGCAACACAACACTCTGCATAGTAATTGCTTGCTAAAAGACCAGAAAGATATTTATATATTGCTTTAGAATTAATTGATACTTATTTTCTGTTGCAGATAATTATGTCTAGGCAATTCTTTCACAGTCATCATTCTTTTAACATACTGCCATCAAAATGACAACTTTGTTTTTTTAGCAGTCTTTTCATACAGTAAGGCATATGTTGTAGGTACTGGTACCATAAGATTTATTGTTTCATCTCTTGAGTCATCATTTTGAATTAATAAGAATCTTTTGGAGACCAGCCTTTCCTAAGAGTCCCTTTACTGGAAAAAAATCTTGCACTAATTTTGATACTGCAGTCATTTATCAGGCACTTAGAATTACTCACATACCTCCCTCTCCCACTTTGTAATGTGTTTTCTGAATAAACAAATCTGTGAAAAAGAAATTGAGGAAAATCCTTAAAAAAACATTTTTGTGAAAACTCTCCATCATTTTACATTATCTATAAACACAGACAGTCTAGTTACAAATCCCACATATATCCTTCATAGCAATTTCCCTAAAACCTTCTATACAGAGAGAATGTATATGCTTGTTTCTTTTTTGTATAGTTGCTTGAAAGCAGTATGATTGGATATTTTTCAAAGAACTCTGCAATTAGAATTTGTCCTGAATTCAGTCTATTCAAATCAGTTCAAATTACTGACACTTGCTATACTTACAGGACTTGTGTAGCTTAATCATACTCTGACAGATTGCTTTTAGCGTAGCAAACGGTCCTTTACATGAGCAGCTTCGTAGATTTAGATTTTTTTTAATTTTAGAGATTCTTTTAAAGAGAGACACAATCATAATATGAGCTTAAATTTGGAATTAAGTTTGCTTACACTGAAGTAGAGAGAAAGCAAATAAACTTAGGAAATTTTACATGGCCAAACATTAATGTTTGCGTTCTTTATGTGGATTCTCTCTTAACACTTTGTGATGATAAAATTAATCCGTGAATGTTCCCAAATCATTACCATTGATGTATATCACTTTAACATTTGAAGCCTGAGAATCTGGTGCCTATTAAAAATGATAGCGAACAAGACCTTCTGGAAGTAACTCATATTCTCAGGACAAATATAATGGAATGTACCATATCATCCAGCAAAATCCTTTAAGAATACTAACACTTGGTACTGATTTTGCTTCTTTATTGACCAATTTCTTAATTTTTCTCTTAGCTTTATTAACTTTTTAAAAAATGCTTATTTTTCTATGCATATGCCTTAAACAGCTAGAGAACTTGGTCTCCCTATGTCCATTACTTTGCAACAAACCCATTTTTGCTGTTTATCTTGTCATATAAGTGGGTTTAACATGAAGACACATATTTAGAATACATAGACACAGTTGCTACAGAATATGCTTACACTAAGAAGAATTTCACTAAAGGTATCAATTTGCTTTGTAAAAATTCATAATGTCATAAGGGTTGTTAACTATTTCAAATGTTGCTAATGGCATACAGAGCGTAAATTCCTATTTCCTTTAAGAAAATGAGGAGAATTAATACTAAGCCTCTTCTCTTCCAAAATTATGAAATGACATTCCCACCCTTCCTTAGCTTCTATGCCTGGTCTCTATTTTTGCAGTCCTGAGATATGGGACTTCAAGCAATGAGTCAGCTGAGCTGAGAATTTATTTGAACTGAATTTATCAATATTTATATTGGCTTTTTTCACCTTAGCATACAGGGAGAGCAAAGTTTACCAGTAGCTATCAAAACCAGAAGCGTTGATGACACATCAGAAAAAATATGTTTCTGTTAATGGTCAAAGAGCAACTTGTGCCAATATATGAAAAATGCC
The DNA here is from genome assembly GCF_963930625.1 of Muntiacus reevesi. Taxonomy (NCBI): domain Eukaryota; kingdom Metazoa; phylum Chordata; class Mammalia; order Artiodactyla; family Cervidae; genus Muntiacus; species Muntiacus reevesi. The sequence goes on from NC_089267.1 coordinate 19,952,015, forward strand.
CCAAAGTATATGTCCCTATTTACCAAAAATACCTCAAAGTATGATAAAGTTTCTTTACGTCCCTATTTATCTGTGTGTAGTAGCCAAATCCTCTAAATGGGTTAGATGCATGGAATGAGTTAAAATCCACAGCGCTGGGATTTCACTGGTGGTCCAGTGGCTAAGACTCTGAGCTCCCATCTCAAGGAACCTAGGTTCCATCCCTGGTTGGGGACATAGATCCCACATGCTGCGTTTAAGCATTCATATACTGCAACTAATGAAAGATCCTATAAGCTGCAATCAAAGGCCCAGTGTGGCTAAATATTTTCTTTTTAATTAAAAATGTTAAAAAATAATGTGTGCAGTGTTCCTATTTGCCTTGACTCTGATTCTCTTAGTACTTGTTGAGATTCATACAAATTAACCATTAGACTGGTGAACACAAGGATGTGTGTCTATGTTACTAGTGCAGTCATGTCCAACTCTGTGTGACCCCATGGATTGTAACCCACCAGGCTCCTCTGTCCATGAGACTTCCCAGGCAAGAATATTGGAGTGGGTTGCCACTTCCTTCTCCAGAGATCTTCCTGACCCAGGGACTGAACCTGAGTCTCCTGCATTGCAGATGGATTCTTTACCATCTGAGCTACCAGGGAAACACAAGGATAACACAATACAATTCTGTTGCATTGATGAATTACATTAATTTGAAATGTCACCAAAGGGGCCAGAAGCAAGAGAGTGGGTGACAGCATTCAGATTAATCTGATAGGGGAGATGAACATACACCCAGGATTGGGTGACATATTCAGGACTTGTCTGTGCTGGGACCAAGTGTCCTATCTCATTTCTATTATAGAAAAGCCAAGACGAAGAGCTTGGGGTTGCATTCTGCTGGAGCCTACCTACCTCAACACAGTGGCCACAAACCCCTATAGCAGCTTCAGATAGTTACAAATCAATAGATCTTAGAATGGGGCTTAGGTCCAAGTCCTCCTCATCAGCTGATTCAACAGATTCACATCTGCACTCAAACTGATGGAAAAATCAGATTTAACCCTTTATGAAGGAGCTTTTAAGATTTCATAATGGCACTTTCTTCTAAAAGCTAGGAAGGAAAGTGCCTGGACATAGCTTTTGAAGTAGGCAATGAACATCAAAATTGCTAACTTTCAAACTCCAGCAACTTGAACTTGGCAGAGAACTGTGTTGAGAAAGCAAGCAGTGCTGAAAAGGGTTTTTAGCTGCTGTACATTTTTTTTCCCCTTTGCACTTGATACACTGTGAAAATAGACATAGAAAACCCTTTGGTTGAACCAAATAAACTCTGTATATATCAGATTATTAGTCTTGTGTGTGCCTTCTGGGTGCATTTTTGAGGGTAGTATCCATCCTAAGGCATTTGAAAATTAGGACTTTCTCATGAATGTGGTAAAAAACGGAATTTATAACAAGGTCACTAATGGAATGTATTTGCATGACTCATTTATCCTTTTATAGGATATGCATGGCCAGACACAGTGTGTTATCTATAGTGTTTCTAAAATTACTTCTCTGGGACTTTTGACCAGATTTAAGGAACTTCAAAGAAAAAGTAAATGAAGCATATTTCTTCTGGGTGACTTTAAAAACAGGTAAACGAGTTTTAAAACAAAGAAAGATAATCTCTTGGGGATTGTGTGTAGGAATCTGCATCTCAACAAGTATTTCAGATGGCAGTAACAGAGAAATTATGGAGGAAAATCAAATTTACATGATGACTTTAGACATAAACCTCCCCCAAATGTTTTACATATTAGGAAAACATAAGGAACTATTCTTTTATATAGTCTATGTTTTAATGATAACTATAAATAGAGAATAAAACAAACTAAAACCTTGCTTCAATTTTAAGAAGCAATTTGAGCTGGCAATGCCTTCTTCCTTATAATGAGGCCAGTTTTTTCTCCCCTCTCAGTTAGTGAGTGTCAAAAAGCCTAGAGCCAAATATATAAACCTTCTACAGGCTACTTAAAACATTTTATAATCTTTTAAAGAGTTTATAATTCTAAATTTATAATAAACAACAGATAGCCTGTTGGTGCTTTAACTCCCTCGCTGTAGAACATTCTCCCTTTGTATTTTAATGTTTTATTTGCAGTTGGTCAGTCAGTCATCTCCAACGTTGGCCCTATCTATTATCATTCATATGGAGAAAATGAATTCATGGCACAAATTATAGGAGAGCTCAGGAACACTGCTGATTTTATTTATCAAATTCAGGAACATTTTATTTCCTTATTAGTATGAACAGTTGCTTGCTTTCTGGTGATACAAAGCTTGAAAGAGAAAGTCACAGGGAAAATAAAAGGAAATAAACTTATTTGCAAAGCGGAAATAGAGACACAGACACAGAGAACAAACATATGGATACCAAGGGGATAACAGGGTGTGGAATGGATTGGGAGATGGGAACTGACATATACATAGTACTATGTATAAAATAAATAACTAATGAGAACCCACTGTATAGTGTAGGGGACTCTGTTCTATGCTCTGTAATGACCTAAATAGGAAAGAAATCCAAAAACAAGTGCTATATGTACATGTAGAGCTGATTCACTTGGCTCTATGGCAGAAAGTAACACATTGTTAAGCAACTACACTCCAATAAAAAATAAATAAATAAAAGTGATTGTTGTTGTTTAGTTGCTAAGTCATGTCTGACTCTTTGTGACCCCATGGATTGTAGCCCACCAGGATCCTCTGTCCATGGGAATTCTCCAGGCAAGAATACTGGAGTGGGTTGCCATTTCTTCTCCAAATAAAGGTGATGGCCATGCTCAAATTCAATTGTACTTCAAAATGAGCTGGTCATGTGCCTCAGGCTCCCCAGTATCTGACGAAACCAGAATAAGGAGCATGGGGGTCCTCCTGCTTCCTTGGTGTTGCTGGGAGCAAGTCTCAAGCGTGAACAGATGAAAAGTTACAGGAAGTAAGGAGCTTCACTGAACCTCACCTCCACAGCCTAGTGGAACACTGCAGCCCTGGGGCACATGTATTTTCAAAAATAACTTAAAAATAGGAAAATGAGTATCAGGTCAGAAAGAGCTACAAAATGGAGATGCAGAGGGCAGGGCTGGGTATTCCTTGCAGATCTTTCTAGACCTCGAAGTTGATTTTCAAATATTCATAGTGTAAAGTTCACCATCTGTATTTCTGGAGTCCAAGATGTATGACACTTTTTAACCATGACAATAAATTTTTGGTGCCACTGACTCTGGAAAGAGGGTTTAACATTGTCTGCTATTTGGGTTTTTGCTTATCATTTAGTTGAAATATTCAATATTTGAAGGCATTGGTTGAAAGGATAGTTAAATATCCATTTCTCCAGTTTTACCTCTATTTCTCATTATATCATAAGAGAGCAATGTTCCTAGATTACCTTAGCTTCTTGCAGAAAGGTTAAAATTTAATATGATGCCCTCAGCTTTGGTAGAAGTGAAATTCAAACCTTGGGTATTTAACTGACTACTCATTGTCCCTTTTGAAAGAATCCCCATGATAAATTCCTGCTAGGTCTCAGTCAGGATTTTTTTTTTCCCTCAGACAGATTTTAATACTACTTTTACAGAGCAGAGAGAAGTTAAATCAATCTGCTGCTTTTTTGAAACCAGCTTCCAAATTCACTGCGCAGCCACAGTGACAAAGCCATTTAAATTCCTGTTATAATAGACCCGCTCTTTCTCATTCCTCCCTTCCAGAGTTACTCATACCTGAGATCTATAGATTACCTGTCTCAAAGTTACCTAGAAGGCCTTTGAAAAATACAGGTCACTGAACCACACCCCAGAGATTCTGATACAGTAGTTCTTGTAAAGGAAATAAGAATGCTTTTTATTCAGGAAGATCTCATGCCTTTAGATGTAATACCATTCTCTCTTGGAACCTGTATGCTTCATAGAAACTCAACGTTATTATGCACCGCTGAGTTTGAACCAATTCTAAGTGGTTCTGAATGGTCTGTTAGTAATGTTAGGGAATTCAAGTCTTTATATTTTTCTAATCGAATGATATGACTGATTCGAGATATTTGTGCACATATATACAGTCTTTTTTTTTTTAATCTAAACAGGTAAGATAATAAGATGACCAGAGGGAATGAATAAATATACAAGATGAACTTTTACTGTGGAAATGTGTAAAACACACATAGAAATGTGCTGCTTACCATTAAATCTACATGAAGAAAAATCCATATGTAGAAAGCCAAGGATTTCTGCAAAGAAACCTAGCATGTCTTCTGCAAAAAAAAGGGATTAAAACTTTAGACTTCTTGTTTCCAAGTACTTAAGAACAAGATCGCTAGTTATTTGAGGTTTTGGGTTCTTTTAAGCTTTTCATGCAAACAGTTTTGTTTGGGTTGTAAACTAATTGCTGGGGTTTGATTACCAGATAGTTACCACCTTGCCTCTGTGCATGTTTTTTACAAACATGAAAACCACCATGTAGATGATTTATACTGAACCCCATTGGTAAAATCTGAGATATCTTTATTACAGTATTTTTTTTCTAGCAAAATTAATGATTCTCAACTGTGTAAACATAATTTTAAATGTATAGAGAATTATCATATAATTCACTTGGACAAACAAATCTTTAAAATTTGTTAACTTTCAAACAAATTTTCAAAACCACTCAAAGCATTGTTTTAAAGAAATGATGGATTCTTTATAGAACAGTCAGAAGTATAAAATGTGCAATACAGACTAAATTTATTTTTTAATATGTAAATACAATCTGATATATTCTTTATCAAGCTAGTCTTTATTTTTTAATACTTCACATAGCAAAATATCTCACATGTCCATAAAGAATTACCCTAGGCTGTTCATAAAAACAGCTCTAACTTGTGGTCTGCTGCTATGGCTAAGCTCGCTAAGTCACGTCTGACTTTGTGACCCCATGGACTGTAGCCCGCCAGATTCCTCCATCCATGGGATTTCCCAGACAAGAATACTGGAGTGGGTTGCCATTTCCTTCTCCAACTTACGGTCACAGTTTGCCAATTGAAATTGAAAAGCATACAAAGTAAAAAGATGGCAATTAATTGCTTTTTAAAGCCCTATTTAGACTTCTGAAAAATAAGGCAGATGAACATAAATATTCAACCTCCTTTGGTGATAGCTAACAGAAATAACCAAAATGGTAAAAACATAGTATAATCATAATTTTAAAGACTCCAGTGTCACTGAAAACTGGGGAAGGTGCCACTAGTAGACCACAGAATTCAAGAAATTTCTGCTTCGGATAATGTAGGTGGAACCAGGTAGAATGAAGATAATTAGAAGCAACTCGCCGCAACTCACTTTCTTAAGAAAGCAATAGAGTCTCACAGGCAAACAGAAGACAGGCCAGGAGAAGACCAATTAATTTTCCTATTTTTAAGAAGTGAAGGTCAGAGAGCCCTGAGAGAGGGCAGAATTTCTATCACTGCTATAAATCATCATCAACTGAGTGAGGAAATGCCCAGGCCAGCCCAGCTATGGCTCAAGGAAAGCCAACTCTTTGCTGGTTTGGTCCGTGGATTTTATGGTTGGCTGAAGCCATTTCCTAAAACAGAAAGAGCTAAAACCTATAATCAGAGAATATTTAGAAAATAACAATAATGAAAAATGTTTCATATAAAAATGGTAAGATGCAGCCAAACTTACTCTCCGAAAAGAAATATTAACTCACATTATTTTCATAGTTAAACAGGGAGAAATAAAAATAAATGAACTAAATATTCAACTCAATAAATTAGGACTGGAACAAGAAAATAAACCCACGATATGCAGGAGAAATGTAGCAGCTAATATTTATTCTTCTAGTTTTCTTGTGTGTAGGATTTCACTCAATCTTCTCTACTACCCAACAAAATAGATACTAATTATCTCAAAGATGAGGAAACTGAGATGCTGGGAGCTGAATTTTATTTTATTTTATTTATTTTTTTTGGGGGGGGGGGAGCTGAATTTTAAAAATGCAAAACTGGGAACTTCCCTGGTGGTCCAGTGGTTAAGAATTGGCCTTGCAATGCAGAGCACACAGGTTCAGTCTCTGATCAGGAGAATAAAATCCCAGATTCTTCTTGTTCAGTTGCTAAGTCATGTCTGACTCTTTGCAACCCCATGGATTGCATGTGCCGCCTCCCCTGTTCTCCACTGTCTCCCAGATGCCACAGATGCTGTGTGACGCAACTACTGAGCTCTCATTCCACAACTAGAGAATCTGTGAGCTCCAACAAAATTTCTGCATGATGCAATGAAGATCCCAAATGCTGCAACTAAGATCCAAAGCAGTCAAATAAATTGGGAAAAAAATGCAGAAGTGGAATAATCAATAAATAAAAATACTTAATTAGCAAAAACAAATGCAGAGATATCAAAATTATAGATATTCCTTATTACAAATACAAAAGATAATGCAATTACAGATATAAGGATATCCATAAAATTTTAAGGAAGATGTGGTACACATATATAATGGAATATTACTCATCTGTAAAAAGAAATAAATAATGCCATTTTCAGCACCATGGATGCACCTAGAAGTTATCATACTAAGTGATGTAACTGAGAAAGAGAAAGACCGGTACATGTGATATCACTTATAGGTACAAATTAAAATATGACACAAATAAAGAAATTATCTAGAAAACAGACTCACAGACATATAGAACAGGTTAGTGGTTTCCAAGGGGGAGAACGGGTAGGGGAAGAATAGATTGGGAGTTTGGGGTAGTAGATGCAAACAATTATGTATAGAATGGACAAACGATAAGGTTCTCCTGTAGAACACAGGGAACGATATTCAATATCCTGTTTTAAACCACAATGGAAAAGATAATGCCTGCTCCTGACAAGCCGCAAAAAGTCCAGGGCTTTCCTCTCATTCTCTTAACTGATAATATGTACAGGCTTTTCTACGTGGAAAGCCTATGAAAATCAAGCAAAGACTATTAGGATTCTTTGGGAAGTTCTACAATGTAGATGACTAAAAATCTCAACATTTCATAATCAATAGGTTTTCTAATGCTTGTGCATGTATGCATACTCAGTTACTTCAGCCATGTCTGGCTCTTTGCAACCCTATGGACTGTAGCCCATCAACCTCCTCTGTCCATGGGATTCTCCAAGCAAGAATACTGGAGTGGGTTGCCATGTCCACCTCCAGGGGATCGTCCCACCCCAGGGATTAAACCTGCATCTTCTGCAACGGCAGGTGGATTCTTTACCCACTGAGCCACCTGGGAATCCCTTCTAATGCTAGTAATAAGCCACAAAAATTTTCATGCCAGAAACAACTATAAAAGTCCCAGGAATAAATTCAGTGATGACTATGCAAAGTATAGGTATTTATAGAATACAACATTTTACTGAGATGAAATAGAAGATGGGTGTGAATAAAGGAAACGAATGTTTTCCTGGATACGAAAAGCAAAAGTGCAAAAGACTTTTTGAATTTCATTGAGTCTAAATTTTATTTGGAAGGAAAATGGGCAACATAGGAAGATATTAATAAAGAACTTGCTGAAAACTGAATTTCTCTTTCTCTGTAAATATACACATACACACATACACATATGGTATATATATGCGTGATTCCACACTTGCTAAGTCACTTCAGTTGTGTCCAGCTCTTTGCGACTCTATGGACTGTAGCCTGCCAGACTTCTCTGTCCATGAAATTCTCTAGGCAAGAATACTGGAGTGGGTTGCTATGCCTTCCTTCAGGGGATCTTCCCTACCCAGGGATTGAACCCACATCTCTGACATCTCCTATATTGGCAGGTGGGTTCTTTGCCACTAACACCACCTGGGAAGCCCATATATATACTTATATATTATACTAATTTCCTAATTAATTAATTAGTAATTTATACTGTAATACTAGCTGAACAACACATTAACAGACCACTGCTATGGAATAAAAAAGCAATGAGAGACCTGATTCCTGATTTTCTATGAGTTATTCTAACTAAGGATGTGGAAATAGTCAACTGGTAAACCAGATATTGGTTTGGGTTCTCAGGGAAACAGGCATTGAGATGTATTTTAGAAACACAAAAGTTTCTAGAGGACTAATACTTGGACAGGAAAAAGGGAGGAAGAAGACTGGGCTGGGCATGTAGCAGACCTGACCTCATGACATTCCAAAGGAGAATGATGGAGCTGGACTACTCATTGGAGGAGTCCTTTATTGAGTGGAAAAAAACAGGTCTTCTACAGCTGCCTGGCCTGGTCACTGGCCAGAAGCCAGCCCAAGAAGATTGTGACCTTTATTTGAAAGTTGAGGTAGACACTGGAGGGCCTAAGAGCTGAAGGCTGGCAGGTAGCCACAGCCCTCATGACACAGGAACAAGTTTCCTTTTCAAGGTAGATGCTCACACTATGTCTCTGTCTGTCATAACCAGTGAGAAGGAAAGGTTACATTTCTAACTCATGCTCTAGGCTGTAATCATTACCAAGTGGATTAAAGCATCAGTGTGAAATGCGAAACAAGAAAAGGAATAGCCACCATTTTTAAGAACTGTATAATCTTCAGTTGGGGAAAGGTATACCATGGAAGACAGAAGTAAAAAAGGAAAAATAATAAATCATAAATTAATTACATAAAACCCACATTCCCATATATCTTTAAACCATGTAAAAACTTAAACGCAAATGATAAGTTTGAACAAAATATTTGAAACAAAAATTAAAGATCATGTTCATTTATTTTGTATAAGGAGTTGTTAAGACTCATTGGGGAAAAAAGATAAATACTCAATAAAAATAGCTAAAAAGGTGAATATGTTATGAATATGTTATGAAAGAAAGCCAAAAATGATCAACATGGAAATATAATAAAAATTATCATAGCAGGAGAAAGCAAGTTAGACTAAGAAGTCACCTTTTTCCTACTAGATTGGCATAATAACACCCAGAGTTGGCAAAGGTAGCAAAACTGAAAACTTGTATATATCATTTAAAAATTGGGATTTTTATAGCTGAATAAATTGCTAACATCACTGGGTCATTGAAAAAGCAAGAGAGTTCCAGAAAAACATCTATTTCTGCTTTATTGACTGTGCCAAAGCCTTTGACTGTGTGAATCACAATAAACTGTGGAAAATTCTGAGAGATGGGCATACCAGATCACCTGACCTGCCTCTTGAGAAACCTGTATGCAGGTCAGGAAGCAACAGTTAGAACTGGACATGGAAAAACAGACTGGTTCCAAATAGGAAAAGGAGTAGATCAAGGCTGTATATTGTCACCCTGCTTATTTAATCTATATGCAGAGTACATCATGAGAAACGCTGGGTTGGAAGAAGCACAAGCTGGAATCAAGATTGCCAAGAGAAATATCAATAACCTCAGATATGCAGATAACACCACCCTTATGGCAGAAAGTGAAGAGGAACTAAAAAGCGTCTTGATGAAAGTGAAAGAGGAGAGTGAAAAAGTTGGCTTAAAGCTCAACATTGAGAAAACTAAGATCATGGCATCCGGTCACATCACTTCACGGGAAATAGATGGGGAAACAGTGGAAATAGTGTCAGACTTTATTTTGGGGGGGCTTCAAAATCACTGCAGATGGTGATTGCAGCCATGAAATTAAAAGACACTTCCTCCTTGGAAGGGAAGTTATGACCAACCTAAACAGCATGTTAAAAAGCAGAGACATTACTTTGCCAACAAAGGTCCGTCTGGTCAAGGCTATGGTTTTTCCAGTGGTCATGTATGGATGTGACAGTTGGACTATAAAGAAAGCTGAGCACCGAAGAATTGATGCTTTTGAACTGTGGTGTTGGAGAAGACTCTTGAGAGTCCTTTGGGCTGCAAGGATATCCAACCAGTCCATCCTAAAGATCAGTCCTGGGTGTTCACTGGAAGGACTGATGCTGAAGCTGAAACTCCAATACTTTGGCCACCTCATGTGAAGAGTTGACTCATTGGAAAAGACCCTGATGCTGGGAGGGATTGGGGGCAGGAGGAGAAGGGGACGACAGAGGATGAGATGGCTGGATGGCATCACGGACTCGATGGGCATGAGTTTGAGTAAACTCCGGGAGTTGGTGATGGATAGGGAGGCCTGGTGTGCTCTGATTCACGGGGTCACAAAGAGTTGGGCACGACTGAGCTACTGAACTGAACTGAACTGAATATTCCATTATATATGTATATATATGTACCACAGCCTCTCTATCCATTCATTGTTGATGGGCATCTAAGTTGCTTCCATCACCTGGCAATTATAAATAGTGCTACAATAATCATTTGGGTGCAGGTATCTTTTTGAATTATGATTTTCCCAAGGTATGTGCCCAGTAGTAGGATCGCTGGGCCATATGGTAGTTATATTCCTAGTTTTCTAAGGAATCTCCGTACTGTTTTCCATAGTAGCTATATCAATTTACATTCCTATCAACAATGCAAGAGGGTTCCCTTTTCTCCACTCTCTTCAATATTTCATGTTTGTAGTTTTTTTGATGATGGCCATTTTGACCTGGTGTGAGGTGATACTTCATTATAGTTTTGGTTTGCATTTCTCTAATAATGAGCGATTTGAGCATTTTTTTCATGCATTTATTGGCTATCTATACATCTTTGGAAAAATATCTATTTAGGTCTTCTGCCCATTTTTTGATTGGCTTGTATTTGAACTCATGAGTTCATATTGAACTTATGAGTTGCTTGTATATTTTGCAAGTTAATCCTTTGTCAGTTGGCTCCGTTTGCAGTTACTTTCTCCCATACTGAGGGTTGTCATTTCCTCTTGTTTATAGATTTTTTTTTGCTGTGCAAACACTTGAGACACAGGAGATGAGGGTTTGATCCCTGTGTCAGGAAGATCCCCTGGAGAAGGAAATGGTAACCCACTCCAGTATTCTTGACTGGAAAATCCCACAGACAGAGGAGCCTGGTGGGCTACAGTCCAAAGGGTTGCAGAGTTGGACTTGATTAACTGACTAAACACACATTAAGAAAATACAGAGTGAAGTCATAAAAACAAATATTATATATTTATGCATATATTGAACCTAGAAAAAATGGTATTGATGAATCTATTTGCAGGGCAGGAATAGAGATGCAGACACAGAGGACAGACTTGGAGACACAGCGGGAGAAGGGGAGGATGGGATGAATTGAGAGAGTAGCATTAAATATATACATTACAATGTGTAAAATAGATAACTAGTAGGAAGATAGCTGTGTAACACAGGGAGCTCAACTCAGTGCTCTGTGACAACTTAGTTGGGTGGGAGGGGTAGGCATAGGAGGCATGTTCAAGAGAGAGGGGACATATGTATGTTTATGACTGATTCAGATTGTATGGCAGAAACCTACACAACATTGTAAAGCAATTATCCTCCAATTAAAAATTTTTAAAAGAAATTTAAATTGCAGGTCAAATAAAAAAAGGGGGGGGGGATTTGGGGTTATAATGTGCCCAAGCTAAAACTCCACTTTTTGTTCATAACAAAATGTGTTTATGGAGAGAGTCACACTAATAGCCCAAGTGACAGCTAAAGAACTCTTCTTGAATAAGCCATTTTTAAATAATAAATAGTTACAAAAAGTTAACATAATAATAAGCAATATTCATTTGAAAAATAAATAAACTTTAAAATAAATAAACTAAATAAAGTTTAGAGTATGCTTTTGCACAATGAGGGAGATACTTAGTAATCTGAAAGAAATGATCAACTGATCCTAACAGGCTTTGAAGAGGTGACAGACAGAAAAGAGTAATTCCCACTGCAACCTTAAAGGACCAAAAAGAGTATGTTCTAATACATTCTGTCTATATAGAACATATTTATACACACACACACAAATACTTCGTTAGGAATAACTGGGGCTGACATAAAGGGAAAAGCAATGAAACAGTGTGGTGAATCGGAAAGAACACTGGGCTGGGTTCAAGGACTAGGAAATATTCTGGAAAAATCTCTGGAGGCCAGTTATTTCTTTCAGCTGTCACAGCCTAACGTCCCCTTGGTTGGTTGTCCCTTCTTTTGCTCTTGTCTTCCCAGCAGTCATCATTCATTCTGCTGTTAAAAGGATTTCTTCTTTTAACCAAAGAAGAAACTTACTCAGGCTTTTTTATACCTACAGCCTCTTGCCATCAAGAACTACTTCTAGTACATGCTTTCAATTATAAGATGAATATGTTCTGGGGATTTAATACAGCATAGTAACTGTAGTTAGTAACCCTGTACTGTGTACTTGAAAATTGCTAAGAGAATAGCAACATATTCTCAACACATACACATACACATACACATGGTAGTTGTGAGGTGATGGATATGTTAATTAACTTAGTTACGGCAATCATTCCACAATGTATCTGTATATCAAATCATCACATGTGTATTTTAAGTATATACTGTTTTACTTGTCAATTATACTTCAATAAAACTGGAAAAAATATTTTTAAAAAAATGAATTCTAGTTTCCTTAATGTAGCAGAAAGTCTCACTCTTCCACGATTTTGCTCATGCTATTTGCTGTCTGGAATTTCCACATTCACAATCTATTAAATTCTCCTGATCTTTTCAAATGCAAGTCAAACATCCCCTCTGATTTAGAAGCTTCCTAGACTGAGCCACTTAGTTTTCACTGGAGGTTGCATCATACATGGATCTAACATACCCACATTCAACTGTAAACAAGTAATCAAAGGAGAAAGTTGAGATAATGCAAGTAAGTGAACCACCAGCCATTTTGCCGACAAATATAGCTCCCACAGCAGCAAGACCTGAGTTTGCTGTCCTTTGGTTGGTCTGCTCCTGTGTGTCCCTCATAGAGTGAGCCTTCCTCATTGGTTAGGCAACTTCTAAAGCAGGCATATTTCATAAAAGCTGGTGGCTGATGCAAGTCAACTGCGTCATCTGATACCCAACTGAAAGAAAAAAAAAAAATCTTTCCTAAATGCTTGAAGAAAACCAGACTGGCTTAGAGTTATTGAGAAATATCAATAGTATGTAATCCTCCAAGCTGATAGCTTCTATGGTATTTTCAAGGATAATTTTCATTATATTAAACATTTTGCTTTAAGCATTGACTATATTCTAACCCCATAAAATGTGACTTTGCTGATCTTGTAGTTTTGTTATCTCATACTGCAAGATTTTCTTTGCATAGTTGAGAGCTCATTGAGGAATATGTCCAGAATATAACAGGTGTTCAATAAATGTTTGTAAATGAACAAATTGTGTGGCAGATGTATTCAAGGATAGGACCTCTGATTGAAAACAGCTACCAAATCTGACAAGTGGATATGTCAAGATGAAGTGATGCCAGAAATTCTCTTTAGAAAGCTCAGAGAGGCCATAGATCACGAAGGAGAACATACTGCATAGCACAGGAAACTACTTAATGAGGCTGTGGTAGCCTGGATGGGAAGGGAGTCAAAAGAGAGGGGATGTATTTTGCTGTACAATAGAAACTAACACAACATTATAAAGCAACTATACTGCAATAAAAATTCATTTAAAAATATAAAGAAAGCTCAGATATAACCGAAGCTTTCAAAAGACATGATCCCATAATTGACATGATGTCAAATGTTTATGCCCCAGTGAAGATATTCATAGAGTATGTGATGGTTTGGGTCCTCCTTAAGCCAAATACACCAAATATTCACCAAATATTTTTCCTGAATTTAGACAAAGTTTATATATATTTGCTTCATTCTGCCAAGCTGCTTATGGACAAGAGTGATTTTTCAAAGTAGTTAAACTTTATTTGCAGCTGTACTGATAACTCTGTATGTATGGCAGTATGAGTTTTTGGAATTTGAAAAAAACAAAAATTTCATTTATTTTATATTTGTTTCATATATGCAATAGCCAGTCCAACTGGAATTTATGACGATGTAGATCTATGATGAAGTATTTTTAAAATATACACACATACAACATACAGAGGATTTTTATGCTAGAAAAAGAAAATGATCATGAAATTAGGCTATAAAAAGCAATCTAATTCACAAAGAAATGTTAGATAAACCTTGCTTCTGGAAAAGAAACAGTTACCTCTTAGAGTTATCCTAAAAGTTTAGTTAACTAATATTTGTCTATAAGTTCTCAATAATTGCTTTTAGAGCATTAAGTAGCATAAGTGATCAAACATGTTGAATATTTTATTGACACTACTAGCATTTTAAAAAACAATGCCCTGCAAATATGGAAAGGACTTAAGGTCTGAGCCTTTTTGTAAATGCATGTCAATAAAATAGTTATTTTCTCTCTGTTTGACAAGATTTAGAAGTGTCCATACAATATTTGTGTCTTTAAATGCCAAATTACATAATAGCCATTATGATGTTTCTTTTAACATAGAAGAAAGGGATGTGTCCTACAAAAGTCCTGTTTTGTTGTTTAATTTAAACTTTATTAAAACACTCATGTCTTATCGCATCATTATTTATTCAGAACGGGGGCAGATAATGGCATGAACACTAACTCGATCGACGTGAGTTCCAGCAAGCTGCAGGAGTTGGTGATAGACAGGGAAGCCTGGCATGCTGCAGTCCCTGGGGTCACAAAGAGTTGGCCACGACTGAGTGACTGAACTGAACTGAATGTCATGAACACGAGGTTGAAGTAAACTACCATCTGTGTGCCTTTTATAGGACATCAACTGTGTATTGTAGGCAGCCAGAAAAGTCAGACACAAAAGATGCTATTGAACTGTGGAAGAAGCACGTTTTACAATCAAGAGCACAGAGCTGAAAGCAAGGCTGAGGGTCTTTCCTGTTGAAGGACAGTAGTCCAGAGTGAGGACTTCATCTTAGTTCCATGAGAGTGACTCTTGTACCCAGAACATAAACTCTGGTGCTCTTCAAGGTCCACCCTGGCCTGCTCTGCCCCTCTGCACACTCTCCCGGGTCATTAAGACTCTGAGAGGTTTCAGTTATTCAAAGAATGACCTGTAAAGTTAGTTTAAAGATATTCCTCTGTGATGACCTGGATGGGTGGAATGGGGTGGGGTGGGGTGTAGGTGGGAGGCATGCCAAAGAGGGAGGGGATATATGTGTACATATAGCTGATTCATGATGTACAGCAGAAATTGACAGTACATTGTAAAGCAATTATATTCCAATTAAAAAGGGGAAAAAAAGATATTCCTTATTCCTGGGACAGTTTCAATGAAGTCGAGTGCCCCTGCTTTCTATCTAGTGAAGGAACACCACATCTGTGAATCTCGCCAGCACTAGATAGACCTGCTTTTCCTGTCCCCAAGGCATCTGCTAAATCTCTTACTGAAGAAAAGAAAATCACTCATTCAATTCCTCAAGGCAACCCCCATGCTACATATACACGGTGTAAATTCCTCTCAGAGCTTATCTAAAGATCTTTGACTCTGATGACTGAGAGCCAGAAGGATGGTGTAAGAGAAACACTGGTAGGAGCGGGAGATGGTCTTTTAAGTAGATTGGGGGAGCTGGTACCCACAACTGTAAGATGGTACTCACAGTTTTTCTTTCCGTTTTTTAAAAGCTTCTCCCCTGGGGAGAAAAATACCATTTTTACTCAATCACCAAAACAAACCAAGCCAAAAAAATTTATTCTCATTATACAGATATTTTTATGTACTATCATTTTTCTTGAGTTGCGTGAATTATGAAATACCCCTTAAAACATCCTGTTGTGCTGTTACAACAGGACCAGGGCAGAGTGTAGTATGCATGTGTGTATGCACACACGCTTGTGTAGGGAGAGCATTATGATAAAGGGGAAAGGGAAAAAACACACTTCCCAGAACCCCTAAAACTATTAATTAAATGACAAATCTACTTCCCTCCCTCCCTTGAATATTGGCCCAATAAGCAAGATATTAACTGAAAGAAGAAAATGTCTAGTTTTTTTTCTCTAAAGCATTTTTTCCTAATTGTTACAGTAAAGAATCATTCCTGTGTCTTCTTTTGCCCAAAAATTAATAAAGAAAAATAATAATTCTCCAATGGCTAGCTTATTTATCTTTGTTCCAATCCACTCATAGTGCCACATTGTTTATGCTTACAAGAGCTGGACAAAATTTTTAAACAGCTATTTAAAGGCAAAGAAAATCATCCCAAAGCAGACAGAACCAGGAAATGAGTTTACTCGTTTATCACCCAGAACTGATATTGTGGCAGGTTAAGAATTGTGTAGCCTTTTTCTCAAAAGTGGAAAACTGCAACCTTACAAGTTCAAGGTTGCAGAAAAGGAAATTCAGACTGGGACTTCATAGATAGAACGAAGAAAGCATGAACTATAAAAGAAATACTAGATAAACTGAAGTCATTAGCACATGAAAAGATACATGTTATTACTCATCAGAAAAATACAAGTTAAAACACAAAGAGATAAAAGACTTGCAATGCCTAATGTTGCCAAGGATTTGGATCCACTGGAATAAAGTAGATCACTGAAGCACAGAGCGCAGAGGTGGGGGTGGAAAGACGTTGATGATCAAGGCTCACAAGAGAGTTTTGGAGGTGAGCTATCTGTATCTTTTGGGGTTACTTGGTTAACTTTGTCAAGGCTCATTGGACTACACACTTAAAATGGATGCGGGTTATTGTACGTAAGTTGTAACTCAATGGAGTTCTTTTTAAACAGAGAGGCGTGGGAAACATAAAATTCAAAATAATTTTGAATATATATAAAAATGGACCAACAGAGCCTCCTAAATCCCCCAATGAATATTTTATACAATCCCTCAAGCTGGGATTTGGAGCCCAGGGGAGAGCCTGCACGTTCATAAATGCATTTCTGCACGGAAGCCTGCTTGGGGCTTGGTTGGCAAAAGTCAGATGACAAGTCTCTCTGCTGCTAGCCAAGTGAGTATGCTCTTTAGTCTGTCCCCTCATGTGTGGAAGATTTAAACTTAGGGTTAATTATAAGAATCCTGGTTTTGGCCTCAGACCTAAGCTAATTTCCCCAAGCCAGCTTTACCAGTTCAAGAGGTAAATGTATAACACCGGTACCTAAGTGAAGTCTGAGTTTGTTGAAACTGTTTAAAAGTCCTGAGTATGATGATTTATTTTGAGTGTTAACTTGGCTGGACCATGATATTTGGTTAAACACCCTTCTGGGTGTGTCTGAGAGTATGTTTCTGGATGAGATTAGCATTAGAATCCTCAGACACAGAGTAAAGTAGTTTGCCATCCATGATCGACGTTAGAGGGGGCATCACCAATGTATTAACATCCTGAATAGAACAGAAGGCTAAATAAGGAGAGTTCTCTCTCTCTCCACCTGTATTTGAGTGAGGAAACTGGTTTTCTCCTCCCTTTGGATTTGGACTTGAACTGGAGCTAAACCATTTTCTGTCCTAGCGTTCAACCTTGCCTGCCAAACTGGGAGGGTCTTCTCAGCCTCCATAACTGTGTGAGTCAGTTCCTTAGAGTAAATACCTTATGTACATATATATGCACATAACACATCTATATGTTATCTTTATACAAATGTTCATCTTCTAGATATTCATATGTATGTATATATATAATTATTTTGTATAGTTATTATATATAAATGTATCATTTCAGTTCAGTTCAGTTCAGTCACTCAGTCATGTCCGACTCTTTGCAACCACATGAATCACAGCACTCCAGGCCTCCCTGTCCATCACCAGCTCCCAGAGTTTACTCAAACTCATGTCCATCGAGTCAGTGATGCCATCCAGCCATCTCATCCTCTTTTATCCCCTTCTTCTTCTGCCCCCAACCCCTCCCAGCATCAGGGTCTTTTCCAATGAGTCAACCCTTCGCATGAGGTGGCCAAAGTATTGGAGTTTCAGTTTCAGCATCAGTCCTTCTAATGAACATCCAGGACTGATCTCCTTTAAGATGGACTGATTGGATCTCCTTGCAGTCCAAGGGACTCTCAAGAGTCTTCTCCAACACCACAGTTCAGAAACATCAGTTTTTCGGCACTCAGCTTTCTTCACATACATGACCACTGGAAAAACCAAATTAGATGGACCTTTGTTGGCAAAGTAATGTCTCTGCTTTTTAATATGCTATCTTGGTTGGTCATAACTTTCCTTCCAAGGAGGAAGTGTCTTTTAATTTCATGGCTGCAATCACCATCTGCAGTGATTTTGAAGCCCCCCCAAAAATAAAGTCTGACACTGTTTCCACTGTTTCCCCATCTATTTCCCATGAAGTGATGGGACCAGATGCCATGATCTTAGTTTTCTGAATGTTGAGCTTTAAGCCAACTTTGTTACTCTCCTCTTTCATTTTCATCAAGAGGCTTTTTAGTTCCTCTTCACTTTCTGCCATATGGGTGGTGTCATCTACATTTCTGAGGTTATTGATATTTCTCTTGGCAATCTTGATTCCAGCTTGTGCTTCTTCCAGCCCAGCATTTCTCATGATGTACTCTGCATATAAGTTAAATAAGCAGGGTGACAATATACAGCCTTGACATACTCTTCTATAAATATAATTGCTTCTTTTTTTTTTGGAGAATGCTAATACGTGAACCAGGTCCTTTGGAGAGATCTAGAGAGTCTACTAGCATGTGACACATTAGGCTGACTGAAAATTAGTGGTACCATTATGGAGAACAGTATGGAGGCTTCTTAAAAAGCTGAAAATAGAGCTAACATATGATTCCGCAATCCCTCTCCATGGCACATATTTGGAGAAAAACATGATCCAAAAAGATTCATGCATTCCAATGGTCATTGCAGCACTATTTACAAAAGCCAAAACATGGAAGTAACCTAAATGTCCATCATCAGAGGAATGGATGGAGAAGATGTGGTACATATACACAACAGAATATTATCCAGCCACTAAAAAGAATGAAATAATGCCATTTGCAGCAACATGGATGGACCTAGAGAGTATCATACTGAGTGAAGTAAGTCAGATAGGAAAGAAGAAATATCATAGGACGTCCTTTGTATACGGATTCTATGAAGAAATGATACAAATGAACTGATACATAAAACAGAAGCAGATTCACAGACTTAGAGAACAAACTTATGGTTGACAGGCAAAAAGATGGGGGAAGGGATAGTTAGGGAGTTTGGGATTGACATGTACACACAGCTATACTTAAAATGAATAATCAACCAGGACCTACTGCATAGCACAGGGAATTCTGCTCAATGTTATGTGGCAGCCTGGATGAGGGGAGTTTGGGAGAGAACGGGTACATGTATACATATGGTTGAATACATTTGCTGTCCATCTGAAACTAGTACAACATTGTTAATCGGCTATACTCCAACATAAAATAAAAAGCTATAAAAAATAAAAAGGAAATCAGTGGCTACAATGTTTAGAGGCCTTCATCCACAAGAATTTTTCATATTCTATATTTGATACTGAGAACATATAATCCTGAATAATATGAACAGAAAGCCCTAAAACCAAAAGAAAGAACAACCTTCATCTGCATGTTAGACCTGGTGTATTACTTGGAAACAAGCCATAAACACGATAATTTTAACTCAGAAATGTAAGCATTTTGGATGGGACAGATTCACCCTTACTAGTGTGCTAAGTTGCTTTTGTCATATCTTTGCAATGCTATGGACTATAGCCAGCCAGGCTCCTCTGTCCATGGGATTTTCCAAGCAAGAATACTGGAATGGGTTGCTATTTCCTACTCTAAGGCATCTTCCCAACCCAGGGATTGAACCTGCATCTCTTACGTCTCCTGCATTGGCAGGCGAGTTCTTTACTACTAGTGCCACCTGGGAAACCCTTATCAGAGTGCGGTAAAAAGAATTCCAGGGTCACAATTTTAGGCTTTACAATACTCTGAAAAATAGGCTGATGTTTTTCTGTTTTTTGTACCACCATCTCTATTCACCAACTTCAGATACAGTCTGTAAGGGAAAATTCAAATAAGTTTGTATATTGTTCCCTTTTTCCCTTTATGAATGGTTTTATCTTTTTTTTTAATTATTTTATTTTTTTTTCCCAGTGGGTTTTGTCATACATTGATATGAATCAGCCATAGAGTTACACGTATTCCCCATCCCGATCCCCCCTCCCACCTCCCTCTCCACCCGACTCCTCTGGGTCTTCCCAGTGCACCAGGCCCGAGCACTTGACTCATGCATCCCACCTGGGCTGGTGATCTGTTTCACCATCTTGAAATAGACTCCAGAAAAGAAGTAAGAGCCATAACAAAATACATCCTGAAATAGTCCACCCAAAAGAGTCAGCATGAGTTGTGAGGCAGATGTATGTTTGGATCAAATTATGTAAAGTAAATAAGGAAGCTTTTGTATTTGCCCAATTTGTTCTAAAAATGCCTTACTATACATAAAAAGTTACATAACTTTAAATTAGACATATATTTCATATTTTAGAAAAACCTTATGTAGTACATTTTTTACAATATTTTTGCTATACTCAGTTGCTTCAGTCATGTCCAACTTTTTGCCACCTATGGACTGTAGCCTGCCAGGCTCCTCTGTCCATGGAATTCTTCAGGCAAGAATACTGGAGTGGATTGCTGTGCCCTCCTCCAGGGGATCTTCCCAACCCAGCCATCGAACCCATATCTCCAGCGTCTCCTGCATTGCAGGCGGGTTCTTTACCCAGTGAGCCATCTGGGAAGCCTTTACAATATTAAGTATAAATTTTATTAAGAATTGTAAGCAATTTCTCTATTATTCCATGTGGCTTTTCTACAGGGCTTTAGAAACAATAGCCTTTCTGATGGCCAACAGGCAAAGGTAAGGGACCGCGTGTGTTAAGATGTAGGGCCTCTGAAGAACCCTCTCAAGTTGTAAGTTCCAGCTATGAACATTCATGGAACTGCATAATAAGTCCTTCTCAAGTCCCTTCTTGGTGGCCAAAGTGACTGTTTTTATTGGTAAATTCAGAAATAGTAATAAAATAGGAGATTTGAAAATCCTCAAAGAGAACTAGAGTGAACAGTCTGCCCAATTCAACCACTGTTTGCAAATATTTATTTTTTCGTCTCTAAACCTCCGAGTGTGTTTGATTTGAAGCATTAAAACAGCAATTGCTCTGACCCACAGAAAATTTTTATGTTGAATAAACCACCTCATAAGCCAAAGCTTAAACATTGAGTGTGGATGTCTTCACACAGCGGTCCCCTTGTGAAGCAGCTGGAATTCTGGTTTTCAACTGACTTAATTGTCATGTCACTTCGGAAAACTTCCCAGGACCTTAAGGAATGCAGGCCTTATGTTATAATGGGTGGGGCCTCATGGAACAAAGGGTATCACTTGTGTTTCCCTAGGATGAAATACAGAGTGCCTATTTCTGATTATTTTAAAAGGAAATATAGATATACTTGGATATGCCATGAATGCGTGCTAAGTTGCTTCACTTGTGTCTGACTCTTTCCGACCCTTTGGACTGTAACCCACCAGGCTCCTCTGTCCATAGGAATCTCCAGGCAAGAATACTGGAGTTGGTTGTCATGCCTTCCTCCAGGGGATCTTCCGAACCCAGGGATCGAACCCTTGTCTCTTATGTCTCCTGCACTGGCAGGCAAGCTCTTTACCACTAGCGCCACCTGAGAAGCTCCCCTGGATACACCATGTCTCTCCAAATGCAAAAGGCAAGGTAAAAAGTTGGACTATCCTCTCTCCTTCAACTTACTTCTCACAGTTATAGTTTTGGTTTTTTGAGAAAGCCTATTTTATTGGGTTAGCCAAAGTTCACTTGGGTTTTTTCATAGCATCTTAAGAAAATTCAGAACAAACTTTTAAACTAACCCAACACCTTGGTCATCATATCCTCCTCAATGAATTAAAGAATAAGAATATATTCTCATGGATACATTACACCAACTGAATCTATGGACTAGCTTTATTTTTTAAATGCAGCTTTAATTGATTTTCTATTGTCAGAATTCATAGCACATAACTGAACTAAAGAGCTGGGATGACTTCAGAGCATTTCTTCTCTCAACTTTGAACTTTATGAGCTGCTGCTGCTGCTGCTGCTGCTGCTAAGTCGCTTCAGTAGTGTCTGACTCTGTGTGACCCTGTAGACGGCAGCCCACCAGGCTCCGCTATCCCTGGGATTCTCCAGGCAAGAACACTGGAGTGGGTTGCCATTTCTTTCTCCAATGCATGAAAGCGGAAAGTGAAAGTGAAGTCGTTCAGTTGTGTCTGACTCCTAGCGACCTCATGGACTGCAGCCTACCAGGCTCCTCTGCCCATGGGATTTTCCAGGCAATCATACTGGTGCGGGTTGCCATTGCCTTCTTCATTTATGAGTTGATCTTCTACTATCTCTACAACATTTTTGGAATTCTGTTGGAGTTCAGCTCTGTGACAACAGGCATATTTCACAGAAGGAGACTAACACTGGGTCAGGTGACCAAGTGAATAAACCATCATCAACTCTGTCTGATGTGTACTAACTGGCTAGCAAGTTAGGAGTGACATATTCAGAAGATCAGGTCCAGAGAATCAATTAGCTATTACTAGGTATAACAGAATTAACAGAGTCCAAGGAAAATATTCAACTGTCTTTACAGAACCAGGTCATGGGTTGGAATGATGTTCTTCCTGCTGACCTCACATCTGTCTTCTCATCCTCTTGCCCTCATATGAACCATCACCAATCCTATAACACCCCACTTAACCACTCCAGCTAAGTACCTCTTGCCCTAACTCTGTTATTTTCAATCATGACACCTTTTCTGTTTATTTGTTGTTTCACATTGATATCATAATTATTGATACTAAATGCACTTTGGTTTACATTTTAATCATCTGTGTTTCCAGCTACCTTCCAAAATCTATTAAGATAAAAACACTTCCATTTAGTAGAGTAGATATTCTGATGGTAGTACCTGGCTCATACCAGTTCACAGTGAAAATCCAATAGATGATTAAAAAACAAGTAACGTGTTTGAGGGACTCAATTGAGGGACTTCCCTGGCAGTTCAGTGGTTAAGACTCCATGCTTCCCATGCAGGAGGTGCAGGTTCACTCCCTGGTTGGGGAACTAATCCCACATGTTACATGACCAAGAAAAAAACAAATCTGAAAGGATACACAACAATCTCTAGTTGTGGAATTTTAACTGATTTTCATTTTTATTCATTTCTGTATTTTTTCAGATTTTCTACATGAAGATATATTTACTATAACAATACTTTCAAAAGACTGTAGAAAATAATAGAAAAAAACAATATAAGTATTTCCCTAAAACACAACTTATCTCCCCAAAGAGAAACAGAATTCAAATCAGTTGTGGTATTTAGATAGCTTTTTTCTTTTAATATTCCAGTGAGCATAAAGTATATATTTGGTGACTAGATGATTAATTCTATTATTATGCTCAAAGAAATGTCATTCTAGAGTGAACTTTTTCTGCCTGTTTTATGTATTGCCCTTTGTGACTGCTAAAAAGAAGAGAATTATTCCCCAAAGTTCCATACTTATAGAAAAGGACAACTGTCCTAAGATAAAATGACAGCTCTTTTAGCAGGGACAAAGATAAACCTGGTTTCATATTTTCAGCTTCCTATGCTTGGAAGGAGGACAGACTGAGGATGAATTAGAAATGAAATGATTTTTAATCATTTTTTTTAAGACTCTCATTACATTGCATATTACATTAACATTTTCTACCTAGGAAAAATTATAGGTAGCTAAGTTGCATCTCAAGCAGTAAAAATCAACTGACATTAAAAATGATACAAATGGGTTCAATGTTCAATATTTAAGAAATAGGTAGTGATAGAAAGGGTTCGGAATGATGAATAAATAAAGTTCCTGAAGGGAACAAAAATAGGCACATTTTTCAAAACAAAAGAAACAGAAATCTATGGGTTATTATGGATAATTTCATGATCACTGTTTAGAAAAGAAACAATTATTTTGAAGAAAACATTGATCTATTAATCATTCACTTTATCAAACTTAGATGAAAGGAGTTGAGTATGAGTTGCGGGGAATTCAGTCAGATATAAGGAAAACACCTTTTTCTTTACCACTCTTGACATTTATTTCTCTTTTTTTTTTTTTCAGGAAAAATTTCCTGATGTAGGATGACTCAACATTGAAAAGAGAAGCACACAAAGTCACGGTGCTGTAGACCTTGGAAATCATTGACAATCTGAAAGTTGATTACTAAAGCACAAAAGCCAATACTCTGCTGACCTTGTGTCAAGAAAATCAACACGGTGGACGATTCCAGCTATGATATTCTATTGCATCTTGCCAACATGGCCTAAGGCTAAGGACTTAGAAGAACTGAGGACAAATTGCAACTAAATTCCCACCCAAGCACTTTCTTATTCCCATATACCCTGTCCAGGACCACTTGTCCTACAAAACATTTTTCTGACTCTCCCAGTTCTGAGTATTTGAACGCTCAAATCCATGAAAGATCAAGTAAATGTGGTTTTAATATTGATTTGGCAAATTGTATCCTGAGAAAAGTAGATAGGACCTTTCCAAAAGTTAGTCACAGATTGTTGGGTGACAAACAGCACAGTGCCACACTCGCTTTAGTTGAACCAGACAGAGCACAATGTTTGATGTTTTCAATCTACAATAATACATAGCGCAGAGATATAGGCAAGAAATCTTACCCAGTTGGTGGTCCTTGTCTTACTTACTATTGTTGTCAGGGCAAAACTGATGATTTATTTTCTGTCTGAATTTCACTTACTCAGCAAAAGGCCATAAATTTAAGGTTAAGAAAATATACATGGCACAGAGAAAATTATTTCCAAGTCAATGAGACCAGTGAATATGTTGTCATTCTGATATGTTTGAATCAATATCTTTGTTTAGATCTCTTTCAGTTATGGATTGGTTATATACCACATATCCTATTTCAAGCCAAATCACATCTAAGTCAAGTTAGAAATGTTTGAACATGTTAAGACAGGTGTTTTCTCACAAGACTTACATCAAGAAATTACAGGTCTTGAAAACCGAAGGAACAAAATCCATCTGTGAAGTATCTATGCAGTTGATATACTTTATGGAAAAGATCAAGTGTTATCTCATTAGGTCATTTTGGTTTTGATTGTCAAGTTTCCTAACATTCTAAGCCAGCTTTTTCAAGATGCTGCATATTTCCAAAGTAAGTATATGCCTGCTATTTCATGGAGGTCTTGCTTTCCTACAAAATGAGCCAATGGTGATTCGCCAGTCTTTTGTGATGAAAAACAGCGCTGAGAACTTTTTTTTTTGTTAAGGTTTTTAAAATGAGATTTTTTTTTTTTTTTTTTTTAGCGTTAACGTGTGCATAATAGAAAACCAAAAATCACAAGAAGCAGAAACAAAAATCCAAGTCATTCATAATCACAATTAGTTTATCATTTGATGTGTCCTTCTAGGTCTCATTTGTTTGTGTATTTATACAACTAAGCACCCGTTTTTATGTAATTGAGATCATATTGTTATGTATCATGCTTTTTCACACGTCATCAATATTTACCATTTCAAAGTCCCAAAACTATGAGTATTTTGATAACCAAGAATACACTACACCAACTTAATCTGGGAGGAAAAACTGTAATCCTTCCTTTCTTGGGGACAAAAAAATTTCATAAAAGACAAAAGTGGCAACATGCTTCTAGATAAAGATATTGGCAGAGTGGGATTAAAATACTACATTCCTTTAACCTTCAGCTAAAAATGTGACATAAAGTAACAGAGCACAATGCTTCTAAGAGGATTCATGATCTGATATAGACTATTAAAGTACTAGCAAGGATATATATTTCCATTTAATTAGTTAACAATGTATTTCTATAGTATAGCCAAAAGATGGACACCCATCAATGGTTATCATCAAAATATAAATTGGAACACATTCCTGTCATACATCCCTCCCCTCATACTTTCTCCTGCACCCTGCTGCCAACTTAATGAACAAGATCTGAGAATCTTTACAACTAGTCTCCAACCAGAAAAGAGAGAAGATAAGACACAGAAAGCCATCAAAGTTATGTAAACCAGCTATTCTTATATGATGAGTTCTAGTCAGCATCAGTAAAGAGAAACTCCTACTACAGACTGTTTTCAACAAACCAAAATAAACTCTACTCCAGGACGAAATGGAGCTTCCCTTTAAGTCATAGAGGAATGTATTCTCTACCAAGAGAAAAACAAACTCAGGAATTCCCAAGTCATTAACATTATCTAATGCTACACTGGATTTCAATCCTTCCTAAAAAGGATGTGTTCTTAGTCACTTTAAAGATTCAGTCAGATTTATTCAGATTTATAAAGGACAGGGTTTAGTTACTTGGTCTGTAGTAGTTAAACACTGTCTTTTAAGCCTCTAAAATAGGGTCTGATAAATATTTTTCAACTTTCCTAACTACAGAATTTCATTTTCTAATGCTTCAGTGTTCTCATTTTAGGATTTCTGATTACTCTGTCTTTACTGATACTAGTTAAATATAAAAACTTATTCTTTCTCTAAAGTCTCTAACTGAAGAGGAGGAAATGTTAGTAAATGAGTATTTGCACCTAATGTCACCAAATCATCAAGACCAACCTGTGCAGCCTTAGATAATATCCTTATCTTTCACTTACATACTACTACAAACAAAATATATCAAGACATATTTGATTAGAAGACTGATAAATATTTACTTCACTGGGGGAAAAACAGAATAAATACTCTTTTGATAGAATATTGGCTAAAAAAAAAATCTATCTTGGAATACGTCCAGGTTTTAGGAGAAATTAACTTATCAGAGAGTATCTCTGTTTACTTATGTGCAAATTTTCAAGAGGAGAAATTTGAGAAAATCTGAGAACTTTTGTCTCCTATCAAGACTTACAAATTTTGACATCAGTTCTCATGGGCCCTCCTTAACATACACAGAAAAACAAACAGTTCTGGAACCCTTGAATCACTTCATAGTGACTTGACAAGATTAGAACTCATTTTTCTCTACTCAAAAACTCCACAAAAACCAAAAAGGAGATTAAACTCTTTCATAGATAAAGAACTGGAATGACAGAAAATTTCTATAGATGACCAATGTTACACAATCTTAGAGTCTCTTACAGTAGGAAGATTTTATGGCATCCCACCACCATCTTGGGCTTCCCTTGTGGCTCAGCTGGTAAAGAATCCACCTGCAATGCGGAAGACCTGGGTTGGCAAGATCCCCTGGAGAAGGGAAAGGCTACCCACTCCAGTATTCTGGCCTGGAGAATTCCAAGGACTGTGTAGCTCATGGGGTCAAAAAGAGTCAGACACGACTGAGTGACTTTTACTTTGACTTTCACCATCATCTGCCCAAAAAAGTGTTAGGTTTCCTACCTGCTGAATTTGCTTTGTTTAGTGGTAAATTCCCAACTTTCAATACAAATTGCTGTAGTCCCAACTCTTTTTCTCTAGTTCCAAGTAGTTGGGTCCTATTAGTAATTTACATACGTGCATGTACTGATACCAAACTGTGATTTTCCTTTACTCCTCTACACTTTTTCTTTTACCATCATAAGTCCTTCTTTTCCTTTCTAGTGTGAGTGAGAAGTCTTTGGCATCAGGCCCTAGACCAGTTTTCCTTGTCCCTAGATGGATTCTGAAAATCCTGAACATTATGGGAGGCATGGTTCTGCCATAGTTCCAAATATCAGAAAAAGTTATTAACAAACCAGAGTAGAGACAGGCCATAAGAACCACCTATATATTCACACATACATCAACCAATTGTTATTGAAACCCTCTGATATAAAAGGACTTGACAATTTGGACTTAGGCCCCAGTTTTACCTCTTACTAATTCATGAACATAAGCAAATCACCTCTCCCATTTTTTCTTTTTCTCCGTTTTGTGATTGCAAAGACATATGTTCTGCCTGAGACCCACAAACATCCAGCATGTCCAGGTCTCTGCAATGTCATTGGCTTAAGAGGAGATCATGTCCCAGAAAGCATTTGGAAAATATTACATACAGTACCATTGTATGTGGGATTGCTTTGCACAAATCACTGTACTAGATACTAAGATAAGGAATTCCCACCCCATAAAGGAGATAATGTATTCAGGAGTGTATTCAAGGGTGATACACAGCAATTAGCACTACAATTGTACCAACCAGGCAGACAGTGCCAGAATATACCAGCAAAATATCAGTCCTAAATGAAAAAGCAAAACAAATTATTATAAAACAAGGGAGGTCTTGATTTTCAGGGCAATCTGCTCTTTTATACAGCATACATTGTCACTCCTATATTATAATAATTAATTCAAAGTTTTGGATGAAGGGTGAAGACAGTATTTGCAGCTAACATATGCTAGTCAATGGTCCAATTCAGTGTGTGTCACATCTTTGATAGAAATGCCTCTATTTGTTTAATTACTATTACATTTAATTGCATTTTAACTTAATGTTTCATAACAAGTGGCAAAGAGTTTTTTCTTTTTTTTTTTAATGTAGAGAACCTAAAGTTAAGAATTATGGATCTCACGTTTAATAAAGCTGAAAAAAAGACATCATTGAATGAACCAAAATTTTCAAATTATAGCTTAGACACTTATGAAATTAAGTGTCATAAAATTAACATATTAGAGTGTATGTTCAACTGATAAGTGAAGAAGAAGTCTTGGAGAGTATATTATCGAAGACTACCTTGTACTAAAGTGTGAGGTAAGTATTTAGATTTCACCACTTATCCTAGTATTTTTAGCACAGTAAAGTAGTTGAGCATGCTATTTAGCTTCTAAAACCTTTAATTTTTTCAACAAGTTTTCAAGACCACATCTGTGAAAGTAAGAGAAAGCTGATAGAAAACCT
This sequence comes from Muntiacus reevesi, assembly GCF_963930625.1. Classification (NCBI taxonomy): domain Eukaryota; kingdom Metazoa; phylum Chordata; class Mammalia; order Artiodactyla; family Cervidae; genus Muntiacus; species Muntiacus reevesi. The sequence goes on from NC_089267.1 coordinate 19,980,735, forward strand.
TGTGGAACTTGGCAGGAAAAACAAGTTTCTAGATGGAAGGATAATTGCTTATTTCAAAGGAGAACTAGAACTCGAACTTATGAAAATGAGAACAACATTCTAGACACAGAGAACTTGATCAAAAGCCAGGGCTTATTCAAGGATTGGGCAGTCGCTGTGTCTGACTAGAGAAGGTGATGCCTTCCTTTTGAAAGGCAATGGAAAATCATAGCTTGGCAATTAGAAATAGCTGCAAAATAGTAAGCAAAATATCAAATGCTCAACCTATCTTTCTGTAACCGTTTTTCTCAGTTTTGCCTACATATGTTTTCTTTTTCCACAGCTAAAGACACTTGATCATCACATTTATGATCTGAACTTCACTCTCAGTCTTAAGATACAATTCTCAACCTGAGCAGGAGGAATTTAAGGAACTCAAGCCCAAAAAACTAAGGCCAACATCAAGTTATAGTTACTGTTCATGCATAAGCACTTGCTATTTGTAAACTAGGGGAAAATATAGATTTTAATTGGGGGTTCAGATTTAATTGGGGGTTCAGAGATACATGGGTCTCAGTTAGGGTAACACAGACTTGTCTTGCTTCCTGGCCAGCCATATTTTGGATTATCTGCTGTTTACGACTTGACTAGTGTTCCAATCCATTTTGGAACAGAATCCTATTTTTTCTCTTTTGTCCAGTCCAGTGGTTAAAGATTTTCCCATGTGAACCAAATGATTTCCAACACTAGCTGCCTTTTTGTACCCTAGCATCTCTAACTATCCCTAGCCTCTTTGTTTCCCATCTCTTTCCTCTGCCCACTTGAACCCCAGCTGCCCTCACTTGCTTGGACTATTGCTTGCCACTGGGCATACAATGCTCTTCGTTGATCTGGTGTTCTTCCTGGTGATCACAGTTAACTGACTCTTGTACTACGTCCTACTGCCTATGACCCAGTGGACTGTAGCCTACCAGGTTCCTCTGTCCATGGGATTCTCCAGGCAAGAGTACTAGGGTAGGTTGCCATTGCCTTCTCCAGAGGATCTTCCTGACTCAGGGATCGAACCCAGGTCTCCCACATCAAGGTTCAAATTCATGCACTCTGCAGTGGAAGCTTGAAGTCTTAACCACTGGACCAGCAGGGAAGTCCCTACTGCCCTAACCTGCTACAATTGATAAGGTCACTCCCAGCCAGGAACTAACAGATGATACTTTCTTCTTCCCTCATTCTAACTTTCTAAATTTTGTAAAACATAGTCAATACATGGTATCTTTTCTCAAGGCTTCACCATGAACCTCTTACCATTTGTGGTACACACACTAATATAACTCTTATTTAAAAAAAAAAAAAAATGTGGTTGAGACATGCAAGCAAATGTATATGATTGCTTAGTAAAGAATCAGAAGCTTAGGGATTCAGAACACTGTGATTGGATGTCAATCAGTGACAGGACAGTCACTGAACTTGGGTTTCTGGACCCCAGTTCCTACTTAGCATGCAGAGGTGGACAATAATTGATCACATCAGTTTTACTAGTTTGTGATCACACAGGAGGGAGTGAGGGTGGATCAGTTAGTTGCTCAACCGAATTCCTGAACCTGTACTATCTGAAGAACTGATAGTGGCGCTAAGGGAGGCAAGGAAGCAAAACACACTGCCTACTTCCACACATACTCAAGAGCAGTGGTTGACAACCCCGGCAAGGACACAGGATCAGTGGGGAAGCTTTTAAAAACAAGAGAAGCCCAGGCTCCACCCTAAAGTCCTGGGGTGGTGAGGGGATTCTGATAAGAAGCCAATGCTGGAATCCACTACTCTATGGTCAAATGCGGGAGTAGGCAAAGATTTATGGACTCAACAACCAAAGACAGGTTAATATGCACGGCAGCTAGCAATGTTTGCTTTTAACAAAGATAAACCAAAGATTGTAGGGTTTTAAGAAATTCTACTATGTTAGTTTGCCATTAGTCCACTTCTTGTTTTCCTATTGTTTCGGAATTATCCAAACCTTGTAAAACATCGATGAATCCCAAACAAGTCTGATGATAAAAAACACCTGGTATTTTATTTAAAGATTCACATTCCAGGGCCATACCTCCACTCCACTGAGTCAGATGTTCCCAGGAAAGAGCCTGGGAAGCTGAATTTTAGCAAATATTCCAGGTGATTCTTATCATCAAGGATGTTTGGAAAATACTGATCTGAGTACTGAAGGCGTAGGTGGACTTTGCTTGTGATACGGGACCAGCGCATTATAAGAGGCACACACAAGTGAGACGCTCTCCCACGGCCTGGTCTGCAGTCACCCAGAAGTCTCAGAGTTCATTCACTTCTGCTGTTTATCATTCTGGGAACTCCCTGCCCCAACTCTTCCAACAGCTGAGACCCTGTTCATCCTTTGTCACCTTCTCAGAACAGCCTTCCCAACTCTGCTCAACTAAATCAGGTGCCCCATTAAAATCTCTTTGCCCCTCTTACTTTACTTCATAGTAGCCACTACTGTTTGTGGTTATCTGCCTCTGATCATAATGTTTTTGTATCTGTCTCCTTCACTAGATGCTAAGCCCCTAAGGAGCAGGGCAAGGCTTATATGTTCACAGATTTTACAAGAGCAACACATATGTAAGTAAAGGAATACATCAATGAGCTAAAATGCTCCATGGTAGCAGGTAACGGAGCGAGGCCTGGGGAGAGACTTCCTGTGGGGACTGAGATGAATGTGGGCAAAGCTTTTTGGAGGGAGGCGAGCGAGGATTGTACCAAGCTCTGAAGCAAGCAACCAGGGGACCGGCATTGCCGGAGGAGCGGAAATATGCCAGGTGGGCGGAAGGCTCTGTGAATGCCCTGGAGAAAAGACGCAGCGTGTGCGCGCTCTGAACCAGCCAGGCAGCTTGAATTAAGCAGAGAGAACAATCAGGCTGTGATGAAAGTGGAGGACAGTTAGATAAAGAGTGACTCATGATCAGTTTTGATTTGACGTCAGCAGAAACTCAGAGATCCTGCAGGGTTCAGAGAAGGAGAGAGATGATCAAAACAGAGTTTGCAGGGAATGACTCATTCTCTTTGTGTAGAACTGAATGAAGGGACAAGACTAAAGATACGTGAAACCAGCCAGGAGGCTGCAGCAATCAAATTGCAGTGCTATTAGGAATCAAAATGGGTGCTCTGTTTTATTTGGGTATGTCCTACTCAGTTTCACAAAAAACAAACAAACAAAAAAAAGTTTGACGCACCTGGGTAGAAACAGGATAACATCTGTAGGCTAGAGGAAGGGAAAGGGTCTTAGGAAAGTATTAGTAAGATGTGGACAAAGTTTCATAGAGGAAGAGGGAAAAGAATCATTGAAGATACTAATTAGAGACCCGAAGTCTGCTTGCTGCAAAACACGGTGGAGAAACACACAAATTGGGACGCATGCGAGCAGGAAGAAACAATGAGTTGCCTTCTTAGCCCGGAATCATAATGTGACATTTAAAGACACTTATTCTTTATTTAATGATCATTATAAGACATGAAAAGGGGCCTGAGAATAAGAAAACCTTGGTTACCACATGACCATAATCTCTGAAACTTGAGATACCCGTGGTTATCAGGGTGCTAGTGTGAGCTAAGTTGATTCAGTAGTGTCCGACCCTATGGACCATAGCCTGCCAGGCTCCTCTGTCCAGGGGATTCTCCAGGCAACAGTACTGGAGTGGGTTGCTACGCCCTCCCCCAGGGGAATCTTCCTGACCTGGGGATTGAACCTGCGTCTCACGCCTCCTGTACTGGCACTCAGATTCTATACCACTGGCGCCACCTGGGAAGCCCCAGGGTGCTGGAGGGAATAGCAGTAAGTCTCAAAGGGAGTTTTCCTAGAGTCCTTTATCTTTCTAGATTGTTCATTGTATTTGATGCTCTTGAGAACTCCCTTCTTTTTATCATATTTTTTGGCAATTGCTTAAATCCTCCTCTATTTATTATTACAGTTTGCTATTTATTATTACTATTCTACTATTATTTTTACTATTGAGATGACTATTTTTTCTCCCCCCCCCCACTGTAAAATACCTCTCTTTAGCTTTACTAATTTAATTTTTAAAATAGCTCTATCGACTATTTCCTGTCATTTGAATGAATCCCCAAAACACTCCCTGCCCCTATAAAGTGTTGCTTCATCCAGACCATGCTTACCCGGATCGTTGAACATAGCCTCCCCTTCAGGCCTCCCTTCCTCTAACTTCCTGCGACCACTTCATAGGCACCCAGCAGTCAGAGCGCTCAGATAGGATCACACCTCCCCTTTGCTTAAAATCCTCAAATGATAATTAGCCTCCAACTAATAAAAATAAATGAAAAAAAAAAAAAAAAATCCTCGAATGACTCCCTCAAGCCTTCCTGATGGAGGACAGGTAAATTAGCCAGGACAAGGGGTCTTTTACCATGTGTGGATCCTCTCTTCTTCTCTTTCCCTCTCCACAGGCAGCTTGCACTTTCCACTACAGTCGCACCAGTAATCTTTTCATTTCCTGAAGGAGACTGTGCCCTCCATCCCTTTGTAAGTGCTGCTCCCTTTAGTTATGTCATCTCTGTCATCTTTTCATTGCCTGGTAAACTTTGTCCTTTCTCAAGACTTCAGTTATCACCCCCTGTAGGATGTTTTCCCTAGATTCCCTCTGTGCCTCACCCATGTGCCCAGACAGCTGATTATACTATAGTTTGCCCCAAATGGAAGACTCTAATTTGTGTGCTTATTTTTTCTTTAACTCTAAGTAAAATATTATCTTCCTTAAGGATGGTGCCTCTTACATGTCTATTTTCTATGCCTAGCACAGTTCCTGCCACATTGTAGATATTGATGGATGATTTGAAGACAAAAAAGAAGAAAGGGAAAAAGGAAAGGAAAAGAAAGAACAAAGGAATAAAAAGCATTTTCTCCTTCTAAAAAGAAATTCTTCCAAAAGTCTGAGAAGAGGGAGAGAGAAGGCAAAATTCTTGTCAGCTGGTATAACCCACACTGAAAAAGACTGAGTGAAATTAAATGAGTTTGGCAGTTTTTAAAACTTCATCTCATTTCAATAATTTCATGTGAAACCCTTTGTTAATCACTGATATCAGGCCCTGTGCTAGTGAAGGGAGGTGGTATAAAAAAGAATACTTTTCAGCCTCTGCCACTCTCACAGTTCTCTTGGGGAGACATAAAGACATATTTTGCATCAGTGCCTGACCAAAGTACACGCCGTATGGAAGAGGCAGCAGCCAGACCTACGGAAAGCAGTGTGGTTCACGGAGATTTCAAAAGATCAGCAAACTGATGAGGGTGAGCAGAAAGGGGCCAGGGAGGGAAAGGGAGGAAATGCACTCCAGACGGAGGACCAGTGCATCCTGGGGAGCAGCAGAGGCTTTGGAATGACCGCATGTATCTAAATGCTCTACCTTTGTTGATGTTAGGGCTTGGAGGCAGAAAGATAGTAAAATTTAGGTGTTTTTTTTTTTTTTTAAATATACATACATCCCAGTACTCAGAGTAGCACTGTGTACAATAACCAAAAGGCAACCTAAGTGTCCATCAAGAGATGAATGGATAAACAAGATGTGGTACATATATACAATGGACTACAACTCAGCCATAAAAAAGAATGAAATAATGCCATTTGCAACATGGATGGACCTAGAGATTGTCCTATTAAGCAAAGCAAGCAAGAGAAAGACAAATATATCACTTAAATGTGGAATCTGAAATATGATACAAATGAACTTATTTACCAAAAAAAAAAAAAAAATAGACTCATAGACATAGAAAGCAAACCTATGGTTACCAAAAGGGAGAGAGGGTGGGGGAGGGATAAATTAGACAACTACTATATATAAAATAAACAACAAAGTCCTACTGCATAACACAGGGAACTATATTCAATACCATGCAATAAACCATAATGGAAAAAAATATGAAAAAGGATAGATTGATAGATATTAATAGATAGACAGATGTATGACTAAATCACTTTGCTGTATACCAGAAACTAACACAACATCATAAATCAATTATACTTCAGCAAAAAAAAAAAAAAAAAAAATTACTTTATCTCATATCTAGAGGATCATCAGACCTGTTAGTTCTGGCACTTTCTCCCTCTTCTGCCCCAGTGCCTGCCACCCTCCTCTTTCTCTTTTCTCCCAGTCAGGTTTGTTGAGTGGGCAGAGCCTTTCTGCTCCCCTCACTGTCTCATGCTTCCCTCCTTGCGGTGTCCAGTGCACTTAATCACCGATCACTACCTCCATCTACCCCACTGGAACACATCACAGAGATGAGGTGGGGGGGGGGGGTCTCCTTTTTCATTAAACCCTCCTTGTCAAATACCCACTCTGAGAAGCCTTCAGGTGAATACATTCTCCTAGTATCATGTTCATCTGAATCCATCATTGCCATACAAGGACTCTTCCAGTCATTCTGAAAAGAAAAATGCATGCCAGCTGAAGTGCAGGGATACTCCGGTCAGATGTTAACATTATCTCTTGCCATCTAAGTGGCACATCAGGAGAGGGAGAGGATGACACCATGGCACATCTCTTGAGCTGTTCCAAAGATGCCCTGAGCCTCTCCTGGGCACAGACCTGAGTCTTTGGTAGACCACTGTCAGATCCAGCCCAAGGCTGCTTGTGTTTACAGATACTTTATGAACCTCCAGACCCCTCTTGGGGGTTTCATGGACCTGACATGGGCAGAGCAAACCTGGTGCCTTTGTTATTTCACTCAATCTCATAATTAAAGAAGAAATGGATGTTAATTATTCTAGTGTCCAAGATAACTGATCACAGATAGTTAAATATTTAACTACTTAAATATTTCACTCAAAATCACAAGGACCTCATAAGTAAGTGAAGAAGCTACCATCTGAGTTCAGGTACAAATTATCAAGGATGCCATTTCCTGGCATGTTTATAGGCACTTATCCTTCTCTGACCCACAACATCCATAATAAATCATGACAGTATCATCCCCAGGTTGAAGGCAACCTCAAAAGTGTTATAGGAAGTGCTTCAGGCACCCCGTAAGAACTGAGAGAAGTATCTGGACTCAACAAAATTGCTTTTCAGAGTCACTGCTTTGGTCTCACCAACTTACCTACCCTCTAGCAATATGGAATTTGAGAGAGCAGGAAAGTATATTTACCTAAATTGTAATTGAACTTTTCAATTTTAGAGCTGAAACAGATTCAAATAGCCTCATTCTTTGAGAAAGTACCCCTCCTACCCAGTCACATATTCTTATTCTGCCCACATTTTCTATCTGGCCTCCTTCTGATTAGTCATAAAATTATGAGCTGCTTATGTGTCAACAGCAAATTGCCAATTGTTTGTCCTACCTTAGAGTAGCATTTTAAACAGTTTCTTCACTTCAGAAGCCATTTATCCAGACATACTAACTTTATGCTTGAGAATAATTGGGCCCCGTAGCAATCTAACTGTTCTTGTTTACCTCTTTGTCATTTCCTTTATTTCTACGTGGAGAGGAAAGAAGTGGTCAATGATAAGACTGCTAATCCATTTACTGGCAGTGATTTCTTTCACTAGCGAGAATTCTAGAAGCCTTTCTCTTATAACACTGAGAATTTAACATAAATAAAGCTCTTTGGCAGTGGGCTAAAAACTCACACATGTATATGCTTATTTAATTCTCAAAAAATCTAAAGTTGAAGCATTTAGTATCACCATTACATGGATGAGAATATTAAAGCTTTTAATAGAGAAAGTAATTTGCCCAAAATCACAACCCAATCCAAGGAATGGTGTCAGGGTTTGAACCTGAAAGCTGACTGAAGTTTTACAAGCAGCACATTTACTGTTTCCCTCCTTTCATCATGTACATTCCCCTCTGCTTCTTACTGGGGCACCTGCTGCCTATAGCTGCTGATACTGGGCAGGACCTTGTGGGGCTCCTGGGCACAATGCCTTTCTGTGCCTCCCATTTCTTGATTACAGGACATAGGCTTCATTCAACCTCCATGAACTTCCCAGAGTTCCAACAGGCACATTCCAACAGATGCAACTTAGGGAAGGGAGGGAATGCAGAGACGAGGTAGGACAGTCAAGAAACTGGCCCAGCATTGGGGAGGGTCCTGGTTCCTCCTCAAAGGATATATGTTTTGCAAATACTCCAAGTGGAAGAAGTTAACGGTATACTTCCCACATGTAGACCTCAGGCCAACTGGTACCAGAAGATTGATGATGCTGACTCCCAGTTACCTCACCACCAACCAATCAGAAGAATGCCCACGAGCTGATCACGCCATCTTTGAACCACTACTATAAAACTCCTCACTCCCCACTCTAGGTCTGGACACACAGTTTTGAAGATTTCAGCCCATAGTGACCCCCTTTGCCTGCAAAGCCATAAAGTTATTCTTTTCCATTTTTGCCCAAAACTCTGTCTCCAAGATTTAATTCAATGTCGGGGTCCAGAGGCCAGATTTGACTTCACTATGTGGCCATAGATGGTAAAGGAAATTGTTACCAGGACAGAATGAATTGTGAAGCTATTCATTCAGAATCATTTAAAGCCTCCACTCCAGCTATAGCATCTTCTGTAACACATTCTATAGAGGTCATGTTCTGCAGCTAAAAATAAACAAGTCTTCCTCAGAAAGCCCTTCTGCTTTTTCTAGCAACTGAATTCCCTTCCAGATCCAAGAAGTGTAGCATATCTTATATCTCTTCCTTTCTTGGATTTGATGCTTTCTTATTGATGTAGCCCACTGAGTATCCTGACCAGTGCTGTCCGCAGTGGGGCTTACGGTGTTTTCTCCCAGCTTGGGTCAGGCCTGCTGCTGACTTTAATCCAGGACTGACATCTAGAATTCTGACTTGTCCTTGTGTTTTACATTAGGTTTGAAAATTTCCTCATAGTCACCAATCCAACAGTGATAGCTCTAAATAACAACCACATATCAAGTCTATAGTTCAATTATCTATACATTTGATTCTACTTTATACACCTATAAAAGCAGGGGAAAGAAAGAGTTTCTGTGATTAGACTTTGAAATCCTAGTGGAACTTACCAAGAGTATTATCACCTTGCATGATGGCTACATTATCCTTAATAAGCGATGGAATTAAAAAATGCTTGCTCCTTGGAAGAAAATCTATGACAAACCTAGACAAGGTATTAAAAAGCAAAAGTATCACTTTGCTAACAAAGGTCCATATAGTCAAAGCTATGGTTTTTCCAGTAGTCATGTATAAATGTGAGAGTTGGACCATAAAGAAGACTGAGTGCTGTAAAACTGATTCCTTTGAACTGTGGTGCTAGATAAGAGTCCTAGAGTCCCTTGGGTTGCAATGAGATCAAATCAGTCAATCCTAAAGGAAATCAACCTTGAATAGTCATTGGAAGGACTGATGCTGAAGCTGAAGCTCCAATTGGCCACCTGATATAGACGACTCACTGAAAAAGACCCTGATGCTAGGAAAGATTGAAGGCAAAAGGAGAATAGGGTGGCAGAGGATGAGATGGGTAGACAGCATCAATGACTCAATGGACATAAGTTTGAGCAAATTCCAGGAGATAGTAAAGGACAGGGAACTCTGCCATGCTGCAGTCCGTGGGGTCACAAAGAGCTGGACGTGACTTGACAACTGAACAAAAACAAAAAATTAAAGAGTTACAATTAACCTTTTAATACTAAAATTTCAGACGATGACAAGACTAAGTTCATAGATATTACCAAGCCTGACTACCATGGGTCCAGGAAGGAACAAGATAATTTATCATTTATATGTCCTGCTGGGCTTCCCAGGTGACACTAGTGGTAAAGAGCCTGCCTGCCAATGCGGGAGACATAGGAGACACAGGTTTGATCCCTGGCTAAGGTAGATCCCCTCGAGAAGGGTGTAGCAATACACACCAGTATTCTTGCCTGTGGAATCCCATGAACAGAGAAGCCTGGCAGGCTACAGTCCATGGGGTCACAAAGAGTCAGACATGACTGAAGCAGCTTAGCACAGCACAGTGCATGTCCTATTAATTACCTAAATTAGAACTATTATACTTTTATAGTTTTTCTGATCTGTAGGTCCATCTAGCTTTTATCACTAAAACTTCCCCATTGCACCATATAGGCAACAAATGTAAAAGTTTAATGTTCATTTAAATAACTATGGAAAAACTGCAAAAGCTCAGGAAGCTCCAGGTTCTTAGCACCTGTCATTTGTGGCAGGAAATTTTCACTCAGATTGCTTTATTGTGGCATGGGCTCCCTGAGGGAAGTGATATTGTGTTTCATCATTGGGGGACTCAGGTTAAGGGTCCCCTATAGGTTGCCTTGCTGAAAATCTACAATTTGGGAGTGGCCTGGGCCATTTCCTGGTAATATTAGAATCCACAGGAGTCTTCAGACAGTGGAGACTGAAAGGCCTCCCTTAATAATTAACTATTAATAGTAGCTAGCATCTTAACAACTAGTTAGCATCTTCAGTGAATACTTTAGAACTCCTACCAAAAAAAAAAAAAAAAGTTTGCTGAATTGGGCCTGGAAGAGCATAAGAAGAAAGAGGTGCTATTATAAATAGCAGGAATGGACGAAGGATCACTTCATCTATTTTATGAACTTGCCAAGGACTATCCCATCTATGCTGAGTGCAGAAGAATTGGTGCTTTTGAACTGTGGTGTTGGAGAAGATTCTTGAGAGTCCCTTGGACTGCAAGGAGATCCAACCAGTCCATCCTAAAGAAAATCAGTCCTGAATATTCAGTGGAAGGACTGATGCTGAAGCTGAAACTCCAATATTTTGGCCACCTGATACGAAGAGTTGACTCATTTGAAAAGACCCTGATGTTGGGAAAGACTGAAGGCAGGAGGAGAAGGGGATGACAGAGGATGAGGTGGTTAGATAGCATCACTGACTCAATGGACATAAGTTTGGGTAAACTCTGGGAGTTGGTGATGGACAGGGAGGCCTGGCGTGCTGTGGTTCATGGGGTCACAAAAAGCCGGACACGACTGAGTGACTGAACTGAACTGATCCCATCTGTGGAACTCAAACGCATTTTTTGACCTGCATGTCTTACATTACAAACCACCTGACTTTATATAAAGAGGTAAAGAATGCCATCATACTTCTTCCATCTGGTATTATTGTTCCTTTCTTGAAGACTAAAAGTAAAATTAAAATACAAGGAGGAAAATAATGAAGATTGTAGTTGGGCAGAATGAAAAACACATTTTGATGTTTAGTTCACTGGTCTCACGAGGCTAACTTTGTAACAAACAAAGGGATGCGGTAGATTAAAAACTAGCATTAAAATAAAGAAATATGGAAAGGAGTCAAGTATGTAGACATAGAATACACAGATCTTCAACTTCAGTTTGCACAGCTGTTTGTTTTTAAAGCATAGAGCTCTTCATCTAAAATGGAGTTATAAACCAAAATCATCTTGGAGACCCATGACATTCTTCTTTTAAAATGGCCCCATATTCTTGCTTGAGGCTCAAATCAGTCTGATCACATTAGTTTGTCTTGGATAATTTTGGTTCAGTTGGATTATCTAATCATTTTTGCCATCTCACTCACAGAATTTATTTTGTCATTTTCCCACCATCTAAAAAACTTTTTAATGCCCATGGTATTGTTTATAAAAATAAAGGTCAAGATCATTTTTACAATTGCTTAATCCAAAAAGTTTTGGAAACAGTTGTGGGTTCTAATCCTGGCAAATCTACAGAAAATTTCTGGTAATTCAAGAGGATCCTTTTGGCTGTTTCCTATTTTCTTAGAATATTGTGATAAACAAGGAACACAGGTTGGCACTTATTTTGACCTATAGACAGGCAAATGACACATTCAATATAGTAAAATATGGACTACAAAATACTCAACTGAGTTCTCTGGGGTTATTGGGAGAATCATATATTTTTGAAGAGGTTTCCTGGGAGAAGTTGGAAAAGACACTTCTTAGCACGTTTATGGACTATGTGCAGTCCATGGGGTTGCAAAGAGCCGTACACAACTGAGCAGCTGAACTGAACTGAACTGAGCATGTTTATAAAAAAAAAACATTTTCATTGATAATAAAGAAGGGTAAATACCTTCTACTCAACACTTTTGGAGAGAGAGAAAAGACACACACACACACACACACACACACACACACACACACACACACTACCCTAGTGAACCTAGGATGGATAATGTCTCAGGCTAGAACAAGAGAAATATTTATAGTGTCAAGGTAGCTAATTTCACTCTCTGCTTATTTTAAAAGAGAATCAAAATGGTTCATGAAGGTCCTTCACAAAGTGAAAGCAAAATTCTTCATTTGAGTTAACTCTGGTTAATTTCAACTGTAAATTAACCTGTACAATAGTTGGCCAAAATCAGTAAATGGTCCGATGGTGTGACCAGGTTTTTTGATTAATGAATGGAGAATACTGTTGTTTTTTAATCATTAACCATAGACTTGAAGAACTTTTTCTGGTTGAGAAGGAGTATGCTGCTGCTGCTAAGTCGCTTCAGTCATGTCCAACTTTTTGAATTTATGGACTGTAGCCCACCAGGCTCCTCTATCCATGGAATTCTCCAGGCAAGAATACTCGAGTGGGTTGCCATGCCCTCCTTTAGGGGATCGTCCTGACCCAAGGATGAAACCCACATCTCCTGTGACTCCTGCGTTGCAGGTGGATTTTTTACCACTGAGACACTAGGGAAGCCCTGAAAAGTATATCCCACATTAAAATCTTATCACTGACTTTTAAGGCTCATCTCCAGGGAAGGGAATGCACACATTAAATCTGCATCAAAGACCCTCCCATTAATAAAATTTCTGAATTTCCCTCGAAGTTTTTTCTTCCTGTTTTATTGAGATATAGTTGACATACAGCACAACGTAAGTTTAAGGCACACAACACAATTTGACTTACATACATCATGAAAGTATTGCCACAGTAAGTACAGTGAACATCCATCGTCTCTTATAAAAGTGAAGAAATAGAGAAAAATATCCCTTTTGATGAAGTCTTAGGATTTATCCTCTTAGTAACTTTCATATGTAGCATAATGAAGTGAAAGTCGCTCAGTCATGTTCGACTCTTTGTGACCCCATGGACTGTAGCCCACCAGGCTCCTCTGTCCATGGAATTCTCCAGGCAAGAATACTGGAGTGGGTAGCCATTCCATTTTCCAGGGGATCTTTCCAACCCAGCAATCGGACCCAGGTCTCTTGCATTGCAGACAGATTCTTTACCATCTGACCCACCAGGGAAGCCCATATGTAGCACACAGCAGTGCAAATTCTATGTGCTATGTTGTACACTACATCCTTAGTATTATTTGTCTTTTACCCGGAAGTTTGTACCTTTGGCCTGCCTTCATCCAAGGCAGACATCCCTGACCTTGCCTCTGGTAACCACAAATCTTATCTCTTTTTCTGTGAGTTAGCTTTTGAAATATAATTGACCTACAACACTATGTTAGCTCCTGATATACAGCACAGAGATTCAATATTTTTATACAATTCAAGATAATCACCACAACAAGTCTAGTTACCATCTGTCACCATATAAAGATATTACAAAATTATTGACTACATTCTCCACACTGTACATTTCATACCTGTGACTCATTTATTCTGCAACTGGATGCTTGTACCTCTTAATCTCCCTCACTTATTTCTCTCCTTCCTCTATTCCTCTCCCTTAAAAGGTTAGATTTGTTACTTGTATAACAGACTAAATGCAACACTCCACTGATCTAGAATTTAAAATAAGATGATGCCATAGATCGGATGCTTGCTATCAGCCTTGTGCCCATTCACATGTTGGATTCTAAGCCTCATTGTGATGGTATGAGAAGTGGGGCCTTTGAGAGACAAGGGGGTCATGAGAGTAGCAATATGGTCACTAGTGCTCTTATAAGGAGGCCTGGGAGATTCCTTGCCTCTTCCACCTTGTCGGGATGTGGTGAAAAGGCAACTGTCTTTGAACCAGGAAAGTATCTCTCCCCAGACACGAAATCTGCCAGCACCTTGATCTCATCCTTCCAGCCTCCAGAACTCTGAGAAATAAATTTATGTTCTTAGTAAACCACCAAGTCCATGGTATTTTGTTACAGCAAGCTAAACAGACTAAGGGGAGGATGAGGGAGTAAGGAGGTAAGAAACTCATTTCCATGATAATCTGAGAAAAAAACAGCATAACTTAGACACGGTTTATTAATAAGGATATCCTAAATCTATGAATTACAGAAAAGAGAAAGGCTGTAGGTTAAACATATATGTTATTCTTGTTTTTATTCTTTTAAAAATATGCCAAGTGAAAGGATAGGAAAAGAAGAAATAAGTCTGTGAGTTGCAGACTGTAGTTGGGTAATTAAAATAATAAAGTATTGAGAATTGGTTGCATATTTTTGTCTGAGTATATGTGTCTGGTTTTACTGAAAACTATCCCTTATCTTTTTTAGAAATACGAGATATACATTACACATAAAACAAATAACTGATTGGACTAGAATTAAAGTTTATATCTTGATATTAGTCCCAAGATTAACATTTTAAATTCTTCTTAATCCTGCTATAGCTAAAATCAAGCAGATTATGCCATTAGAAATAATACAATAACACTTCAGGCATTTAACAAAGACTTGGTGTGAGCAGAGGCCAAAGCAAACATAAACTGAGACAATAGCCAACACCGAAAATTCAAATTCTATTAAAAAGAATGCAGTGGTGTTGAAAATTCCATGGCTTGAGATACAACGTTACATCCAGTTGTTTTATTTCATAATTTGTAATTAAATTGGATTTATCAATCCAAAATTTATTTATTTTGGCTTTCCAAATAATCTGATAAATATTAAAAGAACTTGAATGTTAATCATTGCAAATAAAATTAGCTATGTGGAGATTATTTCCAGAAGAAAAAAAACACTCATTTGATTGTTTTACTTACACTCAACCTTTCTTGGAAAGCCTGCTTTAAATGGCAACCATTCTCTCAACCTGCCTGCCTTTTACTTACAAAACAAAGTATATATGCAGTCATTTGATTGTTTAAGCTTTTAAATTTGGCTCTGAGTTCTTCGGAATATAATACTTTTACTGGAAATTCAGTTAAAGGAACTCCTTCAGTCTCTAATCACTAGTCAGATAAACCACATGTCCTGCCTTCTCTCCCTTTCTCCACTGCTCTGCAGATGTGGAAGAGATGGTACACAAGGGGACAGCTTTTGAGAGCAGGACAGGTAGATTAAAAACAATCATCTATCAACTACTTTCCTCCCTTACCTGGTTCATCTACAATGATTGTCAACCATGGCTGTCTATTAGACACCTAGAGAACTTTTTAAAACTGCTTTCCTTTCCCAAGAGATTTTTACTTAATACATTCAGTGAAAGTGTTAGTTGCTCAGTTGCATCTGACTCTTTGCAACTCCATGAACTGTAGCTCACCAGGCTCCTCTGTCCATTAAATTATCCAGGTAATAATACTGGAGTGGGTTGCCATTCCCTTCTCCAAGGCATCTTCCCAACCCAGGGAACGAACCCTAGTCTCCTGCATTGCAGGAGACTCTGTACTGTCTCAGTCACCTGGGAAGCCAGTAGGTCTAGGGTAGGGTCCAAATATCAATATTCTTAAGTAACTTTCCAGGTAGTTCTTATGTGTAATCAAAATTGGGAAGATCCCTGCTTACAGGGAGTTAGGATGTAGAGCTAAATAGGGCAGGAAACATGACTGTGAGGGTCTTGTTGGTGACCAATCAGGATGCTCTGAGCCTCCTTTCATTGAACCAATCAGGATAATCCAAGCCTCTCACTGGAGCAATCAGCTTGGTGTAGATGAAATACACTCTAAGACAGTGTTCCCTCAATGCACAGGAATCACCTCACCATCTGTTAAAGTGCAGATTCTGATTTAATAGGTCTGTATGGGCTCTGAGATTCTGCTTTACTAAAATGCTTCCAGGCAATTCTGTTGTTACACAGACTATAATTTAAGTGGCAAGTATTTAGGATAAATCTGGTCCCATAATGTAAAAATTTGGTCTTTTTTTTTTTTTTTTCAAAAAAGCTATTGAAATGTAATATAGACACAAAAGTGTGCAACCTGAAGTTATTTAAAATAGTGAAAATTTAGAAATAACCTAAGTGTCTAATAATAAAGCCAATACCAATGGGTAATGTGTAATCTGTGTCTTTCCAAAAAGTTTATAATTGTATAGAAAATCAATAAAATACACAATGAAAAGACTACATATATGACAAAGGATTCATCTCTAAATTATACAAATAGATCATGTAACTCAATAGCAGAAAAACAAAAAACCCAATCAAAAAGTGGGCAGATGACCCAAACAGAGAGTTCTCCAAAGAAAACATATGGATGGCTAATAAATACATGAAAAGTTGCTCAACATTTTTCATTATTCAGTTCAGTTCAGTTCAGTCGCTCAAGCGTGTCCGACTCCTTGTGACCCCATGAATCGCAGAAAACCAGGCCTCCCTGTCCATCATCATCTCCCGGAGTTTACTCAAATTCATGCCCATCGAGTCAGTGATGCCATCCAGCCATCTCATCCTCTGTCATTCCCTTCTCCTCCTGCCGCCAATCCCTCCCAGCATCAGAGTCTTTTCCAATGAGCCAACTCTTTGCATGAGGTGGCCAAAGTCCTGGAGTTTCAGTCTCAGCATCAGTCCTTCCAGTAAACACCCAATCTCCTTTAGGATGGACTGGTTGGATCTCCTTGCAGTCCAAGGGACTCTCAAGAGTCTTCGCCAACACCACAGTTCAAAACCATCAATTCTTCGGTGCTCAGCTTTCTTCACAGTCCAACTGTCACATCCATACATGACCACTGGAAAAGCCATAGCCTTGACTAGACAGGCCTTTGTTGGCAAATTAATATCTCTGCTTTTTAATATGCTATCTAGGTTGGTCATAACTTTCCTTCCAAGGAGTAAGCATCTTTTAATTTCATGGCTGCAATCACCATATACAGTGATTTTGGAGCTCCCAAAAATAAAGTCAGTCACTGTTTCCACTGTTTCTCCATCTATTTCCCATGAAGTGATGGGACCAGATGCCATGATCTTAGTTTTCTGAATGTTGAGTTTTAACCCAACTTTTTCACTCTCCTCTTTCACTTTCATCAAGAGGCTTTTTTGTTCCTCTTCACTTTCTGCCATAAGGATGATGTCATCTGCATATCTGAGGTTATTGATATTTCTCCCAGCAATCTTGATTCCAGCTTGTGCTTCTTCCAGCCCAGCATTTCTCATGATGTACTCTGCATATAAGTTAAATAATCAGGGTGACAATATTCAGCCTTGAAATACTCCTTTCCCTATTTGGAACCAGTCTGTTGTTCCATGTCCAGTTCTAGCTGTTGCTTCTGACCTGCATACAGGTTTCTCAAGAGGCAGATCAGGTGGTCTGGTATTCCCATGTCTTTCAGAATTTTCCACAGTTTATTGTGATCCACACAGTCAAAGGCTTTGGCATAGTCAATGAAGCAGAAATAGATGTTTTTCTGGAACTCTCTTGCTTTTTCAATGATCCAGCAGATGTCGGCAATTTGATCTCTGGTTCCTCTGCCTTTTCTAAAACCAATTTTAACATCTGGAAGTTCATGGTTCACGTATTGCTGAAGCCTAGCTTGGAGAATTTTGAGCATTACTTGACTAGCATGTGAAGTGCAAATCAAAACTACAATAAGGTATCTCACACCAGTCAAAATGACCATCATCAAAAAGTCTACAAACAATACCTGCTGGAGAGCACGTGGAGAAAAGAGAACCCTCTTGCATGGTTGGTGGAAATGTAAATTGACACAGCCACTTTGGAGATCAGTATGGAAATTCCTTAAAAAACTAGGAATAAGACTACCATATGACCCAACAATCCCACTACTGGGCATATACCCTGAGGAAAACATAATTGAAAAAGACACATGTACCCCAAAATTCACTGCAGCACTATTTGTAGTAGCTAGGACATGGAAGCAACCTGAATGTCAATTGACAGATAAATGGATAAAGAAGTTGTGGTACATATATATAATGGAATGTTACTCAGCCATAAAAGGAAATTCATTTGACTCAGTGCTAATGAGGTGAGTGAACCTAAGCCTATTGTACAGAGTGAAGTAAGACAGAAAGAGAAAAATAAATACTGTGTATAATGTGTATATATGGAATCTAGAAAGATGGTCCTGATGAATCTATTTGCAGATCAGGGAATAGAGATGCAGACATAGAGAACAGATTTGTGGACACAGTGGGGAAGGAGAGGGTGGGACAAATAGAGAGTAACATTGAAGCACATACATTACCATATATAAAATAGATAGCTGGTGGGAATTTGCTGTATGATGAAGGGGGCTCAAACCCAGTGCTCTGTGACAACCCAGAGAGGTGGGATGGGGTGGGAGGTGGGAGGGAGTTTCAAGAGAGAGGGTACATATGTACACCTATGGCTGATTCATACTGATGTATGGCAGAAATCAACACAATATTGTAAAGTAATTATCTTCCAATTAAAAATAAGTAATTAAAAATTATATATGAACTGTACAAGAGCATCCCAATTATTTTCAAATGTATGAAAATAGACTCAAAAAAGGCAATGTAGTATGTTAACTGTGATTATGATAGGTTTCACAATTTTATATTTTTCTGAATTTTTCAATTTAATTAATGTGTTTTATCTTTATAAGTTTAAAAATAAATTGAAAGCATTTCCCCTAAAGTCAGGAACAAGACAAGAGTGCCCACTCTCACCAGTACTCTTCAACATAGTTTTGGAAGTTTTGGCCACAGCAATCAGAGCAGAAAAAGAAATAAAAGCAATCCAGATTGGAAAAGAAGAAGTAAAACTCTCACTGTTTGTAGATGACATGATCCTTTACATAGAAAACCCTAAAGACTCCACCAGAAAATTACTAGAGCTAACCAATGAATATAGTAAAGTTGCAGGATGTAAAATCAACACACAGAAATCCTTTACATTCCTATACACTAACAATGAGAAAACAGAAAGAGAAATAAAGGAAACAATTTCATTCAACATTGCAATGAAAAGAATAAAATACTTGGGAATATATCTACCTAAAGAAAAAAAACCTGTATAAAGAAAACTATAAAACACTGGTGAAAGAAATCAAAGATGACACAAATAGATTGAGAAATATACCGTGTTCATGGATCGGAAGGATCAATAGAGTGAAAATGAGTATATTATCCAAAGCAATCTATAGATTCAATGCAATCCCCATCAAGCTACCAACAGTATTTTTCAGAGAACTGGAACAAATAATTTCACAATTTGTATGGAAATACAAAAAACCTCAAATAGCCAAAGCAATCTTAGGAAAGAAGAATGGAACTGGAGGAATCAACCTGCCTGACTTCAGACTCTACCACAAAGCCACAGTCATCAAGACAGTATGGTACTGGCACAAAAATAGAAATGTGGATCAATGGAACAAAATAGAAAGCCCAGAGATAAATCCATGAACCTATGGACACCTTATCTTTGACAAAGGAGGCAAGAATATACAATGGAGAAAAGACAGTCTCTTTAACAAGTGGTGCTGGGAAAACTGGTCAACCACTTGTAAAAGAATGAAACTAGAACCCTTTCTAACATCATACACACAAAAAAACCTCAAAATGGATTAAAGGTCTAAATGTAAGAACAGAAACTATTAGACTCCTAGAGGAAAACATAGGCAAAACACTCTCTGACATAAACCACAGCAGGATCCTCTATGACCCACCTCCCAGAATATTGGAAATAAAAGCAAAAATAAACAAATGGGACCTAATTAAAATTAAAAGCTTCTGCACAACAAAGGAAGCTATAAGCAATGTGAAAAGACATCCTTCAGAATGAGAAAATAATAGCAAATGAAGCAACAGACAAAGAATTAACCTCAAAAATATACAAGCAACTCCTGCAGCTCAATTCCAGAAAAATAAATGACCCAATCAAAAAGTGGGCCAAACAACTAAATAGACATTTCTCCAAAGAAGACATACAGATGGCTAACAAACACATGAAAAGATGCTCAACATCACTCATTATCAGAGAAATGCAAATCAAAACCACAATGAGGGACCACTTCACGCCAGTCAGGATGGCTGCTATCCAAAAGTCTACAAGCAATAAATGCTGGAGAGGGTGTGGAGAAAAGGGAACCCTCTTATACTGTTGGTGGGATGCAAACTGGTACAGCCACTATGGAGAACAGTGCAGAGATTTCTTAAAAAACTGGAAATAGAACTGCCATATGACCCAGTAATCCCACTGTTGAGCATGCACACTGAGAAAGCCAGAATTGAAAGAGACACGTCTACCCCAATGTCCATTGCAGCAGTGTTTATAATAGCCAGGATATGGAAGCAACCTAGATGCCCATCAGCAGATGAATGGATAAGAAAGCTTTGGTACATATACACTATGTAATATTACTCAGCCATTAAAAAGAATTCATTTGAATCAGTTCTAATGAGGTGGGTGAAACTGGAGCCTATTATACACAGTGAAGTAAGCCAGAAAGAAAAGCACCAATACAGTATACTAAGGTGTATATATGGAATTTAGAAAGATGGTAATGATAACCCTGTATGCGAGATATCAAAAGAGACACAAATGTATTGAACAGTCTTTTGGACTCTGTGGGAGAGGGCGAGGGTGGGATAATATGGGAGAATGGTATTGAAACATGTAAATTATCATATGTGAAACGAATCACCAGTCCGGGTTCGATGCATGATACAGGGTGCTCAGGGCTGGTGCACTGGGATGACCCAGAGGGATGGGATGGGGAGGGAGGTGGGAGGGGGGTTCAGGATGGGGAACACATGTACACCCATGGAGGATTCAAGTCAATGTATGGCAAAACCAATACAATATTGTAAAGTAAAATGAATAAATAAATAATTTTTTTAAAAATTAAAAATATATATATTAAGAAAAATACTTATTTTTTGTATTATATCAGATCATACATTTATTTCTGAAATTTTTATCAAGGCATAACTACCAGTTTTAATTCCCATTAGTTTAACCCTGAAATGCTCTAACTTAATCAAAAATTTCCTTATATCTATTAATATATATATATATGTATTTTTCCCAACTCATGATGAATTCCTTGTGTTCATTATTCACTACACATATGCAGAGTATTATGTTCTTAGATTCGTTGAAAAAGTATAAGAAAAATATATTTCAAGCTTCAAGAGGACTGAACATTGATAACTGTGAAACTAATAAAGTTATATTCTATAATTCCAATTATTTCCTCTTTTCAGGAAACTATAGGGCAATCACATTCATGAAAAGTAGATCATAAGTATGCTTGTTGCTTTGTTGCTTATGGTTTCTGTATCTGTTTCATGAGTATGATCATACATCTAACAACATGATTAAGTGATATTTATTCCAGAGATGCAAATCAGTTTAACATTTTTAGAAATTAATAATAAAATGATGTGATGCACCATAAAAATAGGATCTAACAAGGTGAAGGCCCTCAAACCATGACAAACGTACATGTAATGTTTAAGTAAAAGCCCCTCCATTCACCAGGGCCAAAGTCTATTCAAAATTTTTGCCCACTAAGATTCATCTAATGAAATGAAACACTTTTCTCAGTCATCTAATGATACAGAGAAACCATCAACACTGCCCTTGAGCCCCAAGTCTACCTGAAAGATATACACTTAAATATGTGGATACATGAGAAGCTCTTTTAATAGAAAGAAGCAGGCCCTTTTAATAGAAAAATGGGTCTTTCTAAGCACATTTGGAGAGGACAAAAGATCTCACCCTCTCAGAAGAGGGTTATAATTTGCAATCCAGACCTAATGTGTAAGGACAACTTCAGCTAAGATAAAACCTTTCTTGAGCAGAAAACACCGAGGGATCTCCCCATTACTGGTGATACAGCAACCAAACCTGTTCTGTGTGTGTCACCTGGAGCATCCCTCAGCTCAATCCTACACAGTCTATTGACACCACTCAAAACTCCCTTTGACTTTACTGCCCATGTGTAATCAAACCCACCCTGCAATAAACTAAAGCTTAACCCTGGCTGCATATAAAATCACCTAGGGAACTTTTTTGATAATATCTGATGTTGGGAACATACCCAGAAAATATGAATCACTCTCTCAAGATGGAGCCAAGACAATGGTAGTTTTTTGGGTTTTGTTTTGTTTTTGTTTTTACTTCCCAGGGAATTCTAAGGAGCAGTGAAGAATGAGATTTCCAATGATAACTGGAAATGGTTCACTACTGACAATGACATGGTTCACTACTGCCTTGAACAAGACAAAGCACCCTGGGATATCGGCATTTTAATATTCTTCAAAGTTAAAGTACTGAGGTTTCAGACATTGACTATGACCCAAAGAAGAAGAAGGTGAGCAGAGTGAAGAGAAAGACGTAATTTTGACAATAGCAGAGCCTCCTTGGAGTCTCTGAATTCTAGCAAAATAGGTGGTCCTCTTCTTATCTAAGTATAATATTAGTTCTCTCTTATTTTAGTGTTCTGGGATTCTTTATTCCCTTTATCCAACCCCCAAAAAGAGTATGTTCTTGTGTTCTAAGCTTTTTCCAGACAGACTGGAACTCTAGTCTATGTCAATCAGAAGTGTAAGACTAAAGTTAGAAGGGTGTATTTCTATGATATGTGTAACATGTATTTCCCCAACTGCTAATAATAATGATCAAGTTGTAAGCATGAGCATCTTATCCTTGTCAGGTAATTGACTCTATTCCTTCTGTCAAATCTGATGCTCTACAATCTTCCTTTTTCTACTCTAAATCAATATAATCTTTGAAATTTGAATATGGTATTAAAACTTAACTGGGCATACTATTCTTTGTTTTTAGTTTAGCTTTGTTTTTGCTAACATGGCAGCTATATATCAAATATATCCTGAAATATAACAATGCATTTATGAAATTCATTTGGCATTGAAATTATGGCAGAAGAAAGTCAAGTAGTTTCAATTCTCTCAACTTAGACTTACAATCAAACTAGCAAAAGGAGAATCACAATTTTTAGCATTTTAATTAAAGGCTTGAGGGGAAAATGAATAAGCAAGAAATCCTGATGGAAATTACTTTGAGTCAGCATTGAAAAGATCAATTAAAAGGAAAAAAATTCAATTTCAAAAACATTATTATCAACATGACATTTCTTTGTAAAGGTTCTTGTAAATTGCTTTTCCATTCAGTAAAAATTTTCTGGATTAAGTGCAAAAGTCGTCTGTTAATCACTGAGATTTACTTTTAAAATTAAACCAAAAGGAAAATAAGACTATGAAAACAATATTTCATTCTTCTTCAGCTTGCTTTGTACATGGACCTACTATTAAGATTTTGATATTTAATCATTTCAAGCTCATAGGTTTTAATTATTTATTATTATTATTTTTTTTACAATTAGGCATATAAGCCTGAAGTTCTTTTCAGTTTTACACATTTTTTTTCCTATTGTATAAGCCCTGTCTTTTAGTGAGAGATAAGAATTCCCATAAAATTGTAAGTTACATGATGGCATGGAATAAAGCAAGTATTTCCTTCTATCTCCAGCCCCATTGGTGGTGCAAGCTCCTTGCCTGCTCACTAAGAACCATGGATGGATTTCATGGCAGATGTGTGTCTTTCACAAACACTAAAGTGAAACTTCGATGTTCTTATACATTATATTTATTTTTTTAAGATTTTTTGATATGGATCATTTAAAAATCTTTAGTGAATTTGTTACAATATTACTTCTGCTTTTATGTTTTGATTTTTTTTTTTGGCCCTGAAGCATGTGGGGTCTTAGCTCCCTGACCAAAGGTTGAACCTGCACCCCCTGCATTGGAAGGCCAAGTCTTAACCCCTGGACCACCAGGGAAGTCCCACTTTACATTTATAATTATATAAGAAACCAGAGACATCATACTAAGATTATAATCAGCCCTGGATATGCAATGAGCCATGCAGAAGGCACACTTATTATTGAAAACAAAAGGAAAACCAGGAGACTTCTGTATGAATATCAAGAGATTTGCACAGAGATATTTATAGCAGTGCTGTCTGTAATGGGAGAACAGGTCTAGCATGGCAGCTAAACCAGTCTTGGGGTGAGCACAGGTTCATACTCCTGGGCATATGCACAACCTCCACACCAGCTACCGTGGTGAATGTGTCCAAGAGCTCATTGAGCAAATTTGAGTTGGCCAAAAATAGTCCTGGCTGAGTATTCTCTGCCAGGTCACTCCTTCTGTCTACTTGGCTGTTTCAAGCTTCTTTGTAGGTGGATGTGCTCTTGTGGGTAGGGGCTTCCCAGGTGGCTCAGCAATAAAGAATTCTCCTGCAAAGCAGGAGATGCAAGAGACATGGGCTGGATCCCCGGGTTAGGAAGATCCCCTGGAGGACAGCACGGCAGCCCCCTCCAGTATTCTTGCCTGGAGAAACCCATGGGCAGAGGCGCCTGGCGGGTTATAGTCGATAGGGTTGCAAAGAGTCAGACATGAGTGAAGTGACCGCGGGCACTCCTACAGGCATATGATAGCAAATTCTGCACCCTTCATGCCAATTCCAAGTCCATCCTGTTTCATCATTTTTTAGATATGGTGAGACCAACAGATAGGAAGAAAATTACTATTGAAAAGATAGTTTGTTACAATCACAGATCCCAAGAGCAGGAGGCAGGCCACACCCCAGGAAGTCTCACAAGGAAGTCAGTCAGAAGATAGAAGGGGAGGGGGGCACTGTGGCAAGAACTTTTGTTGTGGTTTCTGTGGGAAGGAGTAGCTTAGGCAGGATAAGCAAGTTTAGGACTGGTTAGTCTGAATAACTTCTTCAGGCTTTGGGGTGTAGGGACTATCCCTAGTTTTCGACTACCTGGACCTGCGTGATTAGGGCAGAGGAATAGATGTCCAGAGCATAAGGACTTTAAAAAGCCGGTGATTGTTTTATATATGCAAGGTACAATTGCAGGAGAGTTGTTTGCTATCTTAAGATATTAGCTAGCCCTGAGACAGTCATGCCAGGGTCAGTCCCAAGATGTCGAAACATCAAAATTACAGAATAATAAGAACATGATTTCTTGTTCTTTTTTGGGCAGGTGGCATGTGGAATCTTAGCTCCCCAACTAGGGACTGAACTCATCCCCCCTGCATTGGAAGCTGAGTTTTAACCGTTGGACCACCAAGGAAGTCCTCTAAGATGTGATTAATATACATACATATGCCTTCTCCCCAGATCTCTTGGTCTTTCATTTTTCAAGTCTTCTACTTCCAAGACCCTAAACAAAATCAGCCACACTATCCTATCACTACCAATGAGTCAATATATGTTTTACCTCAAGATGCTTCTCTCTACTGAACGTGGATTACCAGATACACTCATTGAAACAAGAAGCCTGAATTATCATAAAGTTTATCTTCTATCCCCTAGATCACCTGTCTTACCCAAATCCTCCTTCTTACCACTATTTGCTTGTCTGATGAACCCGATGTCATCAGTATAATGGACCATCTTTAGAATGTCCAGAAAATGGTGCAGGCCCTTTCAGACTAAATGATGACAAAGAGTAGGAGAGTTAACATAATTCTGGAGCAAAGAATAAATGCATCCTCGGTTGCCCTACATTCAACCACATTGCTTCTGTAGCTCCTTCTTGCTGTGGGGAAAAAAAGACTAGATTCACCATACTGGAGTACTTAAGTGTGTTGATCTGTTTCAGAAGAGATGTCACATCTAACACAAAAGTTGCAATCAGGGTTCCTCTTTGCCTAGGTTTGTAGTAAACTGTTAGCATCTGCCAATGTCTGCTGCTGCTTCTGCTAAGTCGCTTCAGTCATGTCCGATCCTGTGCGACCTCATAGATGGCAGCCCACCAGGGATTCTGTCCCTGTCCCTGGGATTCTCCGGGTAAGAACACTGGAGTGGGTTGCCATTTCCTTCTCCAATGCGTGAAAGTGAAAAATGGAAGTGAAGCCACTCAGTCGTGTCTGACTCTTAGTGACCCCATGGACTGCAGCCTACCAGGCTCCTCCTTCCATGAGATTTTCCAGGCAAGAGTACTGGAGTGAGTTGCCACTGCCTTCTCCTGCCAATGTCTAGCTATTTTTTTTTATATATATTTTTTTTAATAATCAGACTGGTTAATTAAATAAAGATATGATGGGGTCCATTATCCTTGAATTCTTTAGCTTTTTAAGAGCAAAGTTCCATGATGTTTCTTCTGAGATGTGATTTTTTTTTTCTTTAATTATTATGTTGGCTGAGGAGTGGCAGAGATGGGAAAGAAGCCCCCTCCAGAGCTCCCAGTTGGCCTTCTGTACTATTTTAGCTCTTACCCCTCAGGACAAGAAACCAGTGCAGGCCTTCTGCCACCTCCCAAGTACATTCATTTGTATATTTGGGGACTAGAAAAATAACTACCAGATGGATATGTGGATCCAGTGAGTTGAACTTGGGCCAGGACTCCATTTTTAATCCAATCCAAGTTTGTCTCACCCCCACACTCTAGGAAAGGAATTCGTCTTGGTATTTTAGATGCCATGATGTTAACCTCAACCTAAGCCACATGTCTAACCGACCTCACGTATTCTCCTAACTGGTGTAAATGACCATAGATTTCTTTAAGAGGATTGTTACAGACATCTGCTTTGATATTAGTAGATGCTTCCTCATGTGTGTTGTGTGTTCAGTCGCCCATTCATGTCCAACTCTTTGCAACCCCATGGACTGCAGCACACCAGACCTCCCTCATGAGGATCCAGCATTTTCTTCAGAAGAAATGATTTGGGATTTAAAAATAAGGTCAAAAACTGGACAAGGGATCATGAAGATTTTTGGAGTAACTAGGCATAAATCTTCGACTTATTTGGCTCTGTAAATTTTATACCTTGAGCTATAATACTATTGGCTGTCCATTTATCTTGCCCCTAGGAGTGTCATGTCTAACAATATCCCTGTAGTTCTCTATAGGCCAGCTCGCCTTGGTGGTCTTTCAGACCTTGTTCCCAATTATGATGACTGCACCTACAGAGATTCTAAAGTTTAAGCTCTGCCACCTGGTTGGAGTTATTCTAGAGCTCCTCATTCCCACTGCTTTCAAAAAACCCAATTCTGTAAGAGCATCTCCTGTGTCACTCATAAGAGACTTTCATCGCTGAGCAGCTCAGAAGTGCTACAACCTGCTACTCATCAGAGCATCTCATCAGTTTAGAAGGTGGAGTTTCCTCCCTGGTCTCCCACAGTGGGCTGGGGTTTTACAGCCAAACATCACGTACCTCTCCCACCACGCTCTCTTCTCTGAACCTCTTGCTCCACTGTGTGCCATAGTAGTTCCATTAATAGCATCTCTTATTCATTTATTGAAGGTCATTGCTTTTTCCAGCTTCCAAGAGTGTTAGGATGGTAACACTGTTTCATAAGGTCCTCAACAGGGTAACAAATCTTAGATTGTGAGACCTGATCCCCCACTGATGAATTCTCTTATCCAAGATCATGTTCCACCCGCCCGTCCAGATCCAGTACCCTCAGAATTCAGTCTCATATACACTCCCCAGGCTCTAACTGGTACATGTGGGCTAGTCTCACAGGATTCTCTATTTAGTGCAAGCATGCATCTGGCAGGCCAATATTGTTCTTCTGATGGCCAGTAGGAGAGGTGAGGACAGATCCTGAAAAAGGTGTGTTATTCTCTTATAAGGCAGAGGCCTCTGAGTTGTCTTAAAGCCAGGTAGGAATGTCAGACTTTAACAGGAAAAATGTGGGCTACTTTTCTAGGTCTTTTGTCCAAGGGAAGCTGGACATTTTAGATTCCCAAGTACACAGACTCAGATGTCTTCATCTCTCATCTCAGAGTCAAAACTTTGACAGTCAAGGTCTTGAGCATAGCTGTCTTGCCAGGGTTAAGGATTCAACATTAGGTGGTTCCTTCCTGCCCTTAGAACTAAGTCCTGGGCCTTATCCTCAGCAACTTTTCTTCCCTCTAGTTGTTGGAAATGAGTCTTTTTATTGCTATATGCTCCTTAAGAGAAGCTTTGGTTTTCACACACCTCCTTAAATTAGTAATTAATCACCTTCTGTCTTCCATTGCTTTTACCAAAAGCACCCAACAAGAACCAGGAGATTTCATACTCCTTATATTTATTAGTTTCTTTAAATACCTTTGAATTTTATAATTTAAAAAATTCCTTAATAACATTTATAATTTAAATAGGCAAACTCTTTAATAATGGTATAACTAAGGATGTTTCCCCTTTTCCTCATTATAAATAACTCAGATAAGCACATATTTCTTCCTTCTCTTCCTTGCCCAAAAGGTAAGCAGATAGCACTACTGACATGGGTACACACACACACAAACACCACACCACACATGCAAACACACAAGCACACACACACACGCACACACACAAGCACACACACACACGCACACACACACAAACACCACACACACAGACACAAACTCACACCACACACACATACACACACCCCACACCACATACACACACACAAACACCACACCACACACACACACACAAACACCACACCACACATGCACACACACAAGCACACACACACACAAACACCACACCACGCACACACAAACACAAACACCACACCACACACACACACACACACACACACACACTCCCTTTCAGAAAGAACAATTTGGGAGTTTTATTTATTTGACTTTTCCTTATGATTTATTTGAAGGGTCAAATGAAGACACTGAAAACCACTACTTCTTCCCCAACCTCTCAAGATTTTAGAGGAGAAGGAAGCTGAATCTCAGGAAAGTTAGAGGTCTCTGGGCAACCAAGACCAGCCCCTGAGGCCGGGGCCATCCAAGTAAGTTCACCTCCGCTCTACTGTTTCAAGACGTTTTCTTTTTCTGATTACCCAGCCAGAAAATTGTTCAAGGTGACTCATGTGTAAACTTACTGGAAGTTTCTCCTTAAAACCAGTTTTTTTCTTTTGAGGAAGGGATGAATCTCTTTTAATAATGATTTATTGCTGGCCTTCACGTTCTGTGGCTCTGTGGCTTTCCAGATGCAAAATAGTCTTAATATGGGTTTCTGTAGACACATAATATTTTAAGTGGAAGATCAAACTTTAAAACAAACTGTCTCAGTTTTCTTTCAAATGTGTATTGGGATTCACATTTTCTCTTATCTCTTCTAAACATATGATTACTAATGTTTCATAAGCAGTTGCTGTTGTTTAGTCACTCAGTCTTGTCTGACTCTTTATGATCCCATGGACTGTAGACCACCTATCTCCTCTGTCCATGGGTTTTTCCAGGCAAGATCACTAGAGTTGGTTCCATTTCACTGGTTAGTAATTAATTTAATAAATCATCATTTACTGATTCACCTTAGATTTGTGGAAGATCGTCTTATTCAGTCTTTGGACAGTACCAGGGCTGAAGATACATTTCTATTTCAGTTTGTACATGTTTTAACAATTGTTCTCAGTTCATGTGTTTTTGCCCTAAAGCAGTTTCAAGAGATAACCATTTTAAACATCAAAAAGGGAACAATGATAGATATTTGACTTGAACTTTAGAACTACAAACAAGTTTTGCACTTTAGAAATAACCTTAATTATTTCCAGTACTTCCACTTTTTCTATGATTAACTCTGTGCCTTCTTATTCAGTATTTCCTGTCCTGTGATCTATACCTACTATTTACAGTAGTACCTTCTATGTGTTAAGAGATGTATCTGCGTTAGCTCATTTAATCCTCATAGTAACAAATATTTATGTGGGTTAAGGGTTGTTATTACATCCATTTCGCAGATGAAGAATTGGAGTCTTAAAGAAGTTAAGTGTCAAATACATTTTTAGATCATGGTTCATCTGTTTCTGAATTCAATTTTGTATCCAGTATATTTTATGCTTCCCATAGTTTAGAAAGAATTTCTATAACTATTTGGATAATTTCTTTGATTGAGTTTAATTTCTATGATGTCTCCAAGGACTCCAAGTCATATTTCAAATTACAGCAGTTGTATTAGGCATATAGTAAGATATACTTTATGCTCACAGCCAAATCTGTCCAGACGCAGCATACTGGTGACATCCTATGAATGATATGAACACCAAGTTGTCATCAGACCCTCCCTTTAACATTCAGTATTTTCTTTGTGAATTGAAATGAAAATACAGAATCATGATGACTTGGTTCATAAAATGCTAAGCCTTTTGAATGCAGGGCTTCATCTAGCCAGAAGTGTATATAAATATTTGTAAAATATAAGCCTAGAGACTTGAATTCAGAAAGATCAGGGACAAGTTTGCTGGATTGTTTCCTTTCAGAAACCATGTCCTTTGACTTTATAATTCTGTTCATGGATGTATCTTCAGGTCTTACATGCAAAGTAACAGAAATGATAAAAATTATACTCTTAAAACAAACTTATGGTTATCAAAGGGGAAGGGTGGGGAGGAGGAATAAATTAGGAGCTTGGAATTAACATACACACACTGCTATATATAACACACTGGTGTATATATATATATATATATATATATAACATACACACACTGTTAATATAAAATATATTAATGTACACACACTGCTATATATACATAAAAAATAAGATTCTCAACAAGGACCTACCGTACAGCACAGGAAACTCTACTCAATATTCTCTAATAATCTATATGGGAAAAGAATCTGAAAAAGAATGAATATATGTGTATGTATAACTGAATCACTATATTGTACACCTGTAACACAATATCATATATCAACTATACTCCAATAAATTATTTTTAAAAAAGAACTATATTCTTGAATTAATCTAAGAAGAACTTAGTAAATCTTCACTGGTATATGCATTACATCAGTACTATAGATAATTTTGAAAAATAATTTAATGATAATGATTCATTTTGGCCCAATATTTTAATCATATGTAAAACCTAAAAAGGTAGAGTGAGGGATGTTGACAAGGTTGTTACTAACATTTTTAAATAATGAAATATATCTATTCAGTTTCACAATTTATGTCTGAGAACAGTGGGATATGAAACTATGAACTATACTACTTATCTCACAGGATTATACGATTGGCAAAACATTTGAACTCCTCTTCAATTATATCCCACTGATAAAATTTTTGTGAGATGGCAAATAGATTTCTTTGTATATCAGTTGAGAAAATAAACGCTATGGGGCTAAACAAATTTGTTTAAAGTCAACACAGAACATAGGTCATGCTACAAAAACTGTTAAGTTTACATTACAGTGTGTTATGAAAATTCATCAGCATTATTATGTTGGTTGCTATTTTCAATACTGGCTCTGCATCTGCCTGTTTCTATCTAGCTATTGAGTACCATAGATTCTCCTGTTTACCAATGTCATAGTTTAAATTTTTGAAAGATTGATCTGATGTTGAATACTTGGCTTCTGTGCACAGGTGCTGAACTGGATTTTGGTGCTGGAGTTTGGGGTGAAGCAGAAAAGATTTTTTTTTTTTTTTTTTTTTTTTTTTTGCTTTGCCAGGGAAAGGAGGACACAGGGGGCTCATGGTTCAAAAACTGTGTTCCAACCTCGGAGAATTCAGAGAGGAGTCAATGGTTCAAGCGTGGAGTTGCTAACAAGGAACAGGGTGAGTGCAGGGTCTGCCCTCCTTTAATCTGGCCTCAGGTTGTCTCAGGACAAGCTCCTATGCTTCCTTAAGTCTGGCCTCAGATGGTCTCTTCTCTTCTCTTTGTATCTCTTCCTTTCCCTCATTAGCAACTGTTTGAGTCTGCCCTTAAGAATTCAGGGAAGGTCATGGAGGCTGGAGTCTACTCCCTACAAATAAGAAACAGGGGACATAGAGAGGCTTCCATGCCCAGGAACACTCCCGCTCAGGTTCAGATCTAATTGACCCAGCTCACTTCTTGATGTCAGGACTTAGGTCTCCTCTGATAAATGTGATTTGTACTGACATCATAGCATGTGGCAAGCAGGATTGTTGACAATCCCACAGCAGAGGGGAACTCTTTTCTCTTAGTCACCAGAACAGCCTTGGGTCTAGCTACCTAGTGTTCCCTTATTTCCAGAATTTTTTCAGATTTCACTGCAAACTTACAATAAAGCTCAAATTTTATTTGAGCCTGTTGAGTAGGCTTGTGTCCTTTGTAAAGAAGAGCCTACTGCAGAACAGATGCTAACAATCTTATCAAAAAAAAAAATTTCACATCCACTGTTTATGTGTTAAAATACATAGTGGAACTAAAGCACATTATGAAAAATTATGTCTTTTGAGGAGAAAGGTAAAAATTAAAATAAAATACTCCACTTCTATGAAAAGAGACATCAACCCCAACATGCAGGAAATGAGCAAATGAGGACACATTAGGAAGTAAAAAAAGGGAGGGAGGAGAAAAGGGAAATTAAGTTTTTTCCCTTTGTTTTGATATCCCAGAGATTTAGGTGTCAAATGGAACTTAAGTTCCTCTAAATTAAAACACAACATGGAAGTTAAGTGGGTTTCTGTGAGGTTAGACTGCTTAGGTTCAAATCAAGGCTTGGTTAAATTTAGCTGAATGAACTAGGAAACTAACCTCTCTCTGCCTCAGTTCCTCATCCTTAAATTTGGTAGAAAAGCCTTCACTTTTTAACTAATTATCTTAGGTCTTTTGAAAATAGACTAAAGCTATTTTATGCATTCATAATAACTAAACAAATACACAGCTCCAGAGGAATTTATTACATATTAGTCATTGGACAAAGATAGGGTAATAACCTTGGATAAGTTTGTGATCCGACTAGGGAGCCTGAAGGCAAGGAGACTAGAGCTTCTTTCTCAATTGCCCAAAGCATATGTAGAGGGCATAGACCTTCTACAGCCCAGTTTGGGGACTCGCAGTAATCCTAGACCATATCGCAGCTCTCCTTCCTCCACCAGGAAATCTTATAATCTCAAATTTTTTATTCCTTTTCCACCAAGGAATATCTACTTAAATATCCAATATGCCCTGGGACTGAATAGCACCTAAGCAAAAAGTGTGTACAACAATTAATGACAGGCAACAATTTTACCTTTGTCCCAAGATCTTGTTTTGGTGGGTGCAAATCTATCTAGATTTGCATGGATTCCTGACCCTGACCTGCTAACTTTGTCAGCCTATAGTGTTCTGAGCTCTAAATCCCGGCCTGTGGTCCTTACCAGTTTGACTGGTAAATATGTGACTCTTGGTTCTTTCCTGGCTGCCTAGGTTCAATCTTAATACCTTGATCACCTAAGGGAGGTACTTGGTGTCCTCCAGCTCAAGTGGTTTCAAACATCCGGAGTTTACTGTCTGGATTTCAGCCGTTCTTCCATCAGCTGTTTCTTTGCCTAACCTTTTGGTCAGGTTGACTTGGTTCTGGGCTCTGGGTTCCTGCCACCCACAGGCCTGGCATATCACATCCAACACTTGCCTTTTTGGGAACATCAGACAAGGTGAGTATCAGGACAGGAGCTAGAACTAACATTTACAGACTGACTACTAAATTTAGGAGCTACACTAGATATTATAAATGTGCACGAAAGTGTGTGTATTTAATCCTTGTTAAAAACCATGATATAAAGATTATTAACCCCATCTTACAAATGAAAAAACTGAGGCCCAGAAATAATACGTAAATTTTGAGAAAATGCACAGTCATTGGACAGGGAATTTTGCTCCCTCATCACCATTGAACACAATTGCATCTATGACGCATCATTAGTACTTGGATGTTTGCCTTCATCTTTGGCTTGCTTTCTTTCACTTGTTTGTGGAAAGAACTGCCTGTGTGGTTATTTCTTTATCTTTTTCTAAATAAACCTTGGCTATTAAAATGAATCAGAGTTTCCTGGAACCAGCCATTCACTGCCACTCGTATAATACAGATTCTTCCTGAACTTCTTGACTTTCATTTGAGCCAGAATGGGAAACAGCATAGTGGTTAATACACAGGTCTGGGGGCTAGACGTGTGTGAGGTTAAGTTCTGGCACTGGGCTCACTGGTGTGTCCCCTGGGACTAACTGCTTAACATCTATGAGACTGTACATATGGAGGTTTCATAGGGCCTGAAATGGATGAAGACAAAGTTCTCAATAAACATACTGTTGTGCTACTAGTTCATAATTATTATCTATCATCATGGTCTTCCAATGTGAAAGTGAAAGCATTAGTCCTCAGTTGTGTCCAACTCTTTGTGACTCCCATGGACTGTAGCCTGCCAGGTTCCTCTGTCCATGGAATTCTCCAGGCAAGAATACTGGAGTAGATTGCTATTTCCTTCTCCAGGGGATCTTCCTGACCCAGGGATCAAACCCAGGTCTCCCACATCATAGGTAGATTCTCTACCATCTGAGACACAGGGAAACCCAATACACCTTCCCAATCATGTATTCTAAATTGGCATCAAGCAAGGAGTAGGGCAAGTAAAGATTTGGAAAACCAGTTCTCTCTTTTCTTCAACATTCTATCCTCCACTGTCTTTCAAGAGAAGAAAACACAAGGGGTTGGAAGATTTAAATCTTAGGAAGGAGGAAAAGATGTTCACATTCCAGTTATTTTCTGATAATTCAATTGATCTGTTATAGTAAGTCATGCCTTGAAACTAGAGA
The DNA here is from genome assembly GCF_963930625.1 of Muntiacus reevesi. Taxonomy (NCBI): domain Eukaryota; kingdom Metazoa; phylum Chordata; class Mammalia; order Artiodactyla; family Cervidae; genus Muntiacus; species Muntiacus reevesi. The sequence continues at coordinate 20,015,312 of NC_089267.1, forward strand.
GTTAATGGAGTTACCGTACAGAAGTTGCAGGAAAGTAGATTAATGAATGGAAAGTGAGCTAGAATTTACTAGTGAAATGCAGAAACTTTCCATTTGGATCACTGATACAAATCTGGCCAGGTTGTTACACTACTTCTTACCATAATATTTGTAACAGCTGAAGCTGAGCGTACTCTGCATTCCATGATCTTCAGGCAGATACTAGCTCAAAAATAGCTTTAGAAAATAGAGTGTATATCTTCTTAATGACTAACTTCAAATAAGCTCTTGAAGTGTTTTAGTCTTATATTTGTTCATCTAAAATACTATATTATTTTCTTATATTGACTGCCTACAACTTCATCTGTGAATAGTGAGTACAAAAAATTGATAAATAATTTTAAGTGCAAGTTAGTTGAGCTGTATTCTCATTATCCCAGTATTACATGAACTTAAACAGGTGCTTGGTGTCTTTGTATTCTGACCTGGAGAATTCCATGGACTTTATAGTCCATGGGGCTGCAAAGAGTCGGACACAACTGAGAGACTTTCCCTTTCACTTTAGTGTCTCTGGCACCTGTTTTTCTCCTCCATAAAATAAGCGTTATCTTTGTATTTATGAAAGTATAATTGACATGCAGTATCCTGTTAGTTTTAGGTGTACGTCACAGGGATTTGTTATTTATGTGTTTTTAAAAATTTTATTGGAGTAAAAGATTTTATTTACAATGTTGTGTTAGCTCCTGATGTTCTCAGTCACTCAGTTGTGTCCAACTGTTTGCTGCCTCATGGAATGTAAGCTCCTCTGCCCATGATATTTTCCAGGCAAGAATACTGGAGTAGGGTGCCATTTTCTACTCCCGGGGATCTTCCCAACCCAGGGATCGAACCCACATTTCTTGCATCTCCTGCATTGGCAGGCAGATGCTTTAACAGTAGTGCCACCTAGGAAAGTCATTCAGTTATACATATACATATATTTGTTCTTTTTTAAGATTCTTTTCTCATAAAGGTTATCACAGAATACTGAGCAGATTTCCCAGTGCTATACCTTAGGTCCTTGTTGATTATCTATCATACATGTAGTAGTGTGTGCATGTTCATCCCAAGATTCTGATTTATCCCTACCTGTTATGTTTCCTCTTGGTAACCATAAGTTTGTTTTCTACATCTGTAAGTTTGTTTCTGTTTTGTATATAAGTTCATTTGCTTCTTTAAAAAAAAATAACTAGGTTCCACATGAGTGTCATCATGTGGTATTTATCTTTCCTTGAACATACTTTTTGAAATTGTCAACACAATAACTCTAGTTACTATCATCTTAACAAGGTTAATACAACATTACTGACTATATTTCTGATGCTGTACATTATATCCCTGCAACTTCTTTATTTTATAATTGGAAAAGTATTCCTCTTCATGATTACTTACTTTTTAAACCCATTCCCCCCTGGCCTGGGCACTGCCAATTTTTTTTTTCTATGTCCATAAGTTTCTTTCTGCTTTTTGTTTGTTTTGGTTTTTAGATTCTACCTGTAAGTGAAATAACTTGGTAATTTTTCCTTCCATGTCTGACAGCATAATACCTTGTAGGTCCATTCATGTCATAAATGGCAAGATCTCAGACTTTTTCATGGTTAAATAATATTCCACTGTATATATTTACCACATCTTTTTAATCCATTCAGCTATCAATGGACATTTAGGTTGCTTCCATATCTAGTATATGGTAAATAATGCTGCAGTGAACAAGGGGTGCATATATCTTTTCAAGTTAGTATTTTTATTTTTTTAGTAAATATCCAGTGGTAAAATTGCTTGATAGTATGATAGTTCTGGGCTTCCTGGTGGCTCAGCTGTAAAGAATCCACCTGCAATGCAGGAGACATGGGTTCAATCCCTGGGTCAGGAAGATCCCTTGAAGGAAGGCATGGCAACCTACACCAGTGTTCTTGCCTGGAGAATCCCATGGACAGAGGAGCCTGGTGGGCTACAGTCCATGAGATCATGGGGTCACAAAGAGTCACACACCTGAAGCAACCAAGTGCCCAGCATACACATCCCTCACGTGCAGTCAAAGTCCTGTTATTTCACTGGGTCTTGGGATAAGTGAAACTGCATGCAAGGCCTTTGAAAGAGAGATTTCAGTTTCCTATTTAGCACTTTGGTACACTTAGATGTCAGGACCTCGGTTTTTCTAAGTCAGATGTGTTGGGGGCTTGCCTCTTCAGTGTTGATCTCAAGGGATAGAGGGCCTTAACCCCGCGCTCCTCCAGGAACAGTGCTTCTCAGGTAAAATTTCTCCCTACTGTGTGCTAACACGCTGAGTTGGGGGAGATGTCGGGTCGGGGGGCGGGTTGGGGTGGGTAGTGAGAGCATTTCTCTTCCTCTCCTATGCATTTTGATGTGGTCATTTTTTATCTTTTATTGTGTAGCAGGTGTTTAGCTAATCCTCATGTTCATTTCAGAAGAAACTGATCTATATGTAGCATATATTTGTTATGTCCATGGGAGAAGGTAATTTCCTACACCACTATCTTGAACTTGCCCCTAAAACAAGTATCTTAATCGCATAATTTGTGTGGTTTTGCCATTAACAAATCAATCTCCCATGCATTATCTCAGTTCAAATAACAGTTCTCTCCTCACTACCTCCTTAAGTTGCTGTGGAAATAAAGCAGTTATTAGGTATAAAAAAGCTTTTGAAATGTTAAAGAGGCTGGTCAAATGCATGCAGTAATAATGACTTCACAGTATAACTAGAAAATACTCCATAGAAGACCCATGTTTCCATTGTTTAAGCATACATGGTTCTCAAACCATGAACACAGACTTCCACTGGCTTTTTTAGCTAGTGAGCAGGAAATGGCAACCCACTCTAGTGCTCTTGTCCAGAGAATCCCATGGAAGAGGAGCCTGGAGGACTACAGTTCACAGGGTCGCAAAGAATCAGATATATATGAAACCACTGAGCATGCAGGAACATTTAACTTGCATTAGCCCTCTGTATCAGACAAGGCAAGGCAGCCAATGGAGGAGAGCCTCATCAGCTGCTTGCCAAACGAAGCCTCTGATGGGGCTCATTCTAAACAAGGACAGTTTATAGATGTTATTCTCAGAAACTCACACAATGCAGAAGTGTTTTTCCTTTCACACTTCCCACTGGTATAGTAAATAGTAAATTTTTGCCAACCATTCATAAACTTCTATGCCACACACATCTAAAGTACCTATTTTAAGATATAAGAAAATGCAATTTTTAAAACATCTCAGTGTTTTTCAATTCTCACTTTTCTCTGTAAGCTCATGATTTAAAAGAATTTGCATAATGAAAAAGGCATTTGAAAAGCACATAATTATGAGCGGTTTTTGAAAAAAAGGCAGAAGATGTAATTTGAAAACTCCTATTCTTATGAAAGCAGCAATCTATTTTTGTGAATTTAAAAACTTTGCAGATCTAAAAAAGTCTTTTAAACACACAATGGAGCAGTCTTTTAGTCGATGACAATTTCTGCCAGCACTACATGAGTTACTGGCCTACTTTCTATTTACTGTCATTTTTAATGTCTTTTTAAATTAATAAATATAAATTGTTACAATGAAGAAATTTACAGATAAGATTATTTAAATTAGTCAATTTTATGCAGCTTAAAAATAAATGATGTTGTATTTTTTTTAATTTACTTATTTTCTATTGAAGGATAATTGCTTTACAGAATTTTGCTGTTTTCTTCAAACCTCAACAAGAATCAGTCATAGGTATGCATACATCCCCTCCCTTTTGAAGCTCCCTCCCACCTCCCTCCCCATCCCACTCCTCTAGGTTGATACAGAGCCCCTATTTATTTAAATTAGTCAGTTTTATGCTATTTAAAAATAAATGATGTTGTATTTTTAAAGTGTAATAATATATAATATAACAATTTATAGATTCCAGTCTTCTCAGACATCAGAATATTAATAGTGAAAATTTATAAACTATATTGTCAACTCCTAAGAGCTTTCAATGAAACCTATCAACTGCTAAACAGCAACTTATGAAGACTTTAAAAATATTTATGAAAGTCCCTTTGTCACTTGCAGTGTACATGCAATATAGAACAATAATAGTGAAAATATGTGAAAAAAATGTTCTGAATTTGAAGCACATAATGATTATTGACTCCTTTGCTCTTGTCCCTATTTAGCAGCAAGACCAGACTACCTAGAATTGCTTTCCTGAAAGCTTACAGATAATAAATGCTATCAGTAGAAGTCACCTTTATATTTAGAGTCAAAAGATTTATTCTGTGCTTCTAAGGGAAGTAGAACATTTAAATCTGAAGATTGTGCTAAACTTTATACTATAGGGGAACTCTCACAAATACATAACAGATTTAAGCATTACAAAAGTTTATTTATTTGCAATCTGGGAAATTTTGCATTTTCCTTTCTTAATTTTTAACAGATAAGTAAAGTAAAATACTGTCTAAAAGTTAAACAGTTAAATATAAAAGATCTGTTTCTTATATAAGAAAAGAATAGAATGCATTCAGAGTTGGCAAAATTATATTACAGAAATATTTAAAAGCTAATATTAACTAATTAACTACTATATTCTAAAATGGGTAGGAGACAAAAAAAATATGAATTTCTAATTACAAATGCATTATTCCTTAAGGAAACTCAAACATTCCATTCTTATTTTACACCTTTTTTTAATGAGCATTTTAACCATTTCATAACTTCAATTAACACCTTATATTCAGTTCAAACTATTTTTTTCATTTCAAGGCTCACTTAAACTCCTCCTGTTAGAGGCCCAGTGGCAGCTAAAACTCATCCTCTTCCCCATAACTGTAACCTTCTAGTCAACCAGAAATCTAATCTTGGAGTTAACCTAAACTCTTCATTTCCTGCCATGTTCAATAATGCTATCTTGATTTAGACCTCTCAAATCTAGCCCATGTTTAGGCTCTTAATTTGTCTTGCATGAACTCTCAAAGAAAATGACATAAGCTGAGCCCTGTGATGACTTGTTGTTGTTCAGTTGCTAAGCTGTGTCTGACTCTTTGTGACCCCATGGACTGCAGCAAGCCAGGCTTCCCTGTCCTTCACTATCTCCCTGAGTTTGCTCAAACTGCTGACCATTGGGTCAGTGATGTCATCCAGCCATCTCATCCTCTGTTGACTCCTCCTCCTCTTACCCTCAATTTAACCCAGCATCAGAGTCAGTGAGGCCAACCAACCATTTCATCCTCTGTTACCCTTTCCTCCTCTTACCCTAAATCTTTCCCAGCATCAGGGGCTTTTCCAATGAGTTGGCTCTTTGCATCAGGTGGCCAAAGTATAGGAGCTTCAGTTTAGCAGCCATCAAATGGAAGGATGTTGAGGAAAAAGTCTCTCACTGTGAGATTGCCCACAAATGTCTCTCTAAGCTGGGAAAGGCAGCACATTCCATTTCAAGACTGCAAGTAGTGGTGAAGCCAAGTGATAAAGGATGAACTGAGAAGAGTTCATACATTCCCAAAGCTCAGGAATATTATTGTTTTAACTTCTGAATATCTAATGCCTAGATAGCATTTGGCATTTTGTGGGCATTCAGTACACATTTGTTATACTAATGAAGAAACAAATAAATTCAAGAGCTAAAAGACATCAGAAGGCTTTGCAGGCTGTCTTCATATTTGGATACTCTTCAAAGGGCAATGAGAAACCATTAAAAGATCTTAAGCTGCAGAATGACATAATCAAATCTACATCTTAGAAATATCATTCTAGTTACTGTATGAAGGATAGAGGGAAGAAGCATGAGGAAGGAGAATAAATGACAGAACATTTTACTAGTCAGAGAGATATGCTAGAGGCCTGAATTAGGAAGCTAAAATGAGGATTAGGAAGCTAAATTGAGAGATGTTGAGGAGATTGGTCCCTAGGTCTTGGAGATTAATGAAGTAATTGAAGATCGGTTACAGAAGAGACAGAGAGCAATCAAGTGTGGATTTATTGCTTTGACAACTAGTTGAAAGGTTAATTGTAACATGAAGCATGAGAGAAGAAAAAAGTTTGTTTTTTAATTTGTTTTGTTTTTCAAAGGTGTGCATTACAGCATTAGGCAGGGATATATTAAATGTGATATGTCAGAAAGACATGTCTAGAAGGGAGATTTCGATATATGGCTCTAGCACTCAGGAAAGCAATGTCAGATACAAAGATGGAATCAAGACAGTCAGTGAGACTCCAAAAAAAAAAAAAAAAGTGAAAGAGAGAAGGAAAGCAAGCTATGTGCTCTGAAAGTAATAGAAAGTATTACAATAAGAGGTACAGTCAGCAAAGGATAGCAAGAAAAATGCCTGCTTATTCTGCAGCAAGTAGGTTGCAGTCTTGGTGAAAAAAGTTTCAGCAGAGTTCTTCATGTGGGATCCAGATAGCAGTTAGTTGAAAAGTAAGTGGGAGTTGAGAAAGTGAGGAAATAATGCATGTGAACAACCCCTTCAAAAAGTTTGCCTTTGAAAGGGAAGAGACATAGAGCAGGTAGAGCCAGAACACAATGTGAAATTCACTGAGGGCTTTAGATTTTTGTCTTAAAGATAATAAAGACTTGGACGAGTGAGTGAGTGAAAATCACCCAGTCGTGTCTGCCTTTTTGCGACCCCATAGACTATAGCCCACCAGCCTCCTCTGTCCATGGAATTCTCCAGGCAAGAATACTGGAGTGGGTTGCTATTCCCTTCTTCAGGGGATCTTCCCTATCCAGGGATCAAGCCTGGGTCTCCTGCAATGCAGACAGATTCTTTGCTGTCTGAGCCCCAGGGAAGCCAAATAAGGACTTAAGTATGTTTAAAGGGTGGTGACAAGGAACCGGTAGGTAGTAGTTGTTACAGATTTAGGAGAGAAAAGAGGAAGTAGATAAAGATCTCTAATTAGTCAAGAAGGATGAGGATACAAAAGTCAAAAGGTAGCTTGGCTTTTGACAGAAAGGAAGTGGGGACATCTCTCTACAAGAGGAAGAGAGAAGGAAGAAAAGCAGAGTGGAGGCAAGGAAAGGTAAGACATGCCTTCCTTGAGAAATGTTTTGCTAGGGTTGGAGGTTGAGGAAAGGGAGAAGAAAGCTTGATGAAAGTAAGGAAAGTTTGAAATTGCTGTTGTGGAAATGGGAAAGGAAGGTGAGAGGGAATCTTAGTAAGTGCCTCCTGGACCACAATTCCACTGAGGTTGAGACCATAAATTTTATAGGACAAATTTGTGATATTGTGTCAATTTTATTTCAGTAGTACTTATCAGCCTGGATATGGACAGAGGAAAGACATTCATCTAGGTTTATCTAGGGCTGTGATTTCTCCAGGTAGGTATGCTAGAAGGGGGATAGGGCAAGATGCTGAAGATGATAACAACAGGGATATAACTCAGCTTCCAAGCAAGGTACCAAGATTTTTTTTTCTTTTTTTTTTTTTTTTGAGGGTCATATGAGAAATTGTACAAAGGGAACTTTAGGAGCTTGCCTACTGGCCACTATGGTGGTGATGCTTTTGTTGCTAAGTCATGTACGATTCTTAGGACCCCATGCTCCTCTGTCCATAGGATTTCGCAGGCAAGAATAGTGGAGTGGGTTGCCATTCCCTACCAAGCTTCAAATATATTATTTCACTCATGAGCTACTGCAAACATATTTTGGGAAACACAATATTGTCTCCATTTTGCAAACTAAAAAGTTGAGGATTTCAGAGAGAAGGAATTAGATATCCATGTCCATCAACTGGGACTCAATGGAACTAGGATACAATCAAAATTAAAACTAAGATCTAGATGACCTCAAGGCCTAGATACTCTACCTCAGTAAAAGTAGTGAGTGGAAAGACTCTTGCCCTATAAAATTCTATCTTTAAAAAATGTAGAAATAATTTGAGGTGCAAAGAAGCATTAGAACAACTAAAATGCATAGCTTCAGATTGAGGACATTATTAATTCCAAATGGAATATCATCAAACAATAATACTTGACAGCTGTGTAATACCTTGGAGGATCCAAAGAAGTTTCATAAATTTTATCTCAATAATCAAAACAACTGTATGAAGTATTTTATCGTTTCTATTTTCTGGTTTCCAAGAAGCTAAGCGATTTGCACAGTTTACTAATCAATGGATTTTGCCTTTTCATCTGTGTTTCTGAAAGCCGTTAGAAAACTGTAAAGTATTACAGATAATTTATTTCAGGTAGAGCAAATCTGATGCTTTTTATTATTTCAGTTTTGAGACTATCAAGAAAACATATTCAGTATCAGAATATATTTTTTTTTTGAACTCTTGGAGAGAAAACCTGCTTACTTCATACAAATCAGATGGGGTTGTCACTGGAAAATAGTCCAACATCTCTCTCATGTGGAGATTTGGCTACTTTTCATTCTCTTTCCTTGTAGTGGTCACAACTCAAGATCCCTACAGCTTGTTTCAATTCTGAAAGCATCTGACATAAGCTTACTCACTCCACTCAGTCTTGGGACACTTTCACTGTCTTTTTTACTGGGTAAAGAGAGAAAGATAGAAGTCAGCAAATTGAGAAAAATAATGTAGAAGACAGGTCCATAGAAAATAATAGAATATTAAACATAAACAGGAAAGAAGGAGGTAAAAGGAAAACAAGTGACCAACATGTTACTCCTTCCACCGCATGCTTTGACTTTGTCCACAACTGTTTTTATTCATTCCCTGTAAGTGGTCTTCTCATCCTACCTCCTTCCATTTAGAGAAACATTTCTGGTTTCACTAAACCAATGGGTCTAGGCAGATTATTGTAATCCTGTACCCTTCCTTAGAACCAAGACACTTTTGACATATGCTCTTCTCTTAATGCCATTGACATTAAACGCCATTGATGACAAAGGTCCGTCTAGTCAAAGCTATGGTTTTTCCAGTAGTCATGTATGGCTGTGAGAGTTGGACCACAAAGAAAGCTGAGTGTCAAAGAATTGATGCTTTTGAACCGTGGTGTTAGAGAAGACTCTTGAGAGTCTCTTGGGCTGCAAGAAGATCCAACCAGCCCATCCTAAAGGAAATCTGTCCTGAATATTCATTGGAAGGACTGATGCTGAAGCTGAAACTCCAGTATTTTGCTGCCTGATGTGAAGAACTGACTCATAGGAAAAGACTCTGAGTCTGGGAAAGATTGAGGGCAGGAGGAGTAGAGGATGACAGAGGATGAAATGGTTGGATGGCATCACTGACTCGATGGACATGAGTTTGAGCAAGTTCCAGGAGTTGGCAGTGGACAGGGAAGCCTGGTGTGCTGCAGTCCATGGAGTCATAAAGAGTCTGACACGACTGAGGAACTGAATTGAAATGAATACCATTGAAATGAATACCATTGAAATGGTTTAAACAGGTATTAAAACAAGGGTTGATTTTATTAATTGAATTTACAGGACAAATATGATCTAAGAGAATCCTGATTATAAAATGTTGTTTGAAGCAAAAATGTGTTGTTGATATTTGGAAAGAAGCAAAGATAGAGCATCTAAAGGTAATATTTTGTTATAAATGAGCCATTCCTTGGGTTTAGTGCCCAACTGAAAAACAAATTATGAAAAATGAGAAGTTTAGGAACTTGACAAGTAATGAAGACAAAATTCATAATGTTGAAAATCATGTCAACTGCTGGATTATAGCTACACAATTTGGGGGTAAGATTGTAGTCTTGATTTAAATAAGAAAGGCTATTGGTGCCTCTACATTGTAAGTTTGTATGTGTTATTAGAAGAAGAAAGAGGAGAGGGAGGGGAAGAAGGGTGGAGAGGAGATTGAATAGGAACAAGAGAGGGAGAAGGAAAAAGGAGAAGGAGATGAAAAAGGAAGAAGGAGGGGAATAAAAGAGGGAGAACAAAGTGGAGGATGAGGAAGAAGAAGAGGGGAAGTAGACAAAAAAAAGAAAGAGGGAAGAGAAGAAATAGGGAAGAAACAAACAAAAAGAATTACAATTTTCTCATTTTTCTCAGTGAGGTCAATTTGTTTGTTTACTTCATAGTGTCTGGTTCCCATAGGGAGGAAATGGCAGTCTGACTTAGTTCAGATGACTGAAGAAAAAAAAATTAAACAAAATCACCATATTTTATATTTGTTAGCCAAAAATTGGGGCTATTTCCACAATATAAGGTGCTTTCTCCACGTTTCCATAACCATGTGGGGCCTGTCTGTGTCGTGGAAGATCTCAGAGGTTTTGACAATGCAAACATAGTGGTTTTTGCTAAAAGCAGGCATGCTTTCTCTTATAGGCTGATGTGAAAATCTGGATCAGTAAAGTTTATTTCTTGTTCATTGAAGATGGTTCCATAACAAAACAATTTCTACTTCAGTGTAGAAATCGGTGCTTTGGTTATCTGCCTACAGAAATTTTCCTATAAAGGATAAATTAATACAATCAATAGTATTTATTGTCCACTTTCAGGCATTTGATTCCTAAGTTACTGAGTTATCAACCTTTTAATGATGATAGTTTAAAGAAGAAAGAATGAATATTTACAATTTCAAACTTTCAGTTCAGTTCAGTTCACTCAGTGGAGTCTGACTCTTTGTGATCCCATGGACCACAGCAGGCCTACCTGTCCATCAACAACTCACAGAGTTTAGTCAAACTCATGTCCATTGAGTCGGTGATGCCATCCAACCATCTCATCCTCTGTTGTCCCCTTCTCCTCCTGCCTTCAATCTTTCCCAATATCAGGATCTTTTCAAATGAGTCAGTTCTTTGCATCAGGTGGCCAAAGTACTGGAGTTTCAGCTTCAGCATCAGTCCTTCCAATGAATATTCAGGACTGATTTCCTTCAGGGTTGACTGGTTGGATCTCCTTGCAGTCCAAGGGACTCTCAAGAGTCTTCTCCAACACCACTGCTCAAAAGCATCAATTCTTTGGCACTCAGCTTTCTTTATAGTCCAACTCTCACATCCATACATGACTACTCGAAAACCTAGCCTTGACTAGACAGACCTTTGTTGGCAAAGTAATGTCTCTGATTTTTAGTATGCTATCTAGATTGGTTATAGTTTCTCTTCCAAGGAACAAGCATCTTTTAATTTCATGGCTGCAGTCACCATCTGCAGTGATTTTGAAGCCCCCCAAAAATAAAGTTTCTCACTGTTTCCATTGTTTCCACATCTATTTGCCATGAAGTGATGGGACTGAATGCCATGATCTTAGTTTTCTGAATGCTGAGTTTTAAGCCAACTTTTATACTCTCCTCTTTCACTTTCACCAAGAGGCTCTTTACTTCTTCATTTTCTGCCATAATGGTGGTATCATCTGCATATCTGAGATTATTGATATTTCTCCCCGCAATCTTGATTCCAGCTTGTGCTTTATCCAGCCCAATATTTTGCATGATGTCCTCTGCATATAAGTTAAATAAGCAGGGTGACAATATACAGCCTTGAAATACTCCTTTGGAACCAGTCTGTTGTTCCATGTCTGGTTCTAACTGTTGCTTCTTGACCTGCATACAGATTTCTTAGGAGGCAGTAAGGTGGTCTCATATTCCCATCTCTTTCAGAATTTTCCAGTTTGTTGTGATTCATACAGTCAAAGGCTTTGGCATAGTCAATAAAGCAGAAGTAGATATTTTTCTGGAATTCTCTTGTTTTTTCAAAGATCCAGTGGATGTTGCTAGTTTGATCTCTGGTTCCTCTGACTTTTCTAAATCCAGCTTGAACATCTGGGATTTCACAGTTCATGTACTGTTGAAGCCTGACTTGGAGAATTTTGAACATTATTTTGCTAGTGTGTGAGATGAGTGCAATTGTGCAGTAGTTTGAGCATTCTTTGGCATTATCTTTCTTTGAGATTGGAATGAAAACTGATGTTTTCCAGTCCCGTGGCCACTGCCAAGTTTTTCAAATTTGCTGGCATATTGAGTGCAGCACTTTCACAGCATCATCTTTTAGGATTTGAAATATCTCAACTGGAATTCCATCATCTCCACTAGTTTTGTTCCTAGTGATGCTTCCTAAGGCCCAGTTGACTTCGCATTCCAGGATGTCTGTCTCTAGGTGAGTGATCACACCATTGTGGTTATCTGGGTCATAAAGATCTTTTTTGTATAGCTCTTCTGTGTATTCCTGTCACCTCTTCTTAATATCTTCTGCTTCTATTAGGTCCATACTACTTCTGTTCTTTACTCTATCCATCTTTACATGAAATGTTCCCTTGGTATCTCTAATTTTCTCTTCTCTAGTCTTTCCCATTCTATTGTTTTCCTCTATGTCTTTGCATTGATCACTGAAGAAGGCTTTCTTATCTCTCCTTGCTATTCTTTGGAACTCTGCACTCAAATGGGTCTATCTTTTCTTTTCTCCTTTGCCTTTCACTTCTCTTCTTTGGTCATGCCTGCTCAGACAACATTTTGCCTTTTTGCATTTCTTTTACTTGGGGATGGTCTTGATTCCTGCCTCCTATACAATGTCATGAACTTCTGTCCATGGTTTTTCAGGCACTCTGTCTATCAGATCTAATCCCTTGAATCTATTTCTCACTTCCACTGTATAATCATAAGGGATTTGATTTAGGCCATACCTGAATGGTCTAGTGGTTTATCCTACTTTCTTCAGCTTAAGTCTGAATTTTGCAATCAGGAGTTATATAAGGAAAATAATGTTATATAAGGAAATGTTATATAAGTTATATAAGGAAAATGATGTTTATATAACATACTTCTTTTACTTTTGCTTTATTCACATAAAAATTTCCTGAAAGTCACATCCCTCCAGGCCATCTGAGAATCATTTAATCAACAAGTATGTATTGTACCAATCTCAGTACTAGATTAATAAAGCAAAATTTCTGCACTAAAGGACCTGTTTTGATGGAACATGAGCAGATTTATTGGTATAACAATGAGGTAAGCACTTATTAAAAAGTAGAACATGGGACAAAAATAATAGCAAAGCCTTTAGGAAGGAGAAAGCCTTTGAAATGAGTCTTAAATGGTAGGTATTCACCCAGGAATAAAAGAAAAAGGAAGTCATTCATATCAAAGAGCACATAAAAATGTTTAGAAAAGATTTTCAGGATTCTTGCAATTTTATTAGACCAGAGTATAGTTGCTAAAAGGAAACTGGAAAATGATTGTGGAGAGAAAAGGCAAGGCTTTAATAAGAAAGGCCTTCTGTGAGATGGCAAAGAGCTCGGACTCCAATCTATAGGCAATGAGATGCCTTTTTATTACTCTTTAAGATCCTCTAGCAGCCAGGTAGAAGACAGATTGAAAGCAAACAAGGATGGAAGCAGAAAAAAGTTGACATTTCAGAAAGTAACTAATGATAAAGACCTGAAATAAGGCAGCACTGGCAGTGTGCATAGAAAGCAAAGAACAAATATAAGATACATTGGTGGTGGTGGTTTATTCATTAAGTCATGTCTAAATCTTGTGATCCCATGGACTGTAGCCTGCTAGGCTCCTCTGTCCATGGGATTCTCCAGGCAAGAGTACTGGATTGGGTTGCAATTTCCTTCTCCAGGGGGTCTTCCCGAACAAGGAATAAAACCTGGGTCTCCTGCATTGCAGGTAGATTCTTTACCAACTGAGCTATGAGGGAGTCCATAATATATATTAAGGAGGCAGAAATAGTTGATCTGTCTGGTAGTCACTCAGTTGTGTCTAACTCTTTGAGACCACACGGACTGTAGCCTGCCAGGCTCCTCTGTCCATGGAATTCTCCAGACAAGAATATTGGAATGGGTTGCCATTTCCTCCTCCAGGGAATATTCCCAACTCAAGGATTGAATCCCGGTCTCCTGCATTGCAGGCAGATTCTTTACCATCTGAGCCACCAGGGAGACCCTAGTTGGTTATTAATTGATTTGTGCTTGGAGGCAAGATCAAGGAATGTGGAGTGATTCCAAGGTTTGTGACATGGGCCACTTATCAGGATGACTAGTCACCCAAAAGGGGAATGAAAATAATGAACAGGTTTTGAGTAAAGGTTGGAAGTCATATAGATTAGGCTTAGGATAGTTTGAGCTTGAGGGATAATGGGATTGAAGTATAAATATCCAGTAAGCATTCTGATGAGTTCAAAAATAAGAAGAGGGATTCAGGATAGACAGAGAGATTGGAGAGTTATATACAAGTGGATAGTTGTTGAACTCAAGGTTGTTTATGGAGTTCAGTAAGAGTATGAAGAAAAGGGAGCTAACACTGGAAATGAAAATAGGTTAGTCCATATGAGAAGAAAAATCCACTAGCAAAAAATAGAAAGATCCCAGCTTTATGGAAGAAGGGAAGGGTTTGGTTCTAGATTGAAGTATTTTCCTTGAATAGATCAAGATTTCCATATTATTCTGAACCACAAGATGAAGATGGATGCAGATGTTTATGGATATGACGGTAAGAGGTTCAGGATGGCCTGTTTTGTTTCATACATTGGAAGAGGAAATTTTTTTAATCTGTAAATTGTGAAATATGAATTAAATGGCAATGCAGTTGACACAGAAGATTTGTAATGGTTACTCTGAGAAGAGACAAGAAGCTTATCAATGAGTAGAGTAGTCCACTCCATGGAAATAAAAGCCCAGTTCATGTTGAAGAAGGTACATTTTTAAGGCTACATCATGCATGCTTGTGTCACTTTTGTTTGTGAAAGGAAAAACTTACGGTTGCTTTGATGCAGAAAATGGTAGTGAAAGAAGAAAGAAAATTAGGAGTTCTGTCAAAAAATCATTGAAGTATTATACTGATTTATAGAACCTAAGCTGTTTGGTAAAGACATTAAAAGCTATAATTGAGGAAAAATACAGGAAGGGTTCAAGGTACTTGTACCACTGAGGCCATAGAGCAAATATTAAGGAAGGAAGGAAAGGAGATTGGATGCTAGGTTAAAACAATGGGTTTAGAAGTGGTTTAGGTGTATTTAGAAGAGAAATAGTAAAACTCTTTGAGTTCAAAAGGTTTGTGAACCTTCAACTGATTTACATCCTTTTTTCAATTCCAATTTCTCCCATTTTTTCTAGATAAGTTTATTGTTCGTATAGCCAATCACTTCAAATCCTATCTTCAGAGTTTCTGACTTCTCTATCTTTGATTACATTCATTTCTTTCAGTAACCTTAATCTCAAAAAGAATTAAGATGTGTGACTGAAATATAAAGTTACTGAAGATGAGCTCCTTGGAATGCTCATCTCTGGAACACTCTATCTCAGAATCCATGCTGTAAAACTCCCAAGCCACACTGAGAGTTCACGTGTCCAAGCACCAGATCGCAGCTGGCATCGATTGCCAACCATGTAAGTCAGCCATCTTGTATGTCCAGCTCGGTCAAGATTTCAGATAACTGAAGGCTGAGCTTATATCTGACTTAAATTGCATGAGAAACACTTAGTCAGCACCACTGAACTCAGTCCAGTCAACCCACACAACCACAAGAGAAAGCAAGCTGCTGCTATTTTAAGCTCTTAAATTTTGTGGTGGTTCATTGTGTGGTGATAGATAGCTGAAACTAATTGACTTCATATTCAATTCCTCTTAATAAATAAAGTTTGTGTAATTCTCCATCTTTGGCTGCAAGGAATATAATCAATCTGATTTCGGTATTGACCATCTGGTGATATCCATGAACTCCTTATTGCCAAATTCAGACTTAAATTGAAGAAAGTAGGGGAAACCACTAGACCATTCAGGTATGACCTAAATCAAATCCCTTATGATTATACAATGGAAGTGAGACATAGATTTAAGGGACTAGATGTGATAGACAGAGTGCCTGATGAACTATGGACGTAGGTTCGTGACATTGTACAGGAGACAGGGATTAAGACCATCCCCATGGAAAAGAAATGCAAAAAATCAAAATGGCTGTCTGAGGAGGCCTTACAAATAGCTGTGAAAAGAAGAGAAGTGAAAAACAAAGGAGAAAAGGAAAGATATTCCCATTTGAATGCAGAGTTCCAAAGAATAGCAAGGAGAAATAATAAAGCCTTCCTCAGCGATCAATGCAAAGAAATAGAGGAAAACAACAGAATGGGGAAAACTAAAGATCTCTTCAAGAAAATTAGACATACCAAGGGAACATTTCATGCAAAGATGGGTTCGATAAAGGACAGAAATGGTATGAACCTAACAGAAGCAGAAGATATTAAGAAGAGGTGGCAAGAATACACAGAAGAACTATACAAAAAAGATCTTCATGACCCAGATAATCACGATGGTGTGATCACTCACCTAGAGCCAGACATTCTGGCTTTAGAAACCATCACTATGAACAAAGCTAGTGGAGGTCATGGAATTCCAGTTGAACTATTTCAAATCCTGAAAGATGATGCTGTGAAAGTGCTGCACTCAATATGCCAGCAAATTTGGAAAACTCAGCAGTGGCCACAAGACTGGAAAAGGTCAGTTTTCATTCCAATCCCAAAGAAAGGCAATTCCAAAGAATGCTCAAACTACCGCACAATTGTACTCATCTCACACGCTAGCAAAGTAATGCTTAAAATTCTCCAAGCCAGGATTCGGCATTACATGAACCGTGAACTTCCAGATGTTCAAGCTGGTTTTAGAAAAGGCAGAGGAAACAGAGATCAAATTGCCAACATCCGCTGGATTATTGAAAAAGCAAGAGAGTTCCAGAAAAACATCTATTTCTGCTTATTGACTATGCCAAAGCCTTTGACTATGTGGATCACAATAAACTGTGGAAAATTCTGAAAGAGATGGGCATACCAGACCACCTGACCTGTTTCTTATAGGTTTCTTGAGAAACCTATACGCAGGTCAAGAAGCAACAGTTAGAACTGGACATGGAACAATAGACTGGTTCCAAATAGGAAAAGGAGTACATCAAGGTTGTATATTGTCACCCTGCTTATTTAACTTATATGCAGAGTACATCATGAGAAACGCTGGACTGGAAGAAGCACAAGCTGGAATCAAGATTGTTGGGAGAAATATTGAAAACCTCAGATATGCAGATGACACCACCTTTATGGCAGAAAGTGAAGAAGAACTAAAATGCCTCTTGATGAAAGTGAAAGAGGAGACTAAAAAAGGTGGCTTAAAGCTCAACATTCAGAAAACTAGGATTATGGCATCTGGTCGCATCACTTCATGGGAAATGGATGCAGAAACAGTGGAAACAGTGGCTGGCTTTATTTTGGGGGGCTCCAAAATCACTGCAGATGGTGATTGCACCCATGAGGATTAAAAGACACTTATTCCTTGGAAGGGAAGTTATAACCAACCTAGGTAGCATATTAAAAAGCAGAGACATTACTTTGTCAACAAAGGTCCATCTAGTCAAGGCTATGGTTTTTCCAGTGGTCATGTATGGATGTGAGATTTGGACTGTGAAGAAAGCTGAGCGCCAAAAAATTGAGGCTTTTGAACTGTGGTGTTGGGGAAGACTCTTGAGAGTCCATTGGACTGCAAGGAGATCCAACCAGTCCATCCTAAAGGAGATCAGTCCTGGGTGTTCATTGGAAGGACTGATGCTGAAGCTGAAACTCCAGTACTTTGGCCACCTCAAGCGAAGAGTTGACTCATTGGAAAAGGCCCTGATGCTGGGAGGGATTGGGGACAGGAGGAGAAGGGGACGACAGAGGATGAGATGGCTGGATGGCATCACCGACTCTATGGACATGAGTTTGAATAGACTCTGGGAGTTGGTGATGGACAGGGAGGCCTGGCGTGCTGCTATTCACAGGGTCGCAAAGAGTCGGACACGACTGAGCGACTGAAATGAACTTGTGTAATTACTTAATATTTTACCATAATGTATGGCTTTATATTTCATATGCAATTGCTTATAGGAAGATTTAAACTTCAAACAATATTTTTTCTAAATTAGACCACATGCATATTTATTGAAATGGACATAAAACAAGCCAGAAGAACAATGTGAAGAAAACTGTTGGTTATTCAAACACTGCTAAAGAAAAGTCTTTAAAATTTAGCATATAATTGGATTACAATAAACCAGGAAGGATTTATTAGTATTTGCTTGGTATGACATTATCCCTTGGGAATCTGGTGTTTAATTAGTGTGGATTTCACTGTATTATTACACTAGACTTTAGGAGGTAACTACACTGAAAAGGAATGTTAATGTTTAAATTCACTTGTCAGCACCAGAATCACGAAAGTTACAAGGAAATTATTCCAAGAGAATACTTAAGACTTCTTTCATTTTTTTCTCAGTTTTTAATTTCTCATTCATATTAATACCTTAAATACAAACATACACACCCAGAATAAAAACTTGAATATAATTTATATGTTTACATTTTCAAAAGACAGTTTTTAATAAAAGCAGGCTTTTCAAGAAGAAAAGAACAGGCTAGCATGTCCTATATTAATGTTAGATTTGTCTGTAAAGGTTATATTTCTGCACCAATGAAGAAGAATACTCATTTTAATCAATACTAATATTGAAATCATCACCATGCATTTGGCAAATAGCACTTGAAATTCATTGATGAAAGGTATTGGCAGCTCATTAGTGAGTAGACTTTTGGTACAAAATTCAAAATTCATACAAACAAAACCAAATATCTCAGAATCTTTCTTCAAAGAATGCCTCTGAGAAATAGATTCATAGACCTCTTAACCCTGCTATGTCAAATGTACCCTCAGTTTAGTTCCATAGCCTTTTGACATTATTGAGATGATATAGAGAAAATGAAATTAATAGTTTCCCACTTTCTCAAAGAGAGATGTATATTATCATTTTTGTTTGAATATGAATAAATTGAATACTCATTTTTTTAAACTTTAGTGGCAGTCTTCTTTTTAACAAACATTTTTTATAATGACTATTGCACATTTGTAAAGAAAGAGCTAAAGTAGAAGCACACACAATTACAAAATGTGAACTGCAGAAATGCAGTTATTACTAACTCAAATGATGTGCATTCAAAATAACATTTCAGAAGTATACAGATTACTCAAAGTGATAAAAAGAGTGGATGTAGTAGATCAATTTCACTCTTCATTTCATTGAAAAATTTTAAATGTTATCTTTTTTTTCATTTCTTTGTTAAACTTTTCAGACTGCATCTCTGAATAAGTCTTCCTGAATTGAAGGGAAAATCAGTTTGAATTAACCCCCAATTACATGAAAGCATTAAGACATTAGTAACCCGTGTGTGGCAGAGAAATAGACTAGCAGTGTATGCTCACACACACACATGCACGCACATACACACAAAGCACTAGAGTTTGAATTTAATTTAGTATCTTTGAAAGTTGCTTTGTGTCATTACATAAATTACTGAGCAATTATTCTGATGATTTCTAAACAAAAATATGATTTAATACATCTTCTTGCTTCATTTTATGCAAATACAAAAACTATTGGGTAGATAGTACGGACTATTTCTCCCTCTCCCTTTACTTTAGGCACTAGGGCACTCTTGCTTAAACTCTTTCTCTAATGATGAATTGTTATGGCAATTCCAGGTCAGAAAAGACCAGAAAGACATGGCTGCTGCTGCCGCTGCTGCTAAGTTGCTTCAGTCGTGTCTGACTCTGTGCGACCCCATAGACGGCAGCCCACCAGGCTCCGCTGTCCCTGGGATTCTCCAGGCAAGACCACTGGGGTAGGTTTCCAGTTCATTCTCCAATGCATGAAAGTGAAAAGTGAAAGTGAAGTCGCTCAGTCATGTCTGACTCTTACTGACCCCATGGACTGCAGCCCACCAGGCTCCTCCGTCCATGGGATTTTCCAGGCAAGAGTACTGGAGTGAGGTGCCATTGCCTTTTCCAAGAAAAGACAGGGAGGAATGTTAAATACATATGAACAAGTGAAAGAAGTCAATCTAACAAGGGCTGCATCGTGTCTGATTTCAACTATATAGTATTCTGAAATAGGTAAAACTATGGAGACAATAAAAAGATCAGTGGTTGTCAGGGTTTGAAATGGGGGAAAAGATGAATAAACAGAGCACAGAAGATTTTGAGGGCAGTGAATATACTCTGTCTGAATGATGAATACATCTTATTATTCATTTGTTTATACTCATATAATATTTAACATCAAAAGAAAACCATAATGTAAACTTACTGACATTGATTGACTATGATGTGTCAATGTAGATTATCAATTGTAGCAAATAATGTCCCACTCTGGTGGAGGAGGTTGAGAGTGGGGAGGCTATGCATATTTAGGGGCAGGAGGTAGATGGAAAATCTTTACACCTTTCTCTCAAGTTGGCTGAGAACTTTAATTTAATATAAAAATAAAGTTAATTTTAAAAAGGAAGATTTTAAAAGAAAATTGAAAGAAGATAATTAAAAGGTAATCACTTCAGAAATAAGTAAAATTTATTCAAGAAAGACAAAAGAATTTCAATATTAGGAAATCCTTTAATATAGTCATCACAGCAAGATACATAAAGAGAAAACTTACATAATCATATCAAGAGGATGATCTTTTCATAAAAATGCATTTGGCACATCAAATACTCATTTATAATTTTAAAAATATGGATAAATGAAATAGTTTTCTTAAAACCTAATGTGATACATGTACCCCAATGTTCACCACAACACTATTTACAAGAGCTATGACATGGAAGCAACCTAGATGTCCATCAACAGATGAAAGGATAAAGAAGTTGTGATACATATACACAATGGAATAGTACTGAGCTATAAAAAGGAATGTATTTTACTCAGTTCTATTAAGGTGGATGACCTAGAGCCTATTATACAGAATGAAGTAAATCAGAAAGAGAAAAACAAGTATCATATATTAACACATATATATGGAACCCAGGAAGATGGTACTGATGAATCTCTTTGCAGGGCGGCAGTGGATATGCAGACACAGAGAACAGATTTGTGGACACAGGAAGGGAAGGAGAGGGTGGGACTCAGAGAGAGTACCATTAAAACATATTTATTACCATATGTAAAATTAGATAGCCAGTGAAAATTTGCTATATGATGCAGGGAACACAAAATTTGGTGCTTTGTGACAACCTAGAGGAGTGGGAGGTGGGAGAGAGGCTCAAGAGGGTGGGGACATATGTGTATCCATGACTGATTCATGTTGATGTATTGTAGAAACCAACACAATATTGTAAAGCAATTATCATCCAATTAAAAATAAATAAACTTTTAAAATGCTACAGCTTAAAAAAAAGCTGATGTGTATTTTGGCTTTAAATTAGTGTCGTAATGAGGAAATTAAAAACATTCATGTAAATGGAACCAAAAACCCCTCCTATCTCTACTCAGTTCAGTTCAGTTCAGTTCAGTTCAGTCGCTCAGTTGTGTCTGACTCTTTGCAACCCCATAAATCACAGCACACCAGGCCTCCCTGTTCATCACCAACTCCCGGAGTTCACTGAAACTCATGTCCATCGAGCCAGTGATGCCATCCAGCCATCTCATCCTCTGTCGTCCCCTTCTCCTCCTGCCCCCAATCCTTCCCAGCAACAGGGTCTTTTCCAATGAGTCAACTCTTTGCATGAGAAATATCAATAACCTATCTCTATTACTATTTCACTATTTAATTGTATTGGATCTGCTTGACAAAGCGATTAGAAAACAAAAAGCAATTAAAAGCAAAAGATTTTTTAAAATAAGATGAAAACTATCTCCATTTGTCTATGGTATGAGGCGATACTGAAAAACAACAAACGCACCAATGGAAAAGTTGCCATAAGATTAGAAAAATGGAATGTTAGTTTATAGAGAGTAACAGTCTTCATAGATAGAAAGAATAATTATTGTGTTTAACTATAATGGAAAATCCCATTAATAGATTGAAAATAAAAATAACTATGCATAAATTTAATATAATATATAAAACTTATATAAGAAAAAATATTACTCTCAGATTCCATAGAACAAAATTAAAGATATATCATGCTCTTGAATAGAAAAACTCAATATAAAAAATGCTATTTATTTTCCATAGGTAAAATTATAAATGCAATGTGATCATGACAAAAAATGCCATCAGTATTTTTTCTATTTTTTAGAGATAAATAAATTGATTATACTTGGCTTCCTTGGTGGTTCAGTGGTAAATAATCTGTCAATGCAGGAATTGTGGGTTTGATCCCTAGGTCAGGAAGATCCCCTGGAGAAGGAAATGGCAACCCACTCCAGTATTCTTGCCTGGGGAATACCATGGACAGATAAGCCTGGTGGACTACAGTCCATGGGGGTCACAAAAAGAGTTAGACATGACTTAGTCACTAAATAATAACAACAAAATTGATTATAAAGATTATGTGACATAATAAGCCAGTAGAAATATCCAGAAAACATCCAAAATGAAAAGCAAAACATATAAAAAATGTTCACCCATACAAAACTTAAAATACATTACAAAGCCATTAATATAAAAATAGTGACATTTGTACATGAACAGAAAGACAGGTCAATGAAACCAAATGAAGAATCAATAGACTTTTTACATACAAACACTTAGTGGACAATAAAGGCAGCGTCTCAATCAGTGGAGGAAAATATGGACTTACTAATAACCAATGAGGTAACAATTATGTCCTTATATAAAAAATTAGATTTATCCTACACCAAAACCAAGATATGTTCCAGATGGATCCGAACTCTGATTTCAAATATAGAACCACACAAGTATTACAAGAAAATGTGGGTAAATTACTTAATAACTTGCAAATATTCAAAAGCTATAGCAGAATAAGAAATTATTGACAAATAATATAACAGAAATGAAAAACAATGAAAAATATAAACAAAAATAGAAAAAAATGTGTACTGAATTATAAAAATTTGGATTTTTATGAAAAACTCCCAAACTTGGAATTAAAAGACCAACAGTCTATTAGAAAAATGAAGAAATTATATAAAAACATGATTAACATTCAATATATACAAATTATTCTTAAACATATGAATAATGCCCACCTTCACTAAAAGTTATAGAAAGCAAATGAAGCTATAATGAAATACCACATTTAGCTATCCAATTGGTAAAAACCTAAAAGATTGAGAAAATGATCTATAAAGACAGTTCTTAGAAAATAAATCCTCTTATTCATTGTTATAGTAACACAAAATGATGTATTCCTATGCAGAAGAATTTCAAAATATTTTGCTAATTTATCTACATGTTAGCCTTTGACTTTCAGATTTCACATGTAGATCCTGGCAAATACACAAAATATCCCATAAGTAAGGCTATTAGTTGTGGTGTTAATAATATCTGTCAATAAGAACTGGTTAAGGAATTTATTATACATTCACTCAAATCAGTACTATGCAACACTAAAGAATAAGATAGATGTCTATATCTTGATTGATTGATAGATACAGGCAGCTCCAGAATACATTTAAAGTGAAAAAAAGTATTGAATATTATTTATTGACTGACATTATATGTACAAAAAAGTGGGTTGTATATGTGTGTGCATTTTATTAAATTTTTAAAATAAATACCATGGAAATAAACAATAAAAAACAATAAAATTTCACTTATGTAGGGATCAGGAGAAAAGGATTAATAGACCAAGGAAAGAAGCAAGACTTTAGTGACTTTTTCCCTAGCTTGACTTGGAGCTAAGTAAATATTTTACATAATTTAAAACTCTACTTCAAAAAAGTGAAATATCTAAACCTGTAAAACATCCTAAAACAACAGCTGTCACTTCCAGTGAGTTTCAGTTTATGTACCAGCTAACAGAGAGTGAACGGTCTCTTTAGCTTCCTTCACCCTCAGTTGTAATCACGTGTATTTTCCATGTGTAACTGTAAAACTTTCCTATTATGCATTAGAAATCAAAGGTTTAAAAAGAAAACTAACCATCATCATCTAAAGAGATTCCTTGCCTCTAGAATCTGTCTCTTCCTTCATGTGACATTTATCTCACTCAAACACTGGTTTGATCATAATACTGTGACTCAATCAACAGCAGGTTTCAATTTGTTTTACAGAGTGAAAAAACTCCATCAATTGTGGGTTTCATGGATCTCTTCCCACTTGCTCTGCATCTTCCCAGGTTCACTTCTCTGCCATTACCCTCCCTGGTTTCCACTTCCTTCCACTTCCACTTCCATCAGCTTCCCGCACCACAGATTCCACTTTGTATCCAGACCAACAGCTTTCTAACTCTGCCTTCCTCACCACTACTCCGTCACAGGTCCCTGGTCTATCAAAGCCCTCCTTCTCTCTTCGCAACCATAACTTTTCCTTCAATGAAAAAACTCCTACTTCAATGCAATCTCTTCATCAAATATTGTCATTACTTCCTATTATTTTTGAGGTCAGTTCATTAATCAACATTCCTTAGCCCCCATCAATATGATTTTCACTCAATTAGTACTAACTTTAATCTCTATTTATATCTATATGTTCTACTTCTTTCAGAACAGGAGCTCCATTGGTACAGAGAATAATTTCTGATGTGTTCCTCAATAGCATCAAATCTACTGTGGGCTGAAGAGAGTTACCCCAAGGTCACATAAGTTCTGCTCTTGTGTGATAAAAGCCACTTCTAGATGTTAATTAGCCAAGGGAATTTGGCTAACTCAACCATCTGGCTGTTCTAGGAAAGACTGCATCATATTCACAAATTCATTGTTCACCAAAAATGCTATTGAAGCCAGTAGTATAATTAATAAGGAATTCATTTGAATGTGAATAGGAACACAATGACCCAGAAAATGAGAATGGCATGAATATTTTAAAGAAGGTCACTTAGCTGTGCCAAACCTATGTGATTTGAATCCAGCGGTGACGTAAATTAGAGGTGACATGTCAGGCTGAACACCCAATTTCCTGGCTGGGCTAAATTTTCATCACACATTCAGCAGATGATTCTTCTAATAATATGCACTCAGTAATAAGCATGCCACTTTCTAAACACCTCCCCAGACACTAACACTTTGATACTCTGGATCAAATACACTATCTGAAGGCTTCTTCTAAGAAAAATCCCATCCTCATGCTGACACCTAAAATCTGACATGCTGTTACTAATAATTGTTATAGCTTCTTGCATAATTCTCTCTGTACACTGCCAGGGAGAAAGAAGTGTTAAGTTGCTTAGTCATGTCCAACTCTCTGTGATCCCATGGACTGTAGCCCACCAGGCTCCTCTGTCCATGGAATTCTCCAGGCAAGAATGCTGGAGTGGGTTGCCATGCCCTTTCTCTGGGGGATCTTCCTGACTCAGGGATCAAATCCAGGTCTCCTGCATTGTAGGCAGGTTCTTTACCATCTGAGCCACCAGGGAAGAACCTACTAGGGAGAAACAAGAGTCTTTCCCAAAAGACTTATTTCAACTAAAGACAGAATTGAGGAGAGCACAAACTGAAATAGTTCATAAAACAGGATGATTCTTCTTATGACATAAAGGATGCTCTGTCATTGAAGGGAAGAATATGAAGTAAAAAAATGTGAAAAGAATGAAAAGTATGAAGAGAAAACTAGCAATAGGTACATTTTTAAGTTTGATTTCTATATTTTTAAAAGTTCAAGTAAGCCATTTCTATATCTTGAGTTTTTATTTAAAAGTAGTTTCTAGATCAAGAGTAATTTTGACAATCTATAGGGAAACAGTGGAAACAGTGTCAGACTTTATTTTTTTGGGCTCCAAAATGGTGATTGCAACCATGAAATTAAAAGACGCTTACTCCTTGGAAGGAAAGTTATGACCAACCTAGACAGCATATTAAAAAGCAGGGACATTACTTTGCTAACAATGGTCCGTCTAGTCAAGGCTATGGTTTTTCCAGTGGTTATGTATGGATGTGAGAGTTGGACTGTGAAGAAAGTTGAGCTCCAAAAAATTGATGCTTTTGAACTGTGGTGTTGGGGAAGACTCTTGAGAGTCCCTTGGACTCCAAGGAGATCCAACCAGTCCATCCTAAAGGAGATCAGTCCTGGGTGTTCATTGGAAGGACTGATGCTGAAGCTGAAACTCCAGTACTTTGGCCACCTCATGCGAAGAGTTGACTCATTAGAAAAGACCCTGATGCTGGGAGGGGTTGGGGGCAGGAGGAGAAGGGGACAACATAGGATGAGATGGTTGGATGGCATCACCAACTCCATGGAGATGAGTTTGAGTAAACTCCGGGAGTTGGTGATGGACAGGGAGGCCTGGCGTGCTGCGATTCATGGGGTTGCAAAGAGTCGGACACAACTGAGCAACTGAACCGAACTGATAGGGCCCAGAATACCAGAAAATCTAGGAATGGAGGAGGAGATTCTCATGGTAAGACCAAAATGTCTTCACTCTGATATCATTCTGACTCCATCCTTAACCACATCTAATTCTAAATACACACACACGCGTGTGCACATACACACACACACACACACACACACACAGAGTGGAGGTAGAGAGAAAGCAATTGGAGAAAATAAATGGAGCTTGAGAAGGATGGAAAGAATAAGAAGGCCTTTAAGTCGATTTGACTTTAAAAATTCAAAATAAACAGGATTGAAATAAGGCTTTTAATTTAAATGATTCATGAAATTAAAAAAATCTAATCAAGATATTATTCTTCACCATCTGAAAAAGAGGACTAGCAGATATTGTTGGGGTCACTCTAGATGTCAAAAAATGCTTAAAATGTATTTGTGTGCATATCACATGAGTTATGGATATTGGATTTACACATTTAAAATCAAGTTTAGATTTGGAAACTCAGCACTTGCACTTTCTCTGAAAATTGTTTAACTTAAGGCAGATAAAATAATTATTTTGAAAGCAACAGGGATGAAATATTTCTCTAAAATTTCTACCTTCAAACTTGCGTATATAAAAGTTTCATGCTAAAGGTCTAAGAGGGACATCCTTTTCTCTCAGTCATAAGGAATACTGACAAACCTGCTCTTTTTCAACACAAAAACTAAATATGTCCCTCTGAATCTTTTAGCTTGTAAATCAAAATTTGGACAGAATTAGTCATAATTAGTGATCCACAATATATTCAAATGTCATCAATTAGAGTCTGTTGGAACATCAACAATTCTTTGAACAATAACAAAAATGAATCTTAGGAGCAAAGAATAAACACAAGTACAGTATCATTTTGTGAGGTTCAGTAAACATGCTAACAGCCTTGAATGAAAACAGAACCCATCAGTTTAGTAAACATAACATCAAGCTCAAGAATTTTCAACACAGATATGTGTTTGCTGCTTGCCATCAGACCTTAAACATGTGTGCCTATGTATGTAGGCAAATTTATACCTGGCCCACTTATATTTCCCTCTGATATCATCCCCATAGGAGATTTTATATTTTATGTCTTATTCACATGTACTACCATTTCTCTCAACGAATGTTTAAGAATTTTGTCCTTGAAAAATGCTATATGTCAAATTTATTCTAAATAAAGGAGTAGTTCTTAAAGAACATGTAAACTGAAAGGTATTTAAAGTAACAGTTTAAAATTTAAAAGTATATTCAACCTATTAAGTAAATAATAACACACAATAAATCATTCCCTTAAGGAAAAATACAAACATGCATTGTATGAACCTATGGCTTAAATGAGCACATAGGATCCTTTCAGATATAAAATCACTGTCTCAGATGTCAGTACAGTAATTCATCCCTACAGACGACCCTTCAAATTGTGAACTTTCAAAGATGCAATGTGCATTCGGTCCAAGCAAGGAATCAGAACCTATGCCATCGGCATCGGGCGTGAGTGAAATTGCAGCTTGCCCTCCATCTCCTACTTCTGCTGATCCTTCAGTTCTACCACCTCCCACCTCTCCTCCCTTCTCCATGCAGAAACTCTCTTTCCTGTTCACCAAACGCCAGCCCCTGTACCCCAGCTGTACTGTACTACTGAACTTTTTAAGGTGCTGCAGCATAAAATTAAAAATGTTGTCTTTATTTTTTGGTTGTTTTTTTAATGAATTATTTGTGCGGAAAGTATTATAAAAATCCCCTGGTGGCTCAGACAGTAAAGAATCTGCCTGTAATGCAGGAGACCCAGGTTCAATCCCTGGGTCAGGAAGATCCCTTAGGGAAGCATTCCAGTATTCTTGCCTGGAAAATCCCATAGACAAAGGAGCTTGGCAGGAGCTACCATCCATGCGGTCATAAAGGATCAGACACGACTGAGTGACTAACACACACACCAATTGTATTAGTTGGGTACCTAAGCTAACTTTGTTTGACTTATGAACAAACTGGATTTATGACCATGCTGTTGGAATGGAACTCATTCGTATGTAGGAGACGTTATCCATTCTATTAGGGTATGTTCTTTTACTAGGGAGGGTGGAGGGAGGGAACCACATAGAATTATCTTTGATGCTTTGTCAAAATACAGTTTTTGAAAAACAGGATCTCAGATATGACAATAAGAAGGAGATCTTTATCTCTGGAAACTCTCCAATTTATCCTGATATATCTACTTTAACCTGCATCATCCACATTTAAAAATGACAGTGTTGAAATTTCCTCAATTGCTAAAAGGTAATATTCATTTAACTCAATTTGATATATATTTATGGATATTTATGAGATCTATGGGTCTTCTTAAATTCTCAGCTCAAACAAGCCTTCAAAGACACTGTCAAAACACTTTTCCTCCCCATGGTCTGATTAGCATCCTTCCTCTTCCCTCATAAAGTCCCAGGGCACTCCTCTATAGAGCAGTCACTACACTCCTTAACCTTTAAGTTCTTGTTGGTTTTTTTTTTTTTAGTATAGATATTCTTTACACACTTAGGACCTAGAAAAATGCCTAGTATAAACAAGATGTACACATAGGGTTTGACAAGTGAAGTAGTGCATGAATAAACATATTCACAAGTTTAATAAATACTTGTCAAGTACCAATGGTGTGTCTCAGGCACTATTTTAGGTGCTAAGGATACTGTCCCACACATAAAAAGACAAGTAAATGAATGGAGAAGGAAGGAAGAATGGAGAGAGTTAGGGTTAAATGAGAGAGAAGAAAGAACAGTCACATTTCTCAAGGCCCATATCTTCTAATACAGAAAACAACCATCTCTTATTCTTCAGTCAGCAATCAGTCAGTCCGCAGGTATTTATTGAGCTCTAGTTTGAGTCAGACACAACTTGAGACACTTACAACAATGAACAAGAAGAGCCAAATGCCTGCGTCAGTGATCTTAGGATCTAGGGCTGTTGATAGGCAATGAACAAATGGACATAGTGATGTATGATATAATATTAGTATGTAGATAAGTACTAGGGAGAAAACAAAGAGGATAAAAGCTAATAGAATAGGAGATGTAGAGACTACTTTCTAGTAGGATGCACAGGGAAGCTCTCTCTTAATGTTACCTTTAAAAGACCCTGCAGTTACATAAAATAAATGCTAGAGAGGGTGTGGATAAAAGGGAACCCTCTTGCACTATTGGTGTGGATGTAAATTGATACAGTCACTATGGAGAGCAGTATGGAGGTTCCTTAAAAAACTAAAAACAGAACCACCATATGACCCAGTAATCCCACTTCTGGGCATGTACCCAGAGAAAACTGATTCAAAAAGATACATGCATCCCAATGCTCACTGCAACACTATTTACAATAACCAGGACATGTAAACAATCTAGATGTCCACTGACAGAGGAATGGATAAAGATGTGGTACATACATACGATGAGATATTATTCAACCATAAAATGTAATGAAATTGGGTCATTTGTAGAGATGTGGATGAACCTAGAAATTGTCACATAGAGTAAGTCAGAAAGAGAAAAGCAAATATTGTATATTAACACATATATGTGGAATCTAGAAAAATGGCATGGATTATTGCATTTGCAAAACAGAAATATGGACACAGACATAGAGAACAAATGTATGGACACCAAGCAGGGAGGTGGGATGAACTGAGAGTGTGGGACTGACATATATACACTATTGATACTATCTATAAAATAGATAACTAATGAGAACCAACAGTATAGCTCAGGGAACCCAACTCAGTGCTCTACATGAATGCCAAGTTGCTTCAGTTGTGTCCAAGTCTATACGACCCTATGGACTGCAGCCTGGCAGACTCCTCTATCCATGAGATTCTCCAGGCAAGAATACTGGAGTGTGTTATCAAGCCCTTCTTCAGGGGATCTTCCCGATCCAGGGATCAAACCCATGTTTCTTATGTCTCCTGCATTGACAGATGAGTTCTTTACCACTAGCATCACCTGGGAAGCCTACTCAGTGCTCTATGGTGACCTAAAGGGGAAGGAAATTTAAAAAAAGAGAGGGTATATGTATACCTATAGCTGCTGCTGCTACTAAGTCACTTCAGTCGTGTCCGACTCTGTGCGACCCCATAGACGGCAGCCCACCAGGCTCCCATCCCTGGGATTCTCCAGGCAAGAACACTGGAGTGGGTTGCCATTTCCTTCTTCAGTGCATGAAAGTGAAAAGTGAAAGTGAAGTCGCTCAGTCGTGTCCAACTCCCAGCGACCCCATAGACTGCAGCCTACCAGGCTCCTCCGTCCATGGGATTTTCCAGGCAAGAGTACTGGAGTGGGTTGCCATTGCTTTCTCCATGTATACCTACAGCTGATTCCAAACAGGGAAAGGAGTATGTCAAGGCTGTATATTGTCACCCTGCTTATTTAACTTATATGCAGAGTACATCATGAGAAACTCTGGGCTGGATGAAGCACAAGCTGGAATCAAGATTGCCAGGAGAAATATCAATAACCTCAGACATGCAGACACCACCTTTATGGCAGAAAGTGAAAAACTAAAGAGTCTCTTGATGAAAGTGAAAGAGGAGAGTGAAAAAGTTGGCTTAAAACTCAACATTCAAAAAACTAAGATCATGGCATCTGATTCTGTCACTTCCTGGCAAATAGATGGGGAAACAGTGGAAACAGTGACAGACTTTATTTTAGGGGGCTCCAAAATCACTACAGATGGTGACTGCAGCCATGAACTTAAAAGATGCTTGCTCCTTGGAAGAAAAGTTATGATCAACCTAAACAGCATATTAAAAAGCAGAGACATTACTTTGCCAACAAAGGTCCACCTAGTCAAGGCTATGGTTTTTCCAGTAGTCATGTATGGATATGAGAGTTGGACTATAAGAAAGCTGAGCGCCAAAGAACTGATGCTTTTGAACTGTGGTGTTGGGGAAGACTCTTGAGAGTCCCTTGGACTGCAAGGAGATCCAGCCAATCATCCTAAAGGAAATCAGTCCTGAATATTCATTGGAAGGACTGATGCTGAAGCTGAAACTCCAATATTTTGACCACCTGATGCAAAGAGCTGACTCACTAGAAAAGACCCTGATGCTGGGAAAGATTGAAGGCAGGAGGTGAAGGGGATGACAGAGGAATGAGATGGTTGGATGGCATCACCGACTCAATGGACATGAGTTTGAGTAAACTCTGGGAGTTGGTGATAGACAGGGAAGCCTGGAGTGCTGCAGTCCATGGGGCTGCAAAGAGTCAGACACGACTGAGCGACTGAAATGAACTGAACTGAAGCTGATTCACTTTGCCGTACAGCAGAAACTAACACAGCAGTCAGAAAAAATTAATAATAGAAAAAGACCCTGCAGGAATATCACAAATTAAATATTTTAGCATCCCTTATTAAATATCTTATGTGTGCACAATTTGGTAACAGAAGTTCTTATACAGAGAATTTATGATAACAGACTCTATCATTCTCGGCAAAGCCACATTGTACTACCTATAAATTTAACTACCGAACCCAAGACCATTTGCCTGCCAAAACGATGCCTCAAATTCCACTATAAAGCCACCAAATCAAACAGAAGACACATAATATTAAACATTTCTCTTTGGTAATGACTTTTCTATTCACCCCACCCTAACCCCCATCTGCTTTCCAGCTGTTCAAACCCTCCCAATTCCCATTTTTAGAACCTAATTAGCTAGTTCTTAAAAAGAAACCTAAGTTCCACTAGTATTTAATTTAAGAGTAATTTTATACCTAAATACCTCCCAAAACCTCAACTATAATTTACTATATTCAAACAGTTACACATATTATAATTATTTCTAATAAATTTGTTTTAAAATAACAGCTGTCTTCTACCCTAAGTTTGTTTCCAGGATCCGCATTTGCAATCAATACTCTTAATACTAGTACATATTTCCAAAATCTCTGGTCTTTGTCCACACATTCATACAAACAAATCGCCCTGTTAAACAATCCATCTCTCCCAAGATGTAATTTTTTAGGACTATAAAGGAAAGAGAATAAATACAATGATACATTGGCTTTTTTATTTTTACTTTCTTCAGCTGTGTAATTTCCTCATCAAGCTAATCCTTCCATGGCTTTATCTACTACCTTGGCCAAGGTGCCCAAACTCAAGATCTCCAGCCCTGCCCTTCTCTCCATATTGTCAACTCCCTGTCAGACACTGATATCAGAAACTCCACAAGCTCAGAACAAACCTCATCATTTTGTTCTTGCTGCAATGAGTTCCTTTTTCCTACTCCCATTTCACAAACCCAGCAGGCATTCAAGTTCGAACCTTTTCAGTAACCTTGTATTTTTCGCCCACATTCATTTGCCAGGTCTTGAAAGTTTTCATTCTGCAGTGTGTCACTCAATCTTCTCTACATTTTCATTCCCATTATTAACCCAATGGCTCATGTTTGGGTTTTTGTAATAGGAAGCCTAACTGGTTTCCTAATCCCACCTTAGTTTTTGTTATGCATCATCACCATAGAATGTTTAGGATGCTAGGCATCCTAAAACATCCTAAAACTAAATACGGGGTGTCCTATCTTAATCCTACAGAAATATATTAAAAATTCTTCAGAGCATTCAAGGCCTTCCAGGATAAAAATCAAATCCGTATTTCCAGTCATGAGCAACCGCACTATTTGTCCAATCTTCCATTATTCCCAACTCCTATTGCTTTCTCCCTCCTTCTTGACTTTACCATGATGTTCTCCTAGCTGGAAAATGTCTTTCCTTCCCCTACTCTTTCTCCACTTTGTAAAATTTTTATAATTTTATAAAATGACATGAATTGTTATTCTATATTTTTATCCATAATACAATATCTCCACCATGAGATTGCACTAGTATTTCAATAAGGTTTAAAAAATATTTTTTATTTACTTAATTACTTTTATTTTTTGTCTGTGCTGGGTGTTCATTGCTGTGCGGGCTTTTATCTAGCTGTGACAAGCAGGGGCTTCTCTTCGTTATGGTACGTGGGTTTCTTATTGCCATGGCTTCTCTTGTTGCAGCGCACAGGCTCCAAATGCACAGGCTTCAGTAGTTGCGGCAGCAGGCTCTAGGATGCCAAGGCTTCAGTGGTTGAGGTTCGCAGGCTCTAGAGTGTGAGCTCAGTACTTGGGGCACAGGGACTTAGTTGCTCTGCAGTATATGGAATCTTCCTAGATCAGGGAAAGAACCCGTGTCCCCTGCATTGGCAGGCAGATTCCTATCCACTGAACCACCAGGGAAGTCCATCAGTGAGGTTTAAAATTTTTTGTTATATCAGCTTAGCTCAGTTGGTTAGAGCATGGTGCTAATAAAAAGAAAAAATGTTTTAATCGGGAAGTCTGCTTAGGCTTGTCTCAGCTCTCAAAACACTACTTCCTCTTCCATTAAAAATATTGCTTTCTCCATCCTTAGACATTTTTAAAAAAATTATACACTTAAATACTTACAATGCTTTGCCTGCTGTTATAATTATTACTATTCTTTACTCCCCTACCTCCAAATTAAATTTCCCACCAAAATTAAACCTACTCATAAGACTAGAGTATGTGTCTCATTTTATTTATGTATGCACTTAAAAATTTTATTAAAATAAATGATATTTTATTATAGATTTTAATTTAATTTTATTTAGTATGCTTTAAGTAACTCTGTAAGCAATGTTAATCATTTATGGGTTAGTGCTACATACAAAAGTGAATGAAAGAGAGAGCTAATGAGCATACAAATTAAAAAGTACATACACATAAACTGAGACACATACCCTGTGCTAATGGGTAGGTCTAACACAAAGAAACAAATCTATGGCTACCAAAGGAGGAAGGGATGACAGAGGGATGCATTAGGGGTTTGGAATTAACATAAACAAATTAATATATCTAACACAGGCAACCAACAAGGACTTATTGTATTGCACAGAGAACTATACTCAATATTTGGTAACAACCTATAAGGGAAAATAATCTGAAAAAGAATACATATACCACTGAAACCTTTACTGTACATCTGGTAACATAACATTGTAAATCAACTATACTTTAATAAAAATAAAATTTAAAAACATATATATATATATATATATGTATAATTGTAGAAGGAAATTCCACTCCAGTATTCTTGTCTGAAAAATCCCACAGACAGAGGAAACTGGTGGGCTACAATCCAAAGAGTCACAAAGAGTTGGACAGGACGGAGCATCTAAGCATGAATGAATGATATATATATATTATATTATATATACATTTGTATATATATAATTATATATTATATATATAATATGATAAAATGAAAAATAATGAATGAGTGTTAGAAGTCAAGCGTAGCAGAAGCAAACAAAATACATACTATTAAATACCATACTGCTTCTTAATTGTTTACCATAAGTAAATAAGTTCAGATTTCTTGCATGGTTTATCATAATGCCTAATATATACAAATAAATTAATGAATATTTATCAACTGTTAACTGAATTGCTCCTGCTACACTTTTTGAGATATAATTCAACATTCTTCAGGATTATTTTTTATTTATAGTAAACCAACTATCTTATTCATGAGTATTATTAATGGCAGAGTAATACTCATTGTATATATATACCACATCTTCTTTATCCATTCATGTCAGTGGACATCTAGGTTGTTTTCATGTCCTGGCTATAGTAAATAGTGCTACGATGAACAATGGGGTTGATGTGTCTTTTACAATTGTGTTTTTTTCAGGGTATATGCCCAGTAGTGGAGTTGCTGAGGCATATGGTAGATTTACTCCTAGTTTTTTAAGGACTCTCCATACTATTCTCCATAATGGTTTATGGAGAACATAATGGCTTATGGCTTGTTTATGGACTATTATTCAGGCATAAGAAAGAATGGATTTGAGTCAGTTCCAGTGAGGTGGATGAACCTAGAACCTGTTATATAGAGTGAAGTAAGTCAGAAAGAGAAAAATAAATGTAGTATATATATATATATATATATGTATATATATTATATATATATATTATATATATATGGAATCTGGAAAAATGGTACTGATGAACCTATTTGCAGGGAAGGAATAGAGAGGCAGATGTAGAGAATGTACTTGTAGATACAGTGGGGGATACAGTGAGTGGGACAAAGGGATAAAGTAGCATCAACATATATACACTATTGTATGTAAAATGGATAGTTGGTGAGAAGTTGCTCTGCAGCACAGGGAGCCCAGTCTGGTTCTCTGTGATGACTTAGAGGGGTGGGATGGGGTAAGGGAGGGAGGGTCAAGCAGGAAGGGATATATTTATAATTATGGCTAATTCACATTGTTGTATGGCAGAAACCAACACAACACTGGAAAAATTAAAAAACTAAAGATATATTAATGGCATCACAGACAAATAATGTTCTAGCACAAATTTTAATTAAAAAACAAAACAAAACAATAGAATGAAGAGGCTCAAAAGCAACCTGACATACAAGAAAACATATTTATATAGGTAAAATAACTGAAGTCGTTCAGTCGTGTCCGACTCTTTGCAACCCCATGGACTGCAGCCTACTAGGCTCCTCTGTCCATGGAATTCTCCAGGCAAGAGTACTGGAGTGGGTTGCCATTTCCTTCCCC
The DNA here is from genome assembly GCF_963930625.1 of Muntiacus reevesi. Taxonomy (NCBI): domain Eukaryota; kingdom Metazoa; phylum Chordata; class Mammalia; order Artiodactyla; family Cervidae; genus Muntiacus; species Muntiacus reevesi. Next base: position 20,051,008 of record NC_089267.1, read on the forward strand.
AGGAGATCTTCCTGACCCAGGGACTGAACCCGGGTCTCCCACATGGTAGGCAGATGCTTTACCGTCTGAGCCACCAGGGAAGCCTTATATAGGTAAGGTGTACACTTCTTTGTTCCTTTTATAAATACTTATTTGGAGTGTGGAAGGTAAAGTTGCCAGGTTCTTTAAAGACACAAGGAGAAGAGTCTTTCCTAAATAATAATAATGAACATTCAAGAAAAGAGAAAGAAACAATTGAGTAAATTTTTTTTCCCAAAGATTCTGGAAAGCCCTCATCTACTTCTCAGTTCATCAGGAACATTATTCTTTCAGTATCTCTTCTCTCTCTGGGGCATCATCAGTTTCTCCTTTTCCACTGCATCCTCCCATCAGTTCAAAGCACTCTCTCATGCCTCCAATATTTAAAATAAAACAAAGAAAATACTCTGACTTGTCTCTACAAACTTCTCCAACATTATTTTTATTCCCAGAAACAATTGTTTATAATATGTTCTGTCTCCACTTCTTACTTCCCACCCTCCTACCACTACTTTGCATCTGTCCCAGGCCACTGAAACTGCTCTTATCAGGATCACTAAAGCCTTCTTGTTTCCAAATCCAAATCCAAGCTTTTTTTTTTTTTTTTCCCAGCAGAGCAATGAACAGCATTCCCCATCATGAGTCATCCCCTGCTTCTTTAAACATACTATCTATCTCTTTGTAGACTCCTAGTCTCTTTTTCTAGTTTCTGTTTCTTGACTCAGCTTCAAAATGCAGTTCTTCAGGGATTAACTCTTGGTCTGCTCTTTTTCTCACTCTACACTTTCCCTTTTCTCTATTATTTAATTCTATGGCTAGAACATGCAATGTTAGCTACCCAAATACACAGTTCCAACTGAGATTTCACCACTGAGTTCAAGACATACATACAAGCGGCCATGGATGTCTGAAGTGCATCCTAAATCCAACACACCCAAAACTGGATTTGGATCCTCATCCTCAAACCTGCTCTTCCTAGGTTTTAAGGAAATTGCACCACCATCTACACAGTGGCTCAATCCAAATTCCTGGTAGACATGTTTCATGCCTTCCTCCCCTTCTCATGCTTCACATGCTCTCAAACAGCACATCCTACCAGTTCTCCTACCAAAATATATCTCACATCTGTTTTTTTCTTTATGTCTCTATTATATTATCCCCATTCAAGCCACTATCACTTTTTGAGTGGATTCTTTTCACAGCCTCCTAAATGTGATCCCTGCTGCCTTTGTTTCTGTTTTCATCTTGCTTCCTTCATTTCTTACAGCAGATACATAAAGTGAAAGTACATCTGATCTCTCTCACTTCAACTTAACTGGATCGCAAATTACTTTCTTGTCCTGCAATGTCCTACATCATCTTACCTGGCAGCCCACCTACTCTCTCTACTCCAATCAAATCTACCTCCTTTCAGTTGCTGAAATTCTCCAAGATTTTCCATGGTTGAATTATTTTTTTTAGGCTCTTTCTTTTTTCTGCCCAGAATGTTCTTTACCCTCTTAACATATTTTTTTTGCATGGCTGAATCTTCCTTTAGGTATCAGTTTATTACCTCAGAGAAATATTCAGTGATACTGTCAGCAGTTCCACCCCCACCCCCAGAGAATTTATTATTATTATGGATTTACTTACTCTTACATCTCTGTCACTAATCTATACACATCATGTGGGAAGGCAGTCTTTCTCTTTCACTGGCTTCTATCTGAATCCCTCATACAATATCTGGCAGCTGCTTATCAAGATAAGTATTTTCCAAATAAGTATATTTTAATTGAGTAAATGAATGACAAACTACTATAATTTAAATTGATCTTCTAATATATGGGCCAGTTGTCTATTCAACTGTGATCAAAGTTGTTATTACTGGGACTTCCCTGCTGGTCCCGTGGTTAAGAATTCACCTTCCAGTGCAGGGAACATGGGTTCAATCCCTGGTCAGGGAACTAGATCCCAAGTGCTATGGGGCAACTAAACGAGCCCACATGGTGCAACTAAGACCCAACAGAGCCAAATAAATAGATAAATATTTTTTGAAAGTCTTTGACATTGAATGACAGATACAAGATTTGGATAGTCTTAGCATTTAAATCAATGAAAACAAAAAGAGAGACAAGCCAGTCATGTTTGTTACACCTAGTGCATTAACCTATGAGGTAGCCTGTTTTTATTTATGTGGCTTACTTTTCACTCAATTAAGATTCAAAACCATATATAAAATTTTAAGGAATTAATTTTCCAACATCTTCAGGATATCATTTGGCATATATCCTTTTTTTTCAGTTAGTGAATTTCTGGGAAGATATAGATTTTCAAAGTATTATGATTTTGAAAAAATTTTTAAAGATCATGATAGCTGGAGATAAACAGTCTAAATGATAAAGATTTCTGATGGCAGAATTCATGCAATTTGCTTTTATATTCTGTAGTCTATCTGGAAATTCCTTCCGCCAAAATTATGACTCGTTTATTACAACCTAGCAAAGACTCAAACACAGGTAAGCATGGGTTAGTGTCTTCTTCAGTTTAGGTTAGAACATTGATACTTTTTAGCATAAAGTAGGAAATGTGAAAGAGAGCAAAAGGAAATAAAATTTTAGGTAATTCCTTTAAGCCAATCTTTACCAAGCCAAACTTTATTTCAATAGAGTATCAGAGAATGAAAGCAAGGCTATACCAATGACTGTTTGTTAAAAAGAGAGCCCACTGAAACCGCCTGGATGCTACACTGAACACCAAGGAAGTACCATCAGTTACAGAATGTTTTGCCTTACTTCATGTCCACAGCTTAAGAACTATAACGCCTGGTTGATCCTTTGTTCCCAATGGGTGCTCATAAAATAGTTGTGATGGCCAAAATTAATTGATTTGAGTAGGAGAACGGAATTTGAAATCACTAACGTCTCTTCTTCCAAAGCTGATATTATTTTTCAAAAACACCATCCCACGCCCTAGAAGGTATCTGTTCTAAACATTAGATGCAACTATCTGTTCTAAGCATTAAATTTTAGCTTTTGAATATCTTAAAACATTTGAGAGTAGTTTATTTGATTTTGCCCTTCAAAAACTTTTTTCCAATCAATATTTGGCTAGCTTTGAGAAATCTGGCAATCATGCATTATTTGTTAATGATGATGACTGTCCCACTCACTTTCCCTCTGCCTTTGAAACCAAATCTGGAGAATACTTCTATTCAATAATGTTTTCCTTCTAAAACATCTGGCTATTGCATTTTTACCTCCCTTCTCAATTAGGTTCAAAATTGGTATAGCCTATGATTATCTGGTAACCATATTTGTGGAATAAACTGATGCATTTATTCTAAGTATCAGATACCTTGAAGGACAGAAGAATAAAATAGTTGAAATACAAACTGAATCAGAGAATCTAGGATATGAGGTTAATATGCATACAATGATTGCAGATAATTCTGAAGTCTTGTTTGTTTTTCTGAAGCCTTCATTATTGTTTACCAGTTGAATAAAGTACTCAAAAAGATAATAACTGGTTTATTTTCACAAATATGTCCTGGTAGTGGAGATCTTTCATAAGCTATGGGTGATAGAAGCCAGAAGTCTTGCCTTATGTTGACAGAACAGAGCACAGAAGATACTGGACCTCAGACCAATGGAAGCTGGGGCATTAACGTGGGTGAAGGTGCTCAAAAAGTGTACAGAAATTACAGGACAGATTAGTAAAAATAATCCCCCAAATTCTCCTATAGATATCTGAATACTCTCAACGTCCTCCATGTCTGGGAAAGAATTCAGGGAGGAAAGCAGACACCTCGCATAGAGGTCAGTGAACTTGGGGGACGACCAGGAGATAATCACTCAAAGTTCATAGTTTACCTTAGGGTTCACTCTTGGTGTAGATTCTATGGATTTGGAAATTTGTTTCTAATTGTAAGTTGTAACCACACTTTTTTCTAATGATGCTGTTGCTTAGTTGCTAAGCCGTGTCTGACTTTTTTAGTGAACCCATGGACTGCAGCCTGCCAGGCTCTTCTGCCCACGGGATTTCTTAGGCAGGAATACTGGAGTGGGTTGCCATTTCCAGGGCATCTTCCTGACTCAGGGATCCAACTCACATCTCCCTCATTGCAGACAGACTCTTTACCACTGAGCCGCCTTTGGGTTAGTCTCCTTCAAGAGATTTATTCACTCATTTACATTTCTTTTTCTACTGTGTAAAATGTATTTATTTAAAGAGCTTTAGAAACCATATAACATATTTCTGAAGAGGTAAAACAGGTGAATTTCAGGAGGGAAAACTATTCCAGTATTACATTTGGAGTCCTTGTAAATGGAAATAGCTTGTTTCTGTGAGTAAATTTCCCAGTTATCTTGGGGATTTTCAAAGTATGAAATAGTCAACAAAATAGTGTATGAAGAAAAAATAATATCTTAGGGTATAATGCCTATGGATATTCCAGTACAAGTTACATCAAATTAGATCAGTATGGAGGTGGCACATCTAGACTATCACTTATGTACCACATTTTCAGCATGTTTCATGTGAATATCCTGGAGCCAGGGACAGATGATGTGTCCTGAATGAACATACCCCACTGCCATACTCTCAAGAAACTTAAAGACAGACAAATAAAGAGGTTGTTTCACTGAGATATACAAAACTAGGAGGTGACGCAATGACACACAATTGCCAAGTGATAGGCAGTTCTTCCAGACTAGAGGGGGAACATAGAAAGTAGGATGGCAGAAGATGCTTCATAGATGGCATGTCCCTGGAGGTAAGACTTGAAGCAACTGACAAGAATGCAAGACAGTCAGTCATCTGAGTTAGCTTTCACATGAGATAACTGTCTCACTTGCCAAATGCATCTTTACTACTATTAGAATCGTACTGACCAAACATGATGGTGATAGATGGTACAGCAATCTTGGAGGGAGAAGGAGTCATAAAACTAAGAAATTAACTAGACCTGACCCTCTGACCTTCTCTCACATATTTTTTACTCGAACAGACATGGCACTCTATGCTTAGTGCTAAATCATGGACTTCTTCATCAAATTGAAGTACCACAACGATAACTCTGCAAAATAATTTCTGTAAGAAGAGTGGAAGTATACATTCTTTTGTTTCAATTGGAGGCCTTCTCTGTATCCCCATCGAATTGTTTTTTTAGGAGATGTAGCAGGGCTTCTTTTTCTTTAGTCCTTCTGCCTCTTCAGTCACAGATTAATGGCTCTATCCTTGGAAGTTTTCAGACTTTGGAAAAATAGCAAATGACATAAATGTAAAATATGTTAGCAGGTAGATTTATGCTCTGCTTCCTTTACTTTGGCGTATTTGGATAAAACATCAAGACACTGCAAAGTCTAGGAAAATGGAAATCTTGATTTAGAATAAGTGTCCCCTCTCTCTCTCTATTCTCTGTCCCTGTTTACTTCCAGCCAGTCTCAAATAACTACATTCATAGACATTTTATGTGTTTCTGAACTTGCAAATCATACCATCAATCTATCTATAAACACACACACACACTTTTTCATCTTTTTCCTATAACACATGCTTCAGTGGATTGGATGCTGAGATCAAGCAAGTAAGACATGGTTCCTGCTTCCCTAGAAGTTCTTAGTTTAAATCAGACAATAGGAACACAAACATACAAACATTCAGGCAGCTGTGCAAACAATTACACTAATGAATAATGCATATCCATTTAAAATTTGTTAATATACACCACCATGTGTAAAATAGATAGCTAGTGGGAACCTGCTGGCTAGCGCAGGAAGCTCAGCTCGGCCCTCTGTGTATGAGCTAGAGGAGTGGGATGGGGCCGTGGGAGGTCCAAGAAGAGGGGATACTTGTACACACATAGCTGATTCGCTGGTGGCTCAGTGTTAAGAACCCATCTGCCAACAGAGGCGATGCAGGTTTTGTTCCTGGGTGTGGAAGGTCCCCTGGAAAAGGAAATGGCAACCCACTCCAGTCATCTTACCTGTGAAACCCCATGGACGGAGGAGTCTGGTGGGCTATTGTCCATGGAGGTCCCAAAAGAGTCGGATAAGATTTGGTGACTCAACAACAACAAAATTAGCTGATTCACTTCACTGCAGAGCAGAAAATAACACAACATTGTAAAGCGATTATGCTCCAGCTTTAAAAAATGTTAGTAAATACGGGTTATGAGGGAGAAAGTGAAAAGTGAACTGAAAATCCTTTCAATGGTTAGAACTGAAAGAGGACTTTGAGACTATCAAGGTCAGCAGCCTCATTGTACAGAAGGGAAATCTGCCAGCACTGTTTCAGAGCGTGGGTGAAGGGGAAGGAAATCATAACATTACCGCCCATTGGTGGAGACAGGCTCTTTGTAGGTCAGATTTCTGAACGCTCTGAGCAGAAGGGATTGAGCTCTCTGTCCAAATGATGAGATAGGTTATCAACCTGAAACCAACAAGGATTTTTCAAATGGAGACACTTGAAAAGGCCTTCTAAATCCCTATTTGGACTCAAAACCCTTCTCTTGTACCTTTAAGTAATCCGTTTTCTCAGAATCAGATGCCTTGTGCAAATCTTCTCTTGCCATCTCAAACAAGCCTCCAAGCTTTTTGCCTAAGACACAGAAAATGGTCTCCAGGATAAATTTGAAGGTTTCCTGTTGGCTGGACTACTGCAGTTAAGTTTCAAGAAAGGTACTCCTGATTTCTTGGGTAAAGGATGAAGCTACATAGCATCTTTGCCCCCAAACACTAGCTTTTCTTTTTTTCGAGTGGTCTGAAGCCACCAAAATGAAAGACCATAAAAATCTATTTTAAGAAGTCCAGCTCAATATAACTGGGTGCAGAGGATCTTCAAATGTCCTATTTTATTCAAAATGCTATGTGGAGCAGAACAAGCAGTAATATAAAATGAGTGTCTATCTTTTTCTGACCCCAAGTTCAATTGCATTATTAAAATATAAACCCTTATTTCCAAATATTGTAATACTTCGAAAAGAACCTATAACATAAAAATGTTGCTGTTTGCTTGGCTCTATTTTGGAAACTCTGACTGTCACCAATTTATTCCCAAAGGGAGGCATCAGCATTAATATTGACAATATCTTCCCTAAAATAGCCACCATGGAGTCCTGTATACACGGTGTACTCAGGAAAGCTTGCTCATCAATTTACTGACTCACTAAGACTGTTTCTGCTCTGTGTCATCAATTTAAAACATCTTTATCTGAAAATAATTTATAGAAATCCATGGTCTTTGAAAATGAAAAAAAGTACTGTATTGTTTTCAGATTTCACCATTCTGTTTTCTGATAAACATTCAAATGACAAGGCAGGCTTCAAGAACAGTCATTGCAGCCTCCTTTAATCCTTTTTACATGAGTTGTCCCTTCTTTTTCTTTCTTTCTCTCTATGTTTTGGCACAAATAGAAAGCCTTATATTTAAATATTTAATCTAGAGGAGATTTCATTCCTTGTTGGAGAGCCTTGGTTGATCAATGTGCCCAGTGATAATATCATCTAAGTCATTAAATCATCAAAACTATGAACTAAAGCCTCTGGTATAAGAGTGAGCACCCCCTTCCCATAAAAACTTAAAAATCATGTGCAACTAATGTTATTTAGTTCCCTGAAAAATATAAACTTTCCACCTACTTGCATTTAAAGTTAAGAAACTAAGTATTTTTATTTATTGAAGCTATATGATCTGCTTACTACAAGAAGCTTGAAGGAGCTTATAGTGGAGAGAAGATAGCATAAACAGGGAAATGAGAAAGAAATCTAAAAGAAAACTTGGATATCAAAGTAAAAGATAGAAGATTCCGCCAGGAAAGTAAGCAGATCATTGTATTTGTTTCTGATTTTCTGACACTTAATGTGAACTTGAACTTCTGTTTCAAGACCCAGGTCAGACAGCACCCTCTCTGTGAAGCCTCTTCTGAATACTTAAGGGCCAGGACGCTAGTGGTCTTTTATACTTATGCTAATATGAGTACCTATCTGATTGTGTTGCAGTACTACTTATAAATCTTCCTTTGTTTCTGTGGTCAACTCAACTCACTAGAGTCAGGAACCTTCGCCTTTCTTAGGTTCCTATTGTTAAAACAGCATTTAGCATCCTCCAGTAACCTGATTTTCCTCTTCTCTGGAAAGTTTTGCAACTTTCCCATTATCCCTTGAGTTCTGAGGTATCATGAGTAGGTGAGTCTTTATTCTGAAGACCAGCACTACCTTTCTTTGACTAGGACAAAATAAGTGTTAGAAAATTTTTCTAATGTATTAAATTAATGTATTAAATTAAATTAAATTAATACATTAAATGTAATGTATTAAAGTATGTCCACATTTTCATTTTCGCTATACTCTTTTCTACAACTCCTAAAAAAAAATTAGAGCCCTTGAATTGATTTTCAATAATCCATCCCTATTCTACTCATCTATTTAATTCTTTTTCAATGTTTTGTGAGTTTATCAACGTTATCTTTCAGAATGGATCACTAATTTGATATGTTTGACTTCCTCTGTAATTGTTCACAAAAAAATGTTTTTAGTTCCAAAAATGTTTGCTCATTTTTAGTAGTAGTCTGGTTTTCCTTTCTTCTTCCTTTTTCTTAAATATATTTAATATTGAAGCAAATCTTTCTGAGAATGTAATCAGAATATTTAAGTTCTCTTACCTTCATTGAACTATTTCTTTGTCCTCTATAGTCATTTGTTCTGTTTCTTTAGATTGTTTCTTGACATCCTTTGCATTTAAGAAAATCAGAACTAATTTTTTTAAATTCTCTGATCTTTAGTTGGCATATCATACTTGTGAATAAGGACTTGATTGATGAATTAATTTAGCTGTTGCATTGCACCCTCTCTGAGTAGGTCTGGCTCTATTTCCTCAAAAAGGCTTTCCCTGGTAATGAGCAGGCTGTTTTACTGTCTTTGTGTAAATAGGTGAGGATGTGTCAACGTGTAGGAATGATTTAGGGATATGTGGCCAGAAGGTAAGCAGGTTACCTAAATGCCAAAATAACAAGAATGTTACTCTGAGAATGGGGTATTTCAGCATGTTTTTCTCCTGACTTGAGAGGTCTTTCCTTTTACATTCCTTTTTGCGGTTGTACAGTCTGATGTACAGTCAGCTGGGCTTCTGCCGCAAGAGATAAATGTCACATTGAATGGCTAGACCATCTTAGGCAGTGTATTTAACTTCTTTAGGAAGATGTTCTCTGGCTTAAGCTAAGGAAGAAATGCCTCTGCTGTCAGTCAATTTGTGGGGAAGTGGAGAAAAGCCACTAGAGTTCTGCTAGCCGACAGATTTTTAAACACTTATCTTGACGACTGGTTTCAGTTCTCCCCCCACCCCCATGCCTCCTGACTGAACTTGGAGCTTTTCCCAACATACCCAACACATCTCCTTTGACAGTGCTGGACTTCCTGTATGCTTTCTCCTAGTCTGGATTATTTATCAATAAGAACTTATTCTCTGGAAATCTTTCACAATTTCATTTGTGCTACTGGTATCACTTCTTATTTGCTTTGCAACTATGGATTTATTTTCCCTGTAAAACAACGTTGATGTGTAATGGAACTGGGAAGGAAAAGGATAAACCCACTTCGTATGTTCTCCGTTTTTTAACTAGGGGCTCTGTGAGCTTGGATTCCCAGTTGGAGTTTAGATTTGGTGCTTCATTTGGACTCTGAACTTCCAAAGGTAAGCATGTGTTATCTACTGTACTTTTAAATGTTTATTTAACTGATTTGCCATTCTTTAGAATGTTTCCTATGTCTAATTATTAATCTTTAGAAAAGTCCTAGTTTTTTTCAGAAAATTACAAAAGTCAGACTCATAGAAATTATCTTTGGGTCTGTAATAGCATTCAAAAAACATGAAAGTCAGTTGAATTCAGGCTCAGGGATGAATCTGATACCTGAGTCACAGGTGTCAATACAGCTGTGAATATTAAAGGGATAAAAATGTCCTTGATACAGATCATTTAATAACAACAAGAAGTAGGCTGCTTAAGTGTTTTTAAATCTTCTAGTTTCAAAAAGTGTATCTAAGGTTCAAAAAAAATCTGAATAATTGTGAGCATACATACAATATATGCTGTATCCTTATATAATATATAAGTACTATAAATTATATATAAATATGTATATATATTATATTTATATACCAATTTTCCTTTAAAAAAAGAAAAACAAAAGTAACTCTCAGTTTCTTCATCACCTTTGATAAAAATTATCTTCTAAGAATTCTATCTAACTCTCTTCATGGAAAGTCACTGGCCATATGTTCATTTAATCCCACAATTAGAGTCTATCTTCTATTACTTTGCAGTCAGTGAGAATGAGAGGCCCTGACCTTCTCAGATTGCTCTGAAATCATAAGAACACTTTGAAAAGACAGTAGCTGTAGCTTCTCTCTTGTCAGTTATTTAGTTTCAATACTTTTTAGTAATTCCAAAGACAAATTACATTTGCATTTTCCTTTGTGTTTCTCCACATTGATTCAGGCTAGAACATGGGTTTGCCTTTTGTTTCCTGATGAAATTTATTTCATTAAATATTTTTAAATAGGATAAGGTGTATATTATTTTTCCCATATTTTTCTTTCTGTTTCAAATATACATTAAGCCTCCTTTCACATACATCAAAATACACTTTAAACCTTGCTCAAGTATAAATTCATTGTGAAATTAAATATAATCTCCTGTAACCAATTAGTTTAAAAAAATGTGCTTCATTCATCATTTCTAATTTTTCCAATGAAAAAGTCAATATGTATCAGATCAGATGATATAAAATTCATTTCACTGAATGAAGTAAAAATGTAAGAGAATGCAGGAATAATACTATATATGAAAATGTGAAATGTACATGTAAGGGTGAAATGTAGACATAAGGGCTTAGGTGGATTAACGTGAACTGAAATACACTTCTCATCAACATTGAAGTAGGGACATCATAGCTACTGAACAAATTGTTATTGAATTAACAAAACAAATCATTAAGCAATGATGCTATCACATTACAATATCCTAATGCATTCATTTCAACCATAGAATTGTTCCTCATTACGGAATTTGATTTATATTGCATACTAACATTTATTTACATGGTTTCTTCTTCTAGTAACCTGTGGGATCTCTAGGTGCAAGGACTGTGTCTTATTTATTTTTATACCACTGTACCCAGCAGCATACCTGGCACTGTTAGACGCTTAGTGATTTTTCTAATTGAATTGAAATAAAACATTTATATTAGTTAGACAAAATAGCCTCTCTCATTTAAGAAGTCTAGGAAAATTCCTAGCTCCAATAGATGGGCTTTTAAAGCTGGTATTTACTGGGAAAACTACTTACCTATATTAGCTTCATGAAATTCTCCATTCTCAGAAAATGACACTTATCAGAATGCAAACCAACATTTGATTTATGCTACACATATCACTGTCTGGTGACGCTGGTCAAGTTATCCATAATTGTCCAAGTTGCATTTTTCTCCTTCTTAAAAATCCTCACTCGGTTCCTTACCTGTTCTTGCATGGTTTCCACTGCAAATGGGACCCTGGCGTTGCATCTCTGAGGACCATCATCCACCCACGGGAAATAGTTTCCACCCACTGGAAACTAGGACAACCATACTGTTGTCCTAGGATGTCTATCTAACCCAGGGTCCTAACACTGACTGCATGTGCTCGACCAGCACCAAAGTGACTCTCAGCCTCCATTTAAAAGTGGTTTAAGGAGTTCTCAAGCAGCTCTCTGCTATCCCAGTGCACCGTATGCTCAGGAGCCTTGGCAGTAAAATTAGTAGCACTGACACCTCTATTACAACATGTACAAAAATTTATTCTCCCCTGCCTTTTTACATGCTGATCTCTCCAGCAAAAAATCCGTATAAAATGCCACAATCAATATTTTATAAATTTTTCATTAAATTAACGAGCACCTTGATCAAATAATACATTAATCAATGGATTAAGAAAGCTGCATGTGCTTGGCAGAGCTGTTTACCTGGACAAGACTGCCTTGTTTTCTATTTCCTGTTCTCCAGCACCAGGGCAGCCAACTTCATGCCTTTTCTTTTTCGAGATTTCAGGCCACTCCTTGCCTTCTGTTCTGATGCATTTAGAGCCAATAAATATAAATATACATATAAATATAAATATCTGACACATATAGTGAACTGATAGACTTTCTATAGCCGGCATCGCAGTGGCATTGGAAAAAGCACCAATTGTCACTGGAAACCCTTTTATAACTCTATTCGAGGGATTTCTTCTGATTTTTTTATATTAACATCACAAAGGACTTTTGCCTTTGGCATGACCACCAAAACAAGCTGAATAAACTATTGCACTATTTGTGTTTTTAATCCACCAGAGTGCTGAGAAGGCAAAGAACCCTAGTTGACTCAACTCCAAAATGTTAACAAATCCGGTTTTATTTCTGGTGAGAAACATGCCCGCTCTCACATTTGTTGAGTCGGGTCCGACTCTCTGAGACCCCATGAACAGCAGCACGCCAGGCTTCCCTGTCCCTCACTATCTCCCAGATATCGCCTCACTATCTCACTTTTCGTGGAATGGAAAGAGAATAATTATCTTATTTTTTTTTTTTTAATTTATTTTCATTAGTTTGAGGCTAATTACTTCACAACACTGTAGCGGTTCTTGTCATACACCGACATGAATCAGCCACGGATCCACAAGTATTCCCCATCCCGATCCCCCCTCCCACCCCCCTCCCCATCCCATCCCTCTGGGTCTTCCCAGTGCACCAGGCCCGAGCACTTGTCTCATGCATCCAGCCTGGGCTGGTGATCTGTTTCACCCTAGTTAATATACATGTTTCGATGCTGTTCTCTAGAAACATCCCACCCTCGCCTTCTCCCACAGAGCCCAAAATTCTGTTCTGTACATCTGTGCCTCTTTTTCTGTTTTGCATATAGGGTTATCGTTACCATCTTTCTAAATTCCATATACATGCGTTAGTATACTGTATTGGTCTTTATATTGGTCTAATATTTATCTTATTAAAGGGAATCAGGAGGAAGAAACAAGCCACAACTTGAATGAACTTCTAATGACCAGGGGAAGGCTGGCCTGACAGATACCATGCCAAGAAGACCCTGTCAGAGAGCGAATCCACACTCACCCAAAGGCCCTTTTCCACACACAGGTCCCCATTTGTAATACACTTACGGCTGACAGCTGGGCTGAGGACCCTCCTGAGAGAGCCTCCAGTGTGGCAGCCACTGAAACTCAGGTAGGCAACTTCAGAAGCCTGGAGGTAAGAGGAACGGAGAGAAAGCCTCCCAGGCAGCTTGCAGTCACCCTCGCAAAGCTAAAAGCAGAGGGGGAGGGCAGAGAGAGATTATCTGTAATGCAAAAAGAGCTGGCAGCTGAACTATAAACTGGAGACAAAATCTCCATGGTTCAAAAAGATAGTGACTTTGCTATAAAATGCAAAGATATCTCTGGAATCATGCTAGTATCCAGATGTTAGAATTATCAAAGAGGGATTATTGAATAATGACAATAAAAATACCAAGGGATCTAGTGGGAAAGATGGACCACATGTGAAGAGATGAGGAATTTTAGTGGAGAAATGTAAAACCCTGCAGGAGAACTATAGAAAAGATAGAAATGAAAAATGTTACCAGAAATGAAGAATTCACAGCTTCACAGTGGGCACAGAGAGAAAGATTGGCTCACTGGAAGTCAGGACAATAGAAAATATCCAAACTGAAATATAAAGAGGAAAAAAAGTCCCTCTCTGCAGATCAATAGTAAACAGTCAGCATTGATGCAAAAATAATTTCAGGAGGAGAGGAAGGAGAAAAAATGAAAAAAATAAATATTTAATAAAACATTGGATGAGAACTTTCTAAAATTCAAGAAAATCATCCTCTCCATAGATATCAGAAACTCAATAAAACCAAAGCATAACAAATGCAAGGAAAATGCATATATAGGCATATCATAAACAAAATACTGAACAGAAACGATAATGAAAGCATCCTGAGGAAAAAAGATACATTACAACAGAGATACGTTATAAAAGATGCATTGCAAAAAAAGATAACAAAAAAAAAAAATATGTGATGTCTGACTTTTCAACAGAAAAGAAGGCAGAAAAAGGAGGAACTGCACCTTTAAAATGCTGAAAGAAAAAAAAAGAAAAAGAAATTAACCTAGAATTTTATAGTCAGCAAAATGTATCTATAATAATAAAAAAGAAATACATTTTCCTATTGACAAAAATCAGATATAGCTTGTTTCTAGACTATTTGTACTATTTAAAAAAAGCTTTAAAAAGGCAGAAATAAAATAATAGATTAAACCCTGGATCTACAGGAAAGAATGATGAACATCAGAAACATAAAGTATCTTTTATAAACTATGTTGCTGCTGCTGCTAAGTCGCTTCAGTCGTGTCTGACTCTGTGCGACCCCATAGACGGCAGCCCACCAAGCTCCCTCATCTCTGGGATTCTCCAGGCAAGAACACTGGAGTGAGTTGCCATTCCTTCTGCATTTATAAACTATGCATATCCTTATATCTTTTCGAACTTTTCACTGTTTAAAATAAAAATAATAACGCATTTGGTGTTTGTAACATATGTGAAGTAAAATATAATGCCATTAGAGCACAAAAACTGGGACCATAATGTCTAAGACTCATGAAAAGTATCCAATTATTTAAAAGTGGACTATGATAAATTAAAGATACTTATTTATATTATAGAGTAGTTACTCAGCATATACACAAACACACACACAGAGGTATATACACACACATAAAGGGGTACAATTAAATATGAAAAATACTTGAATCACCCAAAAAAGGCAAAAAATGAAGAACATATTAAATAATGGATAAATATAAAACAAATAGTAGTTTCATAAATTTAAACACAATATCAATAATTGTCAGACAAAATGAAAAGGCAAAGTTTAATAAATGCTATTTATAAGAAACACATGATAATTATAAAGACAAAGTAAATACTTGAAAATAAAGATGATGAAAAAGCTGTACATGCAAACACAAAACATAATAAATCTGATATGACTTTATTGCAAACCAGGGGTATTCAATTGTTGAACTCAAAGAAAACAAGACTCCCACTTCTGACCAGCATGGGGTAAGAGAGGTTGAATTTATCCTCTTAATTGAATCAACCAAAAACAAACAAGGGAAACCACCATTCTGAACACGCTAGGCACGAGGCAGTGAAGAATAGTCACTCCTGAGGGAAAGGACAGGAACCAGTTGAGCCCAAGATGCTCCTCAGAGAGCCTTGGTGGAGTTTCCAGAGTGCAGCACAAAGTGGGAGAATGTCTTTCAAACCATATGGATTCCCCAAGTTGAGGAGACCAAGGAGGCTACAATTCACAGGATCGACTACAGGAATGTAGGAATTGTAGGAATCAGAGTGATGAAAGGAATCAAACATCTACCACAACTTGGTTTTTCCCTCATTCAACAAATTGTGTTGGTGGTTTTTCCTCCATAACAGTATTGATCAACTCTGGGGTATTTATTATCTTCCTTGAAATTTCAGCAAGGCTCAAACTTGGTTGGTTGAAGATGGTTGGTGGTGGTGGTGGTTTAGTCACTAAGTCATGTCTGACTCTTGTGACCCCATGGACTGTATCGCCTCCCAGGCTCCTCTATGCATGGGATTCTCCAGGCAAGAATACTGGAGTGGGTTGCCAACTTGGTTGGTTGAAGATGGCTGGTGTGGAGTAATTTAGCATAAATCACTTTCACTTTTAGATAGTAAATGACCGAAAGTACATTAGTCATCACAAATACTTGTTAGCTCATCTTCAAGTATTAGACATTTCCTGTATTACAGTAAAGGCCCTTCACCACACTATAACCTCAACCATTGAGCAAGCAAAGTTCTAGTATTAACAGTTGCACTGCTTCACTCTCGAGCTGACTGAGTTTTAGCAAGGGATGAAATAACTTTTACTGACAAAAACGTAGATGATTTACATAGCCCTTTACACTTGGGCTGGAAACTTTAAAAGGAATATGATAAACACCCTCCCACACTCTTTTCAGGTTACTTGTAGATTAAACAATAGCATATCTGTTTGTGAGTCAAAAGACTTACTCAATGGCTTTTGCATTTTATCTTTATGTTTTCTACTCTTATAAATAATACACACGTGACTATAGCTACACTGTATTTTAGTCAAGATTATTACATCCATACCTTTATATCTTTTTATGAGACAAACACTATATTGTTTATATAATCTCCTGAGATCATATGGGAAAAACATTCACTGAAAATGATATGAAAAATTACTGCCTCTTACAAAAAAATAATGGCTTGTAGAAATCATTAATTCAATTATACAAAGTGCACTTTTATTTAGTGGACTTTTTATCATCCAATGGAGAGAAACAACAATCATGTCCACCCTCCTCAAACATATTCCATTAGTTTCAAATGCATTGTTAAGAAAACTGTGATTCAGGATATTAGGAAAGACACCAAAACTAGAAGACAAGATGAAGTGCAACAAATAACAGAATTCATCAAGTGCAGGTATGAGTTTAGCCACAGGGATACAGAGCCAGCACTAGAGGCTTAGGGAGCTGAATCTGGAACAGAGTATTCAAGAAGAGACCACTGGGTCATGCTGGGGTCTGAGCTACAAGGTGAGGTTTCAGTGGAAACTTTAATACCTTCCAATGGGAGAGTAAAGATTAGTCTTGTTTTCTCCAAATTGTATTTCTCTGACATTTGTACCAACTCTAGAAATAGGCTTAAACACAAAGCCTACAGTGTTGAAAGGGGTTCTGGTTTGTAGGCTCCAATTACATCTCCAAGAAATAAGTGTGCACCTTGGTCCTTGGAGGGGCTTCTCTGGTGGCTCAGACTGTAAAAATCTGCCTCTAATGCAGGAGACCCAGGTTTGGTCCTGGGTTGAGAAGATCCCATGGAGAAGGGAATGGCTACCCACTCCTATATTCTTGCCTGGAGAAATCCCTGGACAGAGGAGCCTGGCAGGTCACAGTCCATGGGGTTGCAAAGAGTCAGACGTGACTGAGTGACTAACACTTTCACTTTCACTTTGGTCTTTTGAAGCTTTGAAACAAGACACACTCTTCTCCTTCTGCAATAGCCTCTTTGGCCATAGTTTTTCTCAAAAGAAACTACTCCATCCATAGGAAAATCTGCTGATGTGGGCAATGTATCTCTTGAAAAGGATTACAGCAAATCACTTCCTC
Organism: Muntiacus reevesi; assembly: GCF_963930625.1. NCBI lineage: Eukaryota > Metazoa > Chordata > Mammalia > Artiodactyla > Cervidae > Muntiacus > Muntiacus reevesi. Next base: position 20,068,243 of record NC_089267.1, read on the forward strand.
AGCAGTCAGCAGGCACTGGCACATAATTTGATGATACATAGAAAGGATAACTGGCCTTGAGCTTGTGAATCGTTCTACTTTTCCAGAAAAGAAAAAAAAAAAAAAAACTTTCATCATCAGCTCTTTCATCTCTACCTTCTCAAAGTCTTTTCCTCTCTTGAGATAGTATTAGCTCAATAGGCATTCACACTGTTGCTGATTTTTCTAACTGTGGTGAGTATTTTTAAATGAATAGTTTTTATTTTACCTATAACCATTCATTATAACAATTCCTTACCTTTTGCTGAGATAAGAATGCATTAACTGCCTAAATAACATACATCACATGTTCAATGATTTTTTTGGAGTGTCCTTTTGAATTTTTCCTATACTCAAATAACTTTGCTCTTCCAGTGAGCTCACTTTTATTTCCATCATCATCATAATGCCTCTTCTTAAAACTCTCTTTCCTTTTGTATCTGTTGACCGTAACAATTAATAATGACCAATATCATCACAACATGAAAGGCATCAAGCCTTGTAAACACTCACTGAAAGTGATTTTTAATCAGTCAAATTCAATGTTTTTAATTTAACAAATTACTTAATTTTTAATCTTAGTGAATACTTACCATAAATGTATACATTTCAGTTAACTTACTTATCTGCATTTATATTATGTGAAATGTATTTATAAGGATAGACTGAGGAGAAAAATACTAAATTTACAAAGCTAGATCAGTAATAAATTGCTGTAGAATTATCTTCACATTTTTAGTATAGTGTTTCCTCCCTGATTTTTTCAAGATATTTTCTTGAAAATGATTCCATTCAATGTCTTAAAATAAAATAAATCTTCAAAATACTTTTTTTAAAAGATAGAACCCAATAAATGCTCTTTCTAGTAAATGAAGGAGACCTGGAGACTTTTAAAACCAGGTTTGTATAAAAGCAAAGACCATTTTTAGTGCTATCTTATTCATTATTCATATTTAGACAATAATAGTGTGAAAATGATAGTAGCAATTTGTATAAAAGCAAAGACCATTTTCCATGAGCTATTGTCTCTGTGGAGAGTCCTTCTTCTTCCCTATTATTCCTAACCTTCAATTCCATAGAAGTACAATTCCATACAGAAGTCACCTCTTTCAATCAAACTCTCCCTGATTGCATCATATGGTAAATGTTTGTATCTCCCTCAAATTCATATGTTGGAATTCTCATGCCCAAGGTGATGGTGTGAATAGGTGAGGCTTTTGGGGGTAATTACGTCATGAAGACGCAGCCCTCGTGAATGGGATTAGTGCCTTTACAGAAAGTGACCCAGAGAGATCCCTTGCCCCTTAACCTTGTGAGGACACAGGAATAAATCAGTGATCTACAACCAGAAAGAGGGTCTTCATAAGAACCCTGCCATACTGACACCTTGATCTTGGCTTTCCAGCCTCCAAAATAACTTTCTCTTGTTCTGTTGTATATTACCCAGTTTTTGATATTTTGTTATAGTGGCTTGAATTGACTAAGACAGTAATCTAGCCAAAATGTGGGACTAAAATGTTCATACTTCCCTGCTCATGCCAGTTGTCATGGTAGGCAGACTTGAGTCACTATTCTTTTGGATGATAAGTTGAAAGAGGCTATCTATACATAAAGCAAAAACTGTAGGTAATTTGCTTTCTCTTTGTGCCATCCACCAACCTGAAAGCTCTGTGAGGGCAAAATCTAAGGTCAATATCTCCAATATGTTCCATCACAAGTGTTCCATAATAATAAACCTTAGTGTGTATTTTTTGAATTCAAATTAAAAAAAAAACCCACAAATTTATAAAAATATCTGATTTCAGAAGAAAGACACAATTTGTTTAGAGTCACTTTTATCCACCTGTGATTGAACAGCAGAATTATCTGGGAAGATTTGTTTGAGATCACATAGCCTATCTTCTCCACACTGAATGTGCTATCATTTAAGAAAGTTTCCAGAAAATAGTGCTATGTGTTTCTACTTTATAATCATAGAAATAAAAGAATTTTTGATATTTTGATTATTTTTAATATGCTACAATCACAAGGCAATGAAGAAATAAATATGTATATGCAGGTCTTGTGAGCATGTGAAGTGAGTACAATTGTGCAGTAGTTTGAACATTCTTTGGCATTGCCATTCCTTGGGACTGGAATGAAAGCTGAACATTTCCAGTCCTATGGCCACTGCTGAGTTTTCCAAATTTGCTGACATATTGAGTGCAGCACTTTCACAGCATCATCTTTTAGGATTTGAAATAGCTCAGCTAGAATTCCACCACCTCCACTAGTTAGTTCATTGTGATGCTTCCTAAGGCCCCTTTGACTTCACACTCCAGGATGTCTGGCTCTAGGTAGTGATCACACCATCATGGTTATCCAGGCCATTAAGATATTCTTTGTATAGTTCTTCTGTGTATTCTTGCCACCTCTTAATATCCTCTGCTGCTACTTCTGTTAGGTCTATAACCTTTCTGTCCTTTATTGTGCCCATCAGTGCATGAAGTGTTCCCTTGGTATCTCTGGTTTTCTTGAGGAGATCTCTAGTCTTTCCCATTCTATTGTTTTCTTCTATTGCTTTGCATTGATCACTGAGGAAGGCATTCTTATTTCTCCTTGCTGTTCTTTGGAACTCAGCATTCAGATGAGTATTTCCTTTTCTCCTTTGCCTTTTGCTTCTCTTCTTTTCTCAGCTATTTGTAAGAGCTCCTCAGACAACCATTTTGCCTTTTAAGTAAGGTCATATTCAAAATCCTCCAAGGTAGGTTTCAACAGGACATGAACTGAGAACTTCCATATGTTCAAGCTGAATTTAGAAAAGGCAGAAGAACCTAAGTTCAAATTGCCAACATCCCCTGGATCATAGAAAAAGCAAGAGAATTCCAGAAAAACATCTACTTTTGCTTCATTGACTATGCTAAAGCCTTTGACAGTGTGGATCACAACAAACTGGAAAATCCTTAAAGAGATGGGAATAGCAGACCATCTTACCTACCTCCTGAGAAATCTGCATGCAAGTCAAGAAGCAACAGTTAGAAAAGGACATGGAAAAAATGAACTGGTTCCAAATTGGGAAAGGAGTATATCAAGGCTGTATATTGTCACCCTGCTTATTTAACTTATACGCAGATTACATCATACAAAATGCCAAGCTGGAGGAAGCTCAAGCTGGAACCAAGATTGCTGGGAGAAATATTAATAACCTCAGATATGCAGATGACACCACTCTTATGGCAGAAAGCAAAGAGGAACTATACAGCCTCTTGATGAAAGTGAAAGAGGAGAGTGAAAAAGCTGCCTGAAAACTCAACATTCAAAAAGTGAAGATCACGGCATCTGGTCCCATCAGTTCATGGCAAAGAGATGGGGAAACAATGGATTTAGAGACAGACTTTATCCTTGGGCTCCAAAATCACTGTGGACAGTGACTGCAGCCATGAAAGTAAAAGATGCTTGCTCCTTGGAAGAAAAGCTATGACAAACCTAGATTGCATATTAGAAAGCAGAGACATTACTTTGCCAACAAAAGTCTGTATAGTCAAAGCTATGGCTTTTCCAGTAGTCATGTATAAATGTGAAAGTTGGATGTAAAGAAGGCTGAGCACCAAAGAATTGATGCTTTCAAACTGTGGTGTTGAAGAAGACTCTTGAGAGTCCCTTGGACTGCAAGGAGATCAAACTAGTCAATCCTAAAGGAAACCAACCCTGAATATTCATTGGAAGGACTGATACTGAAGCTGAAGCTTCAATACTTTGGCCACTCGATGTGAAGAGCCGATTCATTAGAAAAGACCCCGATGCTAGGAAAGATTGAAGGCAGGAGGAAAAGGGGACGACAAAGGAAGAGATGTTTGGATGGTATCACCAACTCAATGGACATGAGTTTGAGCAAGCTCTGGGAGATGGTTAAAGGACAGGGAAGCCTGGTGTGCTGCAGTCCATGGGGTCACAAAGAGTTAGACACAACTCAGTGACTGAACAACAACAACAAAAACATGCATGACCTGCACTTACTTGCATACATACTATACATGTATATACATATGTACATATTTATAGGTAACTATGTATGTATATATTTACATGGAAATAGTAGTGAGACATTTTATCTGGCTTTAAATCCAAGAGTTGTAAATGTGAAATTCAAAAAAAGAATATCTAATTTTTTTGAATATACACAAAGATGATTTAATTATTATGGGAAAAAAAAGAACAAGCATTTTTCAAAGTATCACATAAGCTCCTGTGCCCATTAAGGTATTAATCTGGTTTTCTTATAAATGGAGATGCTTCTATATGTTGTCCTTCAATGTTTCTAAGTGCACATAAGGCATGCGATTTACTAAACTTTTCAAGAAAAATATTAGAAATAAAGCATGTGTGGGGCATCCCTGGTGGTCAAGAATCTTCCTGCCAAAGCAGGGGTCATGGGTTTGATCCCTGGCCCGGGAGGATCCCACATGCTGTGGAGCAACTGAGCCTGCGTGCTACAGCTAGACAGACTGTGCACTGCAACGAAGATGTTACCTGTCACAACTAAGATTTAGTACAACCAAATAAATAAGTAAACACGTTTAAAAATATGTTTCCATCTCATCAAAACATTTTAACAATCAAAAAGCAAAGTTGAAGCTCGTTTTTCCATTTTAATTCTGTAGTCCCAAAGCTTGCCTTGAGTAGAACAAAAACAAATGAGAGAAGGAGGGCCTTCACAATTGCTGCTAGATAATTAAGAAAATTACATACCACAACTCTCAAACAGATAAAACTGAGTAAAAGAATAAGTTGCATATATGCAGTATCACAAAAAAGAGAATAGTCAACTGTAGCAACACATGAGGCATAAACTAAATGCACGTACCTGGTTAAAATCTGTGCACTTCCCCCATTCAGCCCTTATAGAGAGACTGTTCTCTACTGCTGCATAGCAAACTACCCAAAATTTGGCAGCTTAAAACTAGTAGACTTTTAGATTCCACATGTAAGTGGTATTATATGGTATTTGTCTTTGTCTGACTTACTTCACTTAGTATAATAATCTCTTTGTCCTATGAACTTATTTATAAAACAGAAAGAGACTCACAGACATAGAAAACAAACTTATGGTTACCAAAGCCGAAAGTGGGGGGAGGGATAAGCTAGGAATTTGGGCGTAACATACAAACACTACTACCTATAACATAGATAAACAACAAGGAGCTACTGTATTGCACAGGGAACTCTACTCAATATTTTGTAATAATCTATAATGGAAAAGAATTTGAAAAAGAATTTATATATATATATTTAACTGAATCACTTAACTATATCCCTGAAACTAGCATGACATTGTTGGTTAATTGTACTTCAATAAAAAAGAAAAAGAAAAAAACAGACTCGCCGTTTCAGCAGATCAGAAATTCAGGAATAGCCTAGCTAGATAGCTAAGACTCACGATTTCTCATGGCCTGCAGTAACAACTAAGTTGGGTCAGGAGGTGTTGAAGAAGGGCCCTTTTCAAGCTCGCTCATGTCACTATTGAGGCCTTACTTCCTTACCCTGTGGGTTTTTCCACAGGCTGCCTCAAGGACTTGAAGCTGTCTTTCCCCAGCTCTGAGCTATCCGGGAGAGAAGGACAGAGCCCAAACACCCACAAGATGAAAGCCACAATCTTTTACACACAATCCTGGAAGTGGTAGCCTCTCACTTCTGCTGTATTCTGTTTACTGGAATCAAATCACTAACTCAAGCCTATACTAATTTCCTGGGTATCACACAAAAAGGATTATATGAAGATCATTAAATGTCATCTCAGAAACTTTCTACATCAACCTGAAAAAGAACACTGAAAGCAATTTTGTTATTATACTAATTCACAACTCTGATGATGCCAGCAATTAAACTAGGCAGAGCTGTAAAAGGAGTAGGAAATTGCAACCCATTCCAGTATTCTTGCCTGGGAAATCTCATGGACAGAGGAGCCTGGAGGGCTATAGAGTATGGGGTCACAAAGAGTCAGACACAACTAACCGGGAGCACACGCGGATGGATGCAAAAAGGGTAATCAAAATCCCCATCAAAGACACAGACGATGACATCTACAAATCAGGATGGAAAAATGCCCACATTTCTGACCATTGCTTCCTGGTGGCTCAGATGGTAAAGAATCTGCCTACAATTCGGGAGACCCAGGTTGGATCCCTGGGTCAGGAAGATCCCCTAGAGAAGAAAATGGCAACCCACTCCAGTATTCTTGCCTGGAGAATTCCATGGACCAAGGAGTCTGGTGGACACAGTTCATGGGGTCACAAAGTGTCAGACACGACTGAGCAACTAACATACACACAAACACACACACACATGTACACACAAACACACATAGAAGCTGAATACTGCCCTCTGACTGTTTTCTCAAAATTAAACTGAGAAAGATATCTTCCCACTCAATAGCTCACATGCCCCATGGAATTGTGGAAAAGGTCTAATAGGTTCCAAGCTGTGTTTGAAAGGATTGGAGCCCAGGAGTCGGAAGGACTGCAGTCTGGTTCCAGGTCTGATGATAAGTTTGTAGCACCTCTATGTATAAATGTAATGCTTTAAAGAGCTCCTTATGTCTTGCCAGTATTCAATAAATAAAAATTGGGAGAAAAACTGAGTAACACTACTTTCATGAGGCATTATCATTGTTATTCTGCATATAAAATATAAATCAAAGTCTCATTTGAACTGCTTACACTTTTAATCCAGCTAAAGTCTCAATGCCTAGACTTAAAACACCAAGTGAAAGTCAACAACTGAGCAACTGAACACAATGACAACAGCATTGCTGTAATTAGTCTTTCTTACTCTTTTTAAAATTGTAATTAACTCTTGATTGCAAGGTGTGTATATATGCATAGGTGTTTAATAAATATTTAATTGGGGGATAATTTTGAATTTACTGAAAGGCTGCAAAGATAGTACAGAGAGTTTCCGTATGCCCATAACGTAATTTTTCCTAAAGTCATCATCTTATGTAGGAATAGTGCTTTTGACAAAAATGAAGAATAATACACAGGTACATGATGATTAACTCAACTTCAGACTTTATTCAGATTCTCCCGGTTTTTCCAGCAATGTCTTTTCTTTGTTCCAGGATCCCATCCAGAGCACCACAATGCATTAAATCATCTGGTCTCCTAGTCTCCTCCAATCTGTGCGAGATCCTCAGTCTTCCCTTGTTTTTCATGATCATAACAATGCTGAGGAGTAGTGGTTATTTTGCAGACTATCCTTCAGTTTAGCTGTGTGATTTTTTCTCATGATTAGGCTGACAACATGACTTGAGACTTAGTGACTGAACAACAACAATAACAAAGGTTTGAGAGAAAAACATAAGATAAGCTGACTGCTCATCACATCGTTTCAAGGGGTACATGACATCAGCATGAATTATTACTGATGTTGTTAACCTTCATAATTTGCTTAAAATGGTATCTGCCAGCTTTCCCCACTGTAGTCTTTTTGTTTTTTCCTTTACTATACCCTCTCAATAAAGATGAAAGTCACTACGCCTAGCCTACACTCAAGTGGATCAAAGGGCACATTTTATTATAAACATTATACCCAGTGGCAAAATTCATTTTGGAAATTTGAATAAGAATACGCCTTATCTCTAAACTTAAACCTCTATGATTTTTCGTACCAATTCATTTCCCAGTAAATGCTTCCTTACTCCATACTTCTCTCTCTTTAGGTCTACCTCGGAGAACATTTTGAGCAGGAAAGAGAAATATGAAACATTTAATCCTCATTCTTTTTATTTTTTTAAGGAATTATAAAAATATAGTTATTTATTTATACCTGCACTGGGTCTTCATTGCTGGATGTGGGCTTTCTCTAGGTGCAGGGACTACTCCTCACTGAGGTTCGCAGGCTTCTCATTGTGGCAGCTTCTCTTGCGGCAGAGCATGGACTCTGGGCCCCCCAGAGATCAGCAGTTGCGGCACACAGGCTTAGTTACCCCGCAGCATGTGGAATCCTCCCAAACCAGGTAAGGAACATGTCTCCTGCATCTGCAGGTGGATTCCTAAACACAGGACCATTCTGGAAGTCTCCATTTGTGGGGTTTTTTTTTTTTTTTTTGATCGCAAGGCTAGTGAGATTTTAGTTCCCTTAACAGGACTTGAACTCAAGCCCTCAGCAGTGAGAGCCCTGAGTCCTAACCACTGGCCCACCTGAAAATTCCTAATCATCACTGAAGGACAAAGCAGAATAGAAACTATTGTCAAAATTGCATTAAATATTAGTCATTTATCCTCAAGTCAATATGCAATGGTTCTGATGATGTATGAGGAAACAAACAAAACCAGAAAAAAAACTGATTTTTAAGAACTGGAAAAAATCCTGTATCTATAACTTCATGGCAGAACACTTTAAATTATTCTGATTTTTTTTAATGACAGTTAATTAAGCTAAAGATTTCAGACAAACTTTACAAAGTGATCTGTCCTTGCTAGGATTCTAACTCAAAGATCTTTCGGATTTCAGTCTTCCCAGTTAGCCTGTATGAACCCCGTCCACAGCTCTGAAGGTGATCTTCACCCATCTCAAAGGGCTAAAAAACAGCTGTTTGCACAACAGGGTCCTCTTCCTTGAAAACTTAAAATAACATTTCGCTTTATCCCCTTCATTATCTAAGAAGCTTGGGTGTGATTCTCCAAGTGATGATTTGTGTGCCGAATTTTGAGACTGGCAGGAAAAAAAAAAAAAAATCTCTCGATGAAGAAGTCCTACAGCTGTGAAATATTCTCTCACTGACACAGTTTCAGTCTGGAGGCATTTCGAGTCTGAGTAAGAGTCTTCACTTTTATTGGCTATGTGTGGGTTGTTTGGTTTCTTGGCAAACATGTTTTGCATGTTGAATATTTCCCATGAATACTTTGTTTTTGTTTCATGTTTGGGGGCCTCTGGTTCTAGTAGGTAACCAATAAATTAAGCAAAACAATTTAGATATCCCTTTATTTCATGCTCTGGTTATACAAACTTCAGAGGAAAGTGTTTGGGGCCTAAATTTTCTACTTAATTGACTAAAGTTTAGATTTTTGTTTTGCTATTATAAGCCTTAAATGAGTTAGTAATTTCCTTTGAGGGTAGGGATTATCTCGTGTTTATTTTTTTCTACAGGCCTCCATACAGCGTTCAGCATAACACATGACTTCAAAGTAGAAAGGGAAAAAAAAAAAAAAAAAACCCAAAAACAAAACAGAAAAAAACCACAAACCATTTTAGATTTTACTCATTCCTACAAATTTTATAAAATGTTTGTTAAGAAATGAATACTATAATCCTAAATCAGGATATGGCTTAAATATACAGTGTCCAAAAGTTACATCAGTATTTCAGTAACATTTTAATACAAATCCTACATTAAATATCAGTCGTTCTCATTTACTTGTATAGTAGTCTTCTGCATATTTACTTTTCACCTCTCTACTACATTTCTCATAATTAACTTTTAAGAAAAATCTAAAACTCTGTTTTTTTCTATTCTTTCAGTGGTCCATTGTGTTACACCAAGAAATCAGCCTATTGAGATGAAACAAAACAACTCACACATATTCATGTATAATCTCACCTTATACATTATCTCACTGCATCTCCTTTTCTATTCTACTATCCAGTCTCAGATCCTTATCACCATGGCAGTAACCACCTACCATAGCCAGTTCCTTCTTCATTTCATTTTTCAAATTATTAATACATTTATCCTTATGAATTATTTCCTGATCTTATTTCTTTCTTACTAAAATAAATCCAATAGTTTTCTATTTCCCATAAAGTAAAGTAAAAAAAAAAAAAAAAAAAAAGACTCTGAACAAATATTTCAAGAAAAATACAACATACAACTAACCAAGAGTTTATGAAAGAGGACATATGAGATGAAAATAGAAACATTAGATAGGCAGATAGCTAATAGAATAGACATGAAGATATTTCTCTATAATTTCAGGGACTTTATTCACTCTTTGGTAATGAGAAGTACTGAAAAATTTTAGCAAGGAAGTGATATCCTACCTGCACTTTAAGGACAGCATTCAGACTAGAGTGTACATAAAAAGAAGACTAAAAAGGAACTGATAGAAAATTTGGACAGAAGCCTATCTCAGTTGAGTACAAGTAAGAGATAAGTAGGTAGAAAGAAAGACATATAATCAGAAGAGTTGAAGGTACCTGATGACTGATTAGAGAATAGGATGAGGAAGCTGAAAGAACAGAGAAAGACTTGAGGTTTCCAGTTTGGATGGTTTTATCAATAACAGATATAGGTGATATTAGTGGAAGAATAGATCTGCTTGTAAATGGAAGAGCTGGGTGGTTAGTGACGGGAGTGAGGTATGAAGAGCCTGCTGAATTTAGTTTTGTATATGTTGAGGTGGTGTGTCTTGTGGAACATCCACAAAAGGCATTTAATATGAAAAATTTAGGCAGGATTCTGTGTATAATGTTTCTTTTATTTCCTGTAGTGTTCAGTACAGTGCTTTTAGCTTTCAATAGAAATTTACTTGAATGAGCCATTATGGTTGAGGAAGTGAATGAGTGAACGACTGCATTCAGGTTCCCAATTAGCAGAGGGGTGTTCATAATTTTCCTCTACACCATCCTTTAGGTTGGCTCATGAGCACCTCAACGAGAGAAGGTGCCAGTCGAGTTCTCTGAAGGAAGACACTCTGTACCACCAATGTGATCAAGCACCGGTGGCCATGTCCCATTTACTTGGTTCATAGAAACAACTAGCAAATAAAATGTCCACTGATCAATCTCCAAATGTTCATCTGTGAACAAAAATATGCTAACAGAAGCAAGAAAGGGTTTCTGTGAGTGAAAGTATCAGTTGCTGAGTTGTGTCTGACTCTGCGACTCCATGGACTGTGGCCTGCCAGGCTCCTTTGTCCATTGAATTCTTCAGGCAAGAATACCAGAGTGGGTTGCCATTCCCTTCTCCAGTAGATCTTCCTAACCCAGGGACTGAACCCAGGTTTCCCACATTGCAGGCAGATTCTTTACCATCTTAGCAGTTCACTTCAGTTCAGTCACTCAGTTGTGTCCGACTCTTTGCAACCCCATGAACCGCAGCACCGCCAGGCCTCCCTGTCCATCACCACCAGTGGCTCTTAACGCTCCACGTGCTTGGAATCTATTTTTACTTTGCGTCTTCTCCTTCCCCACTATCCTCCTCTTTAAAAATTTCTTTTGTTTCCTAGGGCATTTTTCTCTTCTTTTTGCCATTGCTTTCCTGTTTATTAACTTTACTTATTCTTGTTTTGACTCTTCTCATAAATATCATTTATCATATTTCAGAAATTGAGAAAAACTGCAGAGAGTTTGTAGAAAATTTGAAAGTCATAATAGAAAAACTCAAAAACAATTTAATTCCACCTCAATGGAAAAAGGGACTTTGAACTTACTGTTAAAAAGGATTCAAGCAAAATATGTTGTAACATAGGGATTCCCAGGTGGCACAGTGATACAAAGAATCTACCTGCCAATGCAGGAAACACAAGTGACACTGGTTTGACCCCTGAGTCAGGAAGATCCCCTGGAGGAGGAAATGGCAACCTATTCCAGTATTCTTGCCTGGGAAATTCCATGAACAGAGGAGTCTGGCAGGCTACAGTCCATGGGGTCACAAAGACCCAGACATGACTGAGGATGCACGCACAAACTCATGTTGTAATATAACTATTATCAAAAAATCCAGAAACTGTAAAAATTAAAACCAGATAAGTAAAATTTTGTTAGTAAGTGTTTATTGTGTACATAAGAACAGTTCACAACCTGGTAATCTTCAAACCAAAAGTAGAGAAGTTCAGGGATATGATACTGCAGAATGGGTTATAAAATGAAAATGAGGACATAGTTTAACCCTTACAATGATTGGTTATTACAATGAGGATTTCCAGATGGCAGAGGATTGGTTAAAACTGCAGATTTTATACCATTTTAGAAAGACGAGTTAAGTTTATTTTAGGATTATGAGATGAATACATCTCATACTAAGAAGTACACTGAGTTAAGTTTTGTTTATGAAGTAAACTAGATTTAGTTTTGTTTATGTGGCTTAAATGGTTTTATCTTCTTGGAGGATTATCAGGCCTGCTCTGCATTTTATTTTAACAACTCTTCCCTTTCGGTCCACAAGCTGAGAGTATGACCAACTATGCCACTATGGACATAGTCATTCAGACAGATGGTCATGTAGCTACTGTTACCAACAGTTGCATCATCGTAACAGATATTGATGCATGTGGTTGGATCAGTGAGTCCTTTGACGTCTAATCTTGATGATACCATTTGAGATGTGAGTGGCAGCTGCAATGTGTTTAAAAGCCTTGAGAGGATACAGTGCACTAGGGAAGTTGTTAATACAATGACTATGAGCAGGATAATAGCCAAGGATTTAAAATAACCCAGAGCAGTCATTCCCAGGAGCAAAGATTTAAATAAATCAAATGAGTTATAATCAGATTCATGTTTCACATTTCTAACTTACATATGCAGAGTAATATGCAATTGGGTTTCCATTTTTTTTGAGTTGTTTACAAAGCACAATGTGCTGTATGAGCAATCTCATATTCTCATGATTACTTAGGAAAGGATAACATGAGGATGTTTTATTTTAATTCAGGAGAGAGTGTTGCAGGTGAGCTTCCACCTAAATTAGACCACTATATGATTTGAGCAATCAAGTAATTTAGTAAAAAGAATTTCTATGGAAACCAAAGAAAAACAATGGTTAATAGTTGGAGCAAAATATAAACTCAGTATCTGAAATGAAGCCGTGCCAATTAAGAAAATTTCTAGATTTGAATTCAAAGCATCTTTAGACAGTGTAATGTGGGTGGCAGTTTCAATCTGATGAACCGTCTTGAGTTTGCAGTTTGACTGTCTTTGATGGTATCCGTGGGTGTTCTGCTGAATTCTTTTGAGTGTCCCAAACAATAACAAGCATGAAGGTTGCCCACACATGATCTATTATGATGATTTCTCTGAAGTTTACATGGAAATAACAATATCTCAAAGACAATGAAGAAGATTAGAATCTGATAACAGGTATACTATAGATTTCCATTAAAACCATTTTTGTCTGTGTTTATATATTTTTGTCTACATTTTGTAAAAGTACTTTTATCAAAGATAGTTACAGTGAGCCTAATTTGTTTATAAGTCTAGCCTCATTAAATATGACCTGACTATTTACATGAAAGTAGCAAGAATAGTGATTATGTGTATATTTTCAAATATAATGTTTTAGCCAAAGCTTTGGTAATATCCAATGTGTTTATTAGCTCCATAAGGTTAACATTCAGTATTTAAAATTCTCAAGTAATAGTTACCTCAGATGAGAACTTTAAATAAAAGTCTCTTTAGGCAGAGAAGCCAAGTTAAAGACTTGCTCAATTGTGTTCTATTATAGGGAGAACAGATTATTTATGAACTTTTGTAAATATTTGTATTGTCATGAAAAATAAGAATATTTAATAAATGTTTCTGAATTCTAGAGGAAATCAATAAGGACTAAAAGGTAAATATTTCAATCTTTGCTTATAAAGGTATATTTTACCAAACTGTTGCAAGCTATAGATAGCTTAAAATTAAGGAGAAAAGTAGTTTATTTAAATCTGCAGGGGGGAGGGGGAAAGACAGCATTAAAGCACCAGCACTATTTCAAGCAAAGTCATAAACATTATAACCATCTTCAACTGTTCATTCATTTTTACATAAACAATTCTTATTTTCCTTGATCTTGGACTAGCAGTTATTTGAATCAGTCAGGTTTTCCATTAAAAATTCTTATTGAATTCAGCATTTTGATCTAAAGTTAACAGAAACCTGTATTGTAGAGTCATCATCAAGTACTTTTCCATGAACCTGCTTGAAAGTGAAATAATTTTGCCTGTAGTTGATTGTAAATGCTTTCAGAGGAGAATCAAGGGAAAAACAGTAATTGTCAGTGAGTGATAAAAGACTTAAAAAAAGTATGTAAAAAGAAATTGTATGTAAACCATACAAGAGATAACATCAAACATACTAACATTTACATTATAGGGATCCCAGAAGGAGAAGAGAAAGAGAAGGGGCAGAAAACATTTGAAGAAATCAAGATTGAAAACTTCCCTAACCTGACAACAAAGTAGATATTACATAAAGATTAAAAGAGCAATCTAAGAAGGTGTAACAGTTATAACTACATATGCACCCAACATAAAAGCACCTAAATTTATAAGGCAAATACTAACAGACATAAAGGGAGAAATTGACAGTAAAACAATAACAATATGGGACTTTAACTCCACATTTAAATCATCTAGACAGAAAATCTATAGGGACACACTGGCTTTAAATGATACATTCAACCAAATGGACTTACTAGATTCAAATAGAATATTCCATCCAAAAGCAGCAGAATACACATTCTTTTTAAATGCATGGGAAACATTCTCCAGGTCAGATTACATGCTGGCCACAAAAAACATCTCATAAATTTAATAAAATTGAAATAATATCAAGCTTCTTTTCCAACCAAAACGTTATGAGATAAGAAATCAGCTATATAAAAAGATTAAAAAAATAGAAACAGGTGGAGGCTAAATACTATGCTACTAAACAACAGATGGATCACTGAACAAATCAAACGGGAAATAAAAATATACCTGGAGACAAATGAAAGTAAAAAGAAATCATAATGATCAGAAAAGAAACAAATGAAATAGAGACAAAAAAACAATAGAAAATATCAATGAAACTGAGATCAAGTTATTTGGGAAGATAAATAAAATTAATAAACGTTTAGCCATACTCATTAAAGACAGAGAGAACCCAAATCAATAAAATCATAAATTAAAAAGAAGTTAAAACCAACACTACAGAAATAAAAGAATCATAAGAGACTACTATGAACCAATATCTGTCAATAAAATGGACAATCTAGGAGAGATGGGCAAATTTTTAGACACATACTAAATCCCCACATTGAATCAGCAAGAAATAGAAAACACAAACAGATCAGCTACCAGCAATGAAACTGAATCAGGAAAAAAACAAAAACCTCCTAACAAAAGTTTGGGACTAGATGGCTTCAGAGGTGAATTCTACCTGACATTTATAGAGCATTAGGTAGGACCTATCCTTCTCACATTATTCCAAAAAATTTCATACAGAGGAACACGTCTCACTTATTCTACAAGACCAGCATCACTCTGATACCAAAAGCAGACAAATATATCACAATAAAAAATACAGGCCAATATCACTGATGAACATAGATGCAAAAATCCTCAACAAAATACAAGCAAATCAAATCCAACAATATTAAAATGATCATACACCATGATCAAGTGGGATTTATTCCAGGAAAGCAAAGATTCTTCAATATCTGCAAATCAGTCTGATAGTCCACAGTAACAAATTGAAGTATAAAAACCATATGATCATCTCAGTGGATGGAGAAAAAGCTTTGGATAACTCATTCATTTATGATAAAAAAAACTCTCTAGAATGTGAGCATACGGTGAACCTACCTCAACATAACAAATGCCATTTACAACAAACTCACAACAAACATTCTCAATGGTGAAAAGCTGAAAATATTTCCTCGAAGATCAGAAACAAGACAAGGATGTCCACTCTAACCACTTATTTTTCAATAGTTTTGGCGGTTCTAACCACAAGCAATTACAAAAGAAAAAATAAATAAATCACATCCAAATCAGAAAGGAAAAATAGATTTTCTCTATTTACAGATGATACAATCTTACATATGTATTTTTAAAAGCCGCCAAAACCATAGTTATCTCCTTTTCTGAACAGAAGGATGACTTACTAAGAAGCTTCCACAAACACAGGTATGCACAATAAACTCAGAAAGTTCAAACTGCAAAAAAGGAGCTTGAATCCAGTGGAAACTTATCCTAGGACCCTGAGATAAGAGAGAAAGCAGTGAGTGCATTGGGCTCTGTGGGTGCCAGCCCATGGTTGCACATGAGCCTCAGAGTCACTGAAGGGGGTCTTCTTTGGTTCCCATTTTTGACACCGAGAACTAGCAAAAATCCAGTAACAGTAAAATCAAAGCCAGATCAATAAAATAGTGTTTCTTGTGCATATAAGAGCAGTTCATGAACTAAGAGTCTTCAAACTAAAACTGTAATTAAGCTCAGAGGCATAATGCTGCAGGATGGCTTATAAAGCAAAAATGAGGAAACTGTTTAACTCTTACAGTAATTGGTTATTACACTGGGGGTTTCCAGATGACAGAGGACTGGTTAAAAATGATTTATCTTATACCATTTTGGGAAAATGAATTAAGTTTCTATTGTGATTATCAGAGGAATACATTTACAAGAAATGGCCTAAGTTTCACTTATTTTCATGAAATAAGTTAGACTTAGTTTTGCTAACATGACTTAGGGGCTTCCCAGGTGGCACAATGGTAAAGAATCTGCCTGCCAATGCAGGAGACGCAGGCGACTCAGGTTCAATCCCTGGGGTGGGAAGATCCCCTGGAGGAGGAAATGGCAACCCACTCCAATATTCTTGCCTGGACAATTCCATGGACAGAGGAGCCTGGTGGGCTACAGTCCATGGGATCACAAAGAGTTGGATGTGTCTGAGCACGCACGCATGCACACGCACAATGTGTTTTGGGCAATTTGCAAGCCTAGTCTCCAATTTATTTTAACACTATTTTGTAATCCAAGGGTTTGTTAAGTTTCAAAATATTTCAACAATGATGGCTTAAAGTATCCTCATAACAACTAGAAATTCTGGTATTTAAAAGTTCTTTTTCAAAATGTAATACTTCAAATTCAAACTCAAGCCTGAAAGAAGAAACAGAATGTGTTAAAGATTTCTAGGAGGCTCAATAGTTTAACATTGACAATAGATGAACCATTTTTTATTTTATTTTTGCCTGGGAAATGAGTATTCTCTTCCCAGATAGGTCTCCCATAACTGAAATGGGAAAAATATTTGAGTAGCTTAGGAAAAAAAAAAAAAATTTCTTGGTACATAACTCTCAGTAAATATTTAAATATTTGTTAAATTAACAGATTTATCCTCAGAGTATAAATGTGTATGACTGCTTTGGTTAAATTATTACAAATTCTATTAGGCAGATTCAGAATTAGTATAATTCTTCTTTCTTGAGGTTGTATAGCAAAGTGGAGAAGAACACAGACTTTAGAGGATAAAAGTTTTATTTAATTAATCCTCCAATTCTTTTTAGCTATATGATAACAACTTGTTTAATCTAACTAAACTTCAGTTTCTGCTCCTGAAAAATGAAGACTATAGCACCTATCTCTTTGGGTTAGGTCATATATGACTGTGAAACATTTAATACAGTAACCCCAAGTAGCACCTGTTAACTATTGCTATGTTCTGCAACAGTTTTTAATGGTATTCATATAAACAAAAAGTAAATTTATCACAATGTCAAACTACTGCTAAACAGTAATGGAAGAAATTTAAGCTTTCTTTTACCAAGTAATGAATGATGCTGAATTATGTCGCCTTTTCTATTGCTGACAAATCAAATTTGGTTTGCTTTACACATATTGAATTTCAGGGCTCTTTCTAGGGTACCTGGGGTCAGCATCATGTACCCAGATTGCTCAGGGGAGTTTAAGTCAGGTAAGAAGATCCCTGCTCAGAGGCAGGGCAGGTCTAGTGATCTCTAGGATGTAGACTGAAGAAAGTGCCAAGTGGAATTAATTTTACAGATGCTATTGATGAGCATGGACAGCTAGAAAGTCCTTGAACAGGGGTGGGCAGCATGAGCCATTATTCTCAGCGAGTGACCTTTCTTGCAAAGATGGACAACAGGTGTGATATTCATGGAAATGACAGAGAAGGATGACTCACTGCATTTCAATTTACATTACTTGTAGTGGGTAGGAATGTTCCAACTCAGAAGAGAGACAAAAGTTTCCATTATTTCTTTGGCCAGATCTTTTTGTTTGTTTTTGACCCTGCTTATCTCCAAATTAGATAAAGTAACAGAAATAGAGGTAGGGTTCATAGAGAGACCAAGATAAGAGAAAAGCCTGTGAAAATTCTGTCAGAATAGGATGGGAGAACTGCCCTGACTGAAAAGAACATGATCCAACTGTCACAAACTGAATAAGAGAAGAACCAGGATATATAATAGCTATTTTCTTTCTAGTTCAGAGAAGTATAGCTACACATTTTTCTTTTCTTTTTCAACTTAAACACTAGTAATGTAGGAGTTTTTCAAAATATTTGAGATTTGTCTAGCACCTAGAAAATCTACTAAGACTTCCAATCTCTTCCTAGGCAAATAAGACTTGAGACATTACTTTTCCCCTTTCAGTTTGTTACCTTAATTTTGTTAAAGGAGCTTAAAGACTTTATTAGCTAAAAACAAAGGAAAGATCTGAATGGTGACAGGTAATGGTGAGTGATAATATGGCAGAGTAATATACAGAAAGACTGTACTATTTTGGAAACAAGAAAATGAAACTTACAGAACAGCATAGCACATGCTCACAACAGTAACCAAACAGCAGAGGGTCACTCTTTCCTTGACCAAAAGTATAAATATTTTGTGCTTTTAATCAGCTCACATAATTGAGTCTTACCAGTCCTTGGAAATCTGTGACAAAAACGACCTCTTGCCCAATTTTCCTAAATGAACATTTTAGGAGAAAGACTGAAATACATTACCTCTCCTCCCTTTCTCAAAGAGCTCAAAGCGTGTTCAAATGAATGAATGAATAAACAAGTAAGTAAATAAATCAATGCCTGGCTTAGTTATGACTATTTAGCTCTCCCTGATACATGTTCCCTCCTAGCAGCCTCGTAATCAGCTGCAGCTAAAACAATTTGAAATAGTTTGCTCTCATTGTCATCATTTGACCCTTGTTTCTGAACTCAGTCCAGCATTTTTCTTATCACTGCATGAGGCACCATAAATTATAGTTCCAGGAACACTTCATTGACCTGCTTGCAGAGACTGTTTAAAGGGAATGAGTGTGGGGTTTTGGCACCAGTGACTTGCTCTGTTATGGCTCAGTAAACAGGAACTATAAAAGACTGACTCTCTGTCTATGGTTTTGAGAGGAGTTCAAAGCCTGTGTTAGATACCTTCCTGCTGCTGAAGAATGGAGAGATTCCCAAAATGCAGGGGAAAAACACGCAGACTTACAACTGAAAGCTGATCTCAGGTTTATACAAATTGGGATTTTCTTACTGTCTAAATAACAACTACAATGCAGTTTCCCTTGAACTAGACACAGTACAAAGTATATTTCCAAAGTTTTCTTGGAATAGTCATCCTAATGTAAAGCTACAAGTTCTTGTATTCTTCCAGTTTCTATGCTATATTCATCAAATATCCATTTCTAAGATGGCAACCCATACCTACATACCTCCTAGGATACCAGGGCAAATGAATATATGAATAGAAATAAAACATGATTTATAATAATAAATTACATTAGCAGCATATATGTTTAACTGATTTTAAATTGTGAAAATTCTTAAACATTCTTCTTCCCTGGTGGCGCAGATGGTAAAGAATCTATCTGCGATGCAGGAGATTCAGATTCAACCCCTAGGTCGGAAAGAACCCCTGGAAAAGGGAATGGCTACCCACTCCAGTATTCTTGCCTGGAGAATTTCACGGACAGAGGAGACTGGTTGGCTACAGTCCTTGGGGCTGTAAAGAGTTGGACTTGACTAAGCAACTAACACTTTCTTTCACTTTCATGTAGTTTAAGGATTCTAAATATGATAAATTCTACAAACAGTTCTGATAAATATTTGTGTCAGTTTTTAAGTCCCAGGTGAAATAGAATATTGAGTGGAGAGAAACCCACTCTGGTCAATCCAGGAATAAGTCAAATGAAGGGAAAGACTCCAATTAGAAAATCCATTCTTATTTGATTCTTCAACTTTTATTGACTGCTTTAGTAGTTCACAGATGAAAAGTCTGTGTTAAAATATACCACCCAAGACTGACATAAAATTTCAATAAATGTCTACAGCAGTCAGCCAATCACAGAAGGAAGACTGATACTAGAACTTGGTCATAACAGATGGTTCACAAGACCATGACACGTCTCTACATCCCAGGCAACCAGAAGGTGAATAAAACAAAAACATTTGTGCTTAGGGGTCTTCTTTGGTGGTCCAGTGGATAAGAATCCTCTTTCCAATGCAGGGGATATGGGTTTAATCTCTGACTGGGGAAGTGAGATCCACCTAAGCCCAAGGACCGCAACTAGTGAGAAGATTGCATGCCCCAACAAAGAGCCTACATGTGGTAATGGAAGATCCCAGATGCCAAAACTAAGACCAAAAGCAGCCAAAAATAAATACATAAATGTGGTTAGGAGCATTTTTATGAATGAGACTTGGAAGTGGAAGATTTACTTTTATCCCATTCTGCTACTTATAATCAATTACATGTCTACATTAACTTCAAGGAGGGGCTTCTCTGGTGGCTGAGTGGTAAAGAATCCATCTGCCAATGCAGGAGATACAGGTTGGATTCCTGGGTCAGGAAGATCCCCTGAAGAAGGAAATGGCAATCCACTCCTGTATTCTTGCCTGGAAAATGCCCATGGACAGAGGAGTCTGGTGGGCTATATTCCATGGGCTCCAAAGAATCAGACATGACTTAGTGACCAAACAAACTTCAAGGAAACCTTGTTATACACACCAGGAAAATGTGTGTGCCCAGGCAAATGAAGAGAATATGAATTTCAGTGAATCTACAATAATTCTTTCCATACAGTTAATCCTCAAACTTTTCTAAATTTTAATCTTGAATAAATTCAGATAGTCTTTTTTTAAAAATGTGAATAAGTCAATAAGGTTCAGAAGATCAAGGTTCCAGGAAAAAGACAGTATAAATGGTTTCCTATAGGTACATTCCATGCAAACACGGGCACAGTAAAGGAAAGAAATGGTATGGACCTAACGGAAGAAGAAGATATTAAGAAGAGGTGGCAAGAATGCACAGAAGAACTACACAAAAAGATCTTCATGACCCAGATAATCACAATAGTGTGATCACTCACCTAGAGCCAGATGTCCTGAAATGCAAAGTCAAGTAGGCCTTAGGAAGCATCATTAGGAACAAAGCTAGTGGAGGTGATGGAATTCCAGTTGAGCTATTTCAAATCCTAAAAGATGATTCTGTGTAAGTGCTGCACTCAATATTCCAGCAAATTTGGAAATCTCACAGTGGACACAGGACTGAAAAAGGTCAGTTTTCATTCCAATCCCAAAGAAGACCAATGCCAAACAATGCTCAAACTACGCACAATTGCACTCATCTCACACACTAGAGAAGTAATGCTCAAAATTCTCCAAGTCAGGCTTCAACAGTACATGAGCCATGAACTTTCAGATACTAAAGCTGGATTTAGAAAAAGCATAGGAACCATAGATCGAATTGCCAACATCCACTGGACCGTCTAAAAAGCAGGAGTGTTCTAGAAAAACATCTACTTCTGCTTTATTGACTATCCAAAGCCTTTGACTGTGTGGATCACAACAAACTGCTGAAAATTCTGATAGAGATGGGAATATCAAACCACCTTACCTGACTTCTGAGAAATCTGTATGCAGGTCAAGAAGCAACAGTTAGAACTGGACATGAAAAAACAGACTGGTTCCAAATTGGGAAAGGAGTATTTCAAGGCTGTATATTGTCATCCTGCTTATTTAACTTATATGCAGACTACATCATGCAAAATGCTAGGCTGGATGAAGCACAAGCTGGAATCAAGATTGCTGGAGAAATATCAATACCCTCAGATATGCAGATGACACCACCCTTATGGCAGAAAGCGAAGAAGAACTAAAGAGCCTCTTGATGAAAGTGAAAGAGGAGAGTGAAAAAGTTGGCTTAAAACTCAACATTCAGAAAACTAAGATCATGGCATCCAGTCCCATCACTTCATGGCAAATAGATGGGGAAACAATGGAATCAGTGAGAGGCTTTACTTTCTTGGGCTCCAAAATGACTGCAGATGGTGACTGCAGCCATGAAATTAAAAGATGCTTGCTCTTTGGAAGAAAATCTATGACCAACCTAGACAGCATATTGAAAAGCAGAGTATTACTTTGCCAATAACAGTCCATCTAGTTAAAGCTATGGTTTTTTGAGTAGTCATGTATGGATGTAAGAGTTGGACTATAAAGAAAGCCAAGCACTGAATAATTGATACTTTTGAACTGTGGTGTTCGAGAAGACTCTTGAGAGGCCCATGAACTGCAAGGAGATCCGACCAGTTTGTCCTAAAGGAAATCAGTCCTGAATATTCATTGGAAAGACTGATGCTGAAGCTGAAACTCCAAAGAACTGACTCATTTGAAAAGACCCCGATACTGGGAAAGATTGAAGGTGGGAGGAGAAGGGGATGACAAAGGATGAGATGGTTGGATGGCATCACTGACTCGATGGACATGAGTTTGAGCAAGCTCTGAGAGTTGGTGATGGACAGGGAAGCCTGGCATGCTGCAGTCCATGGGGTCACAGAGAGTCGGACATGACTGAGTGACTGAACTGAACTGAACCGTACATCATGATAACTTCCAGGTCACCTCTGGGGAGAAAAAGAAACAAAACTAATAACCAGGCATATTTTAGCTTGTTTACATGAGAAATTGTGTCAATGTGAAAATCACAATGATTTTCCCAAAGATCCATAAACATCTTACTCTTGGAGTCTTTAACCACTAGCAGAATGTTTAGGTGTTTGAGTTTATTGAACAGCTTATTTTGTAATTATTTGAAAACTAAAATCCCATCTGTAGTCAAAAGAGTTCCCATTTTTTTAAGTCTGTTCTTCATAAATTACACTCTAATTTCAGTTATTATTTTCCTATTCCAAAGCATTGTCATTCAAATAAAAATATACTCAGTCATAAAAGTTAAAAATTAAAATATATGA
Organism: Muntiacus reevesi; assembly: GCF_963930625.1. Lineage (NCBI taxonomy): Eukaryota > Metazoa > Chordata > Mammalia > Artiodactyla > Cervidae > Muntiacus > Muntiacus reevesi. Next base: position 20,091,186 of record NC_089267.1, read on the forward strand.
TATTTTTTCCTCTTCAAGTATGTCTTAGTTAATAACATAAGATTAAAACATTAGAGATACATTGTTTGAAGAAGAGTTAAATCTATGCTCGAAAAATCATCTTTTTTCTTTGATTTTTTTTCAAGAAGAAAATAAATGTTCTTCACCCAGCATGTGTATTAATTTATCTAATTCTTTGAATATATGATTAAATAATTGGGACATTTTGCCAAATTCTGAATGAAAATGACAATGAGCCATTTTCGCATTTCCTATGAATATTTGGGGGAAATTGATGGCAATTAAACCTTATAAATCTTTTGTTTTAATTTTTGGTTGACCATTTTGAGATAACTGAAGATTCACTTCTAGTTGTAAGAAGTAATACAAGAAGATACTTTTGAGAGGATAACAGGCAGGAAGGCCAGGGGTCTCCAAATGGAGGAAAGAGGCTGCAAGTACCAGACATTTTTTTCTCTCTTAAGCGGCAGGAAGAAACAAACCAGCAATATGTTTTTCCTTCTCTATACAAATTTAAAAGGAGGTTTCTCTTAACATTCTGTGTTGCCAGGATACCTGGTTTCACCTGAAGCTAACTACTCTCAAACCTTGAGTTAACCAATACATTTCTTTTTCTTATGGAAATGTTGTCTTAAGCTATGTTAATGTACCCCAGACTCTATCTTCAAGTTGGTTTCGCCAAACGGTCTAATTTACTTACTCAGGTATTGTTCCCCTAATCTATGTAAACAGAACTATTTGTTGGTATTCTGCCCTTCTACAAGATTCAAGACAATCGTTTTCTGGCCAGGGATGAATTATCTGGTGCCATTCTAAATTTTATGACATTCCTTTCTTTTCATTAACAGACTGTGAGTGACTATATAACATACAGCTAAAGACTAGGAGGGGGGTACTCTTTTGCCCCCTTCTGATGCCTATGTCAGAAACTTTCTCTATCTCCTTTATACTTTAATAAAACTTTATTACACAAAAGCTCTGAGCGATCTAGCCTCGTCTCTGGCCCCGGATTGAATTCGTCTCCTCCGGAGGCCAAGAATCCCGCGTCTTATCCTTCAGCAACAACCCTTCACTTTGAATCCTTTACTCAATTTTCACCAAAGCTTGCAGAACTATAGTATAATGTCACCACTAGGATATTTTGACATTGATATGATCCACTGGTCTTACTCAGATATCCTCAGTTTTATTTGCATTAATTGTGTGTGTGTGTGTGTTCAGTTCTGTGCAATTTACCATGTGTATGTTTGTGTACCTACCACCACAGTCAAGATGCAGAAAGTTTCTTCAGAACAAAGATTCCTGATTGTATTCTTTTATTATCAAGTTCACCTCCCAATCCTTCACTACCCTTCACCTTCCCTAACTCCTGGCAAACACTAATCTGTTCTCTATTTCTATAATTTTTTTTATTTCTAGAATATTACATAAATAGAATCATACAATATATGTGAAAATGACTTTTTTTTCACTCTATGTAATTCTCCTGAGACTCATTCAAGTTGTTATGTATACTACTAATAAAATTTTAAAATGTTAATAAAACAAATATAATCTTATTCTTAACCTAGTTCTAGAATCACTGACTTTTTTCTTCTTTTAATGGTCTAATTTAATGCTTCTTAGTCACCTAGAAGCTTGTTAAATTAAAATAGCTTGCTGTACCTGCCTCTAGATCTTCTGACAAAGTAGCCTGAGAATGTACCCTGGTGGCTCAGATGGTAAAGAATCTGCCTTCAGTGCAAGAGACCCGGGTTCAATCCCTGGGTTAGGAAGATCCCCTGGAAAAGGGAATGTCTACCTATTCCAATATTCTTGCCTGGAGAATGCCATGGGCAGAGGAGTCTGACGGTCTACAGTCAATGGTCTACAGCAAAGAATTGGACACGACTGAGTGACTAAGCACATAAAAGGCTGATGCTGCTGGCTCTGCTTTGAATAGTGCTGTTTAAATTTATATTTATAACTAAGAGAGCTTATCCCAATTCATATTTGAAATATTGTTCAAAAGAATTCATTCTCACTTGTCTCTACCCAAAATGTGTGGGTCTGAAAGAGAAGGTAATCTGTTCTCAGACTTTGGTTCCCAGGAGGAAAACAGATTTTCTAAATCAAATACTAAATAAACAAATAGAAAACAGTCAGTTTACAATGGAGGAAATATAAATAGTCATAAACATATGAAAAATGTTTCCCAGTAGTAATTAAGGAAATGCAAATTAAAGAAGTGAGTTCATAACATCTTATAAGTAAATCATTTAAAATTTTAGTGGGATGTTTTGAGAGAACAGCATCAAAACATGTATATTATCAAGGGTGAAACAGATCACCAGCCCAGGATGGATGCATGAGACAAGTCCTCAGGGCTGGTGCACTGGGAAGACCCAGAGGGATGGGATGGGGAGGGAGGTGAGAGGGGGGTTTGGGATGGGGAATACATGTAAATCCATGGCTGATTCATGTCAATGTATGGCAAAAACCACTACAATATTGTAAAGTAATTAGCCTCCAACTAATAAAAATAAATGGAAAAAAAAATTAGTAACATGACATGTTGGGAAGAGAACAGAGAAGCATGCAGCCATAATATATAGGGGGTACAACTACTTTAATGGGTAATTTTCCATTATTTAGTAACATTAAATATGCCTTATGATCCAGCTATGGCAGTACCAGATCTCTCCTCTGTAAAGAGAACCAAACATATGCCTAATACAGCATATTGTAAGAGAATTTGTTGCAGCTTTTTGATAAAGTAAACCTACATAAATGTCCATAGATAGAGGGAAAACTAATTAATATCTCTCAGCATTTTAAGAAAACGACATCACTCTCCACGCACAAAGATGGAAAAGTCTTATAATTTAGCACATATCTAGGGTCTGACCGCCATCCTACCTGAAGACCAGGGAAGCCAGTGGACATTTCCTCTGCCTTCATCCTCTAGACCACTATAAATCACCAGTATCTCCCTGGAAGGAGCTTGTACATAGTCTGCACTCCAGGCTAGGTGGCTGCCACGTGACAGACAGGCTCCTGGGTTGCCTGGTTCTGAAACCCCAGTATTGCATTCACAAGTCCCATAGGATTGTAGCAAACAAAGAAGTAGTTCTTAACTGGCTATCTTCCCAGAACTCAGAACAGAGGGGAGGAACAGAAACAAAAGAAACACTCATCTCCGTCTGTCTCTGAAAGCAGTCGATTTGCATACTCTGAAAGCTGCTGCCTGAGCATCAAATTTCTAATTTAGCACACACCTATGGACTGAAGGACCTTCTCCCTGGAGACCAGGAAGCTTGTGGAACCTCTTCTGCTCTCTCCCTAGCCCACTTCAAGATAACAGCATTTTTTCTGGAAGAAGCTTGTACACACAGTTGGCTGCCCAACTTTTCCAGCTCTGCCCAGGATGGGCACTTGGATTACCTGACTGAGATCTAACAGCGCTTTCATTCCCAAGTCCCATAGGCCTTCAGGAAAGAAGCATTTTTAATGGGTGCAGGAGCACCTCTACACACAAAGTTTTACACTTGGACCAAGCACAGGGGGAGCAGGCAAAATGTCAACATCCTGGCTTTTCCCTGGGTGTGGCCTAACCACAAATTTTCTAAGATGCTGAGAGCCCTGTTTCCAATCAACTGGCATCTAAGTGCTGGCTGTGATTCTCCCCTTTTAGGACACTGATGGGTCTTGGTACATCCTCAAATACTGACAGGCATCAGGCACAAAGAAGGCAGCTTGGTATTTACAAAAGTTTAAGGGACAATCAAGACTTCAGGCTAGACTAATAGACAAGGATCATCTCCCACATGAGATCATTCAGTCAAGACTGGGAGAGGTGGATGCTTTATCTATGTCCAGAAATCAATACAGACAGCAAGAAAAATGAAGAAAGAGAATATATTCCAAAGAACAAAATAAAACTCCAGAAATAGATCTTAATGAAATGGAGATGAATGATTCATCTAATAGAGTTCAAAGTAACAGTCATAAAGATATTTACTGAGGACATGAACAAAGTAAGAACATCAAAGAAGGGATATAAAATATTTAAAAGTATCAAACAAATCATAAAGCTGAAGAATACAATAAGCTAACTAAAATATTCAACAGCAGAAGGTCAACAGCAGGCCCGGTAAAGCAGTAGAAAGAATCAGTGAACTTGAAAACAGGACAATGAAATTCATTTAGTCTGAGAAACAAAAAAGAGAAAAACAGCAAAGATAATTCAACAGACTTTTGGTACATCTTCAAATTGAAAAATATGTGCTTTATATGAGTCCCAGAAGGACAAGACAGGTACAAAGAAGCTGAAAGCTTATTCAAAGAAAAAAAAATGGTTGAAAATTTCCTTAACCCAGAGAAAGAAAAAGACATCTAAACCCAGGAAGCTCCAAATAAGATTACTCTAAGGAGACCCACAAGAAGACATGGTGTAATGCTTTTTGACATATTGTAATTAAATTGTCAATTGCTAGGAAAAAAAAACCTTAAAAAGCAAGTACAAAGCAAGTTGTTGCATACAAGGACTCTCTATAAGACTATCAACAGATTTTCAGCAGAAACTTTGCAGACCAGAAGGAAGTGGCATGATACAGCCAAAGTGCTGAAAGAAAAAACTGCCGACCAAGATACTAACCCTGGCAAAGCTGCCCTTCAGAAGTGAAGGAGAAATGAAGAGACAAGCAAAAGCTGAAAGAGTTCATAACCCCTACACTGGCCCTGCAGGCAAGGTTAAAGGGAGTTCTCACTGAAATGAAAGGACACTAACTAGGAGCAGGAAAACATCTGAAAGTATAAAACTCACTGGTAAAGGTAAGTATATACTTAAATTCAAAATACTCTAATGTAACAGTGGTGGGTCAATCACTTATAACTCTAGAATAAAGGTCAAAATACAAAAGTACTAAAATAACTATAGTACAACAACTTTGAATAGATACACAATTTTAAAAAAAGGTAAGTTGTAATATATAAATATATATATATATATATATATATATATATATATATATGAAGTTGACAAATTGATGTGATACACCACATAAAGAAAATGAAAAATAAAATCATATGATCTTTTTTTATTTGATGCATTTGATGAAATTGAACATCTGTTCTGGATAAAAACTCTCAACAAAATGTGTATGGAAAAAAATCACACCTCAGCTTCAGTTTTCAGTTCAGTCGCTCAGTCGTGTCTGACTCTTTGTGACCCCATGGACTGCAGCACGCCAGGCCTCCCTGTCCATCACGAACTCCCACAGTTTACTCAAACTCACGTCCATTGAGTCAGTGATGCCATCCAACCATCTCATCCTCTGTCGTCCCCTTCTCCTCCTACCTTCAATCTTTCCCAGAATCAGGGTCTTTTCAAATGAGTCAGTTCTTCCCATCAGGTGGCCAAAGGATTGGAGTTTCCACTTCAGCATCAGTCCTTCCAATGAATATTCAGGTCTGATTTCCTTTAGGATTGACTGACTGGATCTCCTTGCAATCCAAGGAACTCTCAAGAGTTTCCTCCAACACCACAGTTCAAAAGCATCAATTCTTTGGCATTCAGCTTTCTTTATAGTCCAACTCTCATATCTATACATGACCACTGGAAAAACCACAACTTTGACTAGATAGACCTTTGTTGGCAAAGTAATGTCTCTGCTTTTTATTTTATTTATTTATTTATTTATTTATTTTTGTCTCTGCTTTTTAATATGCAATCTAGGTTGATCATAACTTTTCTTCCAAGGAGTAAGCATCTTTTAATTTCATGGCTACAGTCACCATCTGCAGTGATTTTGAACCTCAGCTTAATAAAGGCCATATATGACAAGCCCATAGTTAACATCATACCAAACAGTTAAAGCTGAAAGCTTTTTCTCTAAGATCAAGAACAAAACAAGGATGCCCATATTTGCCATCTTTATTCAAAATAGTATGAGAAGCCCTAGCAAAACAATTAAGCATGAAAAAGAAATAAAAGACATTCAGATCAGAATGGAAGAAGTAAAACTATCACATTTACAGATGAAATGTATTAAACATAGAAAACCCTAAAGATTCTACCAAAAAACTAGAGAACTAATAAATTCAGCAAAGTTGTAGGATACAAAACCAGTTGCATTTTTGAACATTAATAACAAACTATCAAAATAAGAAATCAAGAAAACAAGCTAATTTATAATAACATGAAAAAATTAAATACCTCAGAAAACATTTAATCAAGGAAGTGAAATAGCCATATACTGCAAACTCTAAGGCACTGATGAAAGAAACTGAAGAAGACACAAATAACTGGAAAGATATACTATGCTCATGGGTTAGAAGAACTAATATTGATAATTCCATACCACCCAAAGTGATCAACACATTCAATGCAATTCCTGTCAACATTCTAATGGTACTTTTCAAGAAATTGAAAAAAAAAAGATTCCTAAAATTTGTATGAAACTGCAAGCAACCTCAAAAAGCCAAAGTAATATTGAAAGAGAAAAACAATTCTGGAAACCTCACAATTCTTGATTTCAATCTATATCACAAAGCTATAATAATAATAGCAGTATGATATTGACTTAAAAACAGACACAGATCAATGGAATAGAAGTCCAGAAATAAACCCACACATATATGGTCCACTAATTTTTGATAAAGGAGTCAAGAATGTAAAATGGGTAAAGTGCAGTCTTTTCAATAAGAGTTGTATGGAAAATTTGATAGCCGCATGTAAAAGAATGAAACTGTACCTTATCTTATACCATATGCTAAATCAATTTAGAATAGTTTAAAGATCTAAGTAAACATACAGTGGATAATCTTGACATCTATCTCAGTGGTGATTTTTCTGGATTTTATATCAAAGCAAAGGCAGCAAAATCAAAAATAAAATGGTACTATATCAAAATAAAAAGTTGCACAGAAAAGAAACCATCAATATAATGAAAAGGCAATCTACAGAATGGGAGAAAATATTTGCCAATCATATATCTGATAAGGGGTTAACATAAAATATATATAAAGGATTCATACAACTCAACAGCAAAAAAAGAAAAAAAAAAAAACCACTCTGATTAAATATGGGCAGAGAAATTGAATAGACATCTTTCCAAAGAAGATAGACCATAAAAAAGCATCACTAATCATCAGGGAAATGCATATCAAAAACACAATAAGATATCATCTTACACCTATTAAAATGGCTATCACCAACCAGAAAAGAGATAAAAAAAAAAGTACTAGTGAGGATGTGGAGAAAAGTGTGGATAAGGAGGTTGGTAGGAATATAAGCTGGTACAGCCATTATGGAAAACCATAGAGAGGATGCTAAAAAATTAAAAATAGTTTACCACAGAATCCAGAAATCTTCCTTTTGCGTATATATTCATGAGACACAAAAAGATTCCTGCAGTCCTGTGTTCATTGCAGCCAATAGCCAAGATATGGAAACAATATAAGTATCTATCAATGGATTAACTAATAAAGAAGATATGGTGGGGCTTCCCTTGTGGCTCAGCTGGTAAAGAATTCACCTGCAGTGTGGGAGACCTGGGTTCGATCCCTGGGTTGAGAAGATCCCCTGGAGAAAGGAAAGGTGACCCACTCCAGTATTCTGGAGAATTCTATGGACACAGTCCATGGGGTTGCAAAGAGTCAGACACAACTGAGTGACTTTACACAATGATATATTACTCAGCCATGTATCTGAGACAAAGGATATTTTCTTGCTTCCCACAAGGATGGATCTTGAGGGCGCTATGCTAAGTGAAATATGTAAGATAAAGAAAGACAAATGCTATATGATGTCACTTATATGTGGAATCTAAAAAAGTCAAGCTCAAAGACTAGAATAGTGGTTATCAGTGGATAGGGGATAGGAGAAATGAGGAGACATTGGTCAAAGAGTACAAACTTTCAGTTATTAGATGAATAACTTCTGCAGGTCTAATGTACAGCATGGTGACTATAGCTAACAATACTGTATTATTTACTTGAAAGTTTCCGAGAGGAGATGTTAAATCTTATCACCGCACACACAAAAAAAAGAAATAATAATTATGTGATGTGATCCAGATGTTAGCTAATGCTCTGCTGGTAATCATTTTGCAATAAATAAGTATATCAAATAAACATGTTATACATCTTAAACTAACCAATGTCATGTTGAACTGTTATAGCCACCAAGAAGCCCTTCATTTATTGAATGCTTACCATATCTCTGGAACTGGTATATGCACACTATACAGCCCTGTTTATTTTTTGTCTGTTTCATAGGTTTCTAGGATGTATTTAATAATCTGACGTAAGAAGAAAAGATATCCTGGTAAAGTTAAGGGTGTTAGCAGAGAATCAGAAAGCTTCTCCTAGGGGCCAGTCATGAATTGACTCCACTGTAGTGACAAGGAAAGTTTGTCTCCCCTGTCAAATAACAAATTCCCAGAAGACAGGTTGGGTCATCTCAGCTTGGGGATAATGCCTACTCTATGGGTTAATGAGCTTTGCCCAGAATGGCAGAATCACCAGGTCAGACATCTGTACGTTGTGTATAGTCAGTATCTACATGTTTTGGCTGATCTCTGAGATGAGTGAAGTCGGAGGAAATGGGCAGGAACAGAGTTAAAAGCCACGATGTTCACTCCAGCTCCTGTCCTCCTTATTCTGTAAATCTTCTGGTATTGGCAAGCAGTAAGTGGGAGAAATTGATTTGACTAACACAACATGTTTTTATGAGTACCTCTGCTGTGCCTGGTACTTTAACAATCTGCCTTTGTGTGTCACACCTTACAGAGATCTTTTACAGAGACCTGTCTTGTTTTATTCCCCAAACCACCATGGGAATACAAGTAATGAAAGAGCATACTCCCCCATTTTTACAGATGAAGAAACTTAAGCTGACAAGTAGCTTGCCCAAAAGTCACATGTCTGAACAGAGGGGACTGGAAATGGGACTCTGACCCATGACTTTTTAATCCCTAGCCAGTACTCTTCCCGTTAATGCTTACTTGATGTGAGCATTTAGTACTGACTTGAAGGAAGAAGTAGTAAGAACAGCTTATTTCATTGAGAAGGAGGAACTTAATGTTCAAGGAGGTGAGTAATAGCATCCAGATGAAAGATGTGACTAGCCATAAAACGAAAATGATAGCAGAGACAATTTATTCACAAAGGAACAGCAAATTTATTGATGGGATTTATCTAGTAAGTGACAGTGAGGAATAAAATAGACTGCTATTCTGATTTAGGAGAAAATCACTCTATGCAGAATAAATAGAGCAATTTTCTCTGATGATACAGAAATACTCCACACTTAAGTCAAGATGATGAGCAATGTTGTCAGGCCAGCATTAGCTTGGGGAAGAAAATCAGTGGTGAAAAATATCAGGCTTAATTTTAACATTCTTGGAGAAGATACCCCTATAGGATGACTAAAGAATTGCCTCACTGAACATATTCCTCCTTGCATCATCTCTATCAGGTTAGGATTGAATTGGAATTACAAAGTGTTAGTTGCTCAGTCATGTATAACTCTTTGTGGCCCCATGGACTGTAGCCCACTAGGCTATTCTGTCCATAGAATTTTCCAGGCAAGAATACTGAAGTGGGTTGCCATTTCCTTCTCCAGAGGATCTTCCTGATCCAGGGATCAAACCCGTGTCCCGCGCATTGTAGGCAGATTCTTTACCATCGGAGCCACCAGGAAAGCAAATAAAATTGTCAGGTCAATGTCCCAGGCTGCTCCTCAGCCAAGTTAATTCCTTATTAGGAAATAGTCCCATGAGGACAGGGCACAGAAATAGCAAGAATAAGAAATAGGCTATGGGGCCTCTCTGGTGGTCCAGTGACTAAGAATCCAGCTGCCAACGCAGGGGGCACAGGTTCAATCCCTGGTCTGGGAAGATCCCACATGCTGCAAGGTAACTAAGCTTGTGTGCCACAACTACTGAGCCCCCAGGCTGAAACTACTGAAGCCTGATAACCCTAGACTGCATGCTCTGTAACAAGAGAAGCTACCACATTGAGAAGCCCACGCATCACAACCAGAGAGTAGCCCCCGCTTGCCATAACTAAAGAAAGCCTTCCTGCAGCAACAAAGACTAAATGCAGCTGAAAAAGAAAGAAAGAAAGACATTGGCTAAGTATCTTTTGATACAAAGAAAATGATTGCTTCACCTTGCTCTCTAGAGCTTTTTAGGCAATTTCATTACATTACCTCTAACCATAGCTAATATAAAAGGAAGAGAGAGTTGTAGCAAAACAGAATACTGTCACTTTTACTGTCTTCTATTGCCACAAGATGAGGGAAGGCATTTTGCCTGCATAGTTATCAAATAAAAATATTGAGTCTTTGAAAGTCAACATGCTTTTCACTGAGTTCATCCTGAGGATGGGTTCCAAAGGCATTGTATCAGCTAGTTGAATTGTCAGTGGTCCTGTCACTGTCATTCTCTGTGATAAATGTTGGGTTCATTTGATTACATTCCCTCATTCTCCCTTTCCTTACTGAAAGAAAAACCTTTCTATTTATGTGGTGCTCAGGATTCTTTCATACCTCCAAGATATGGAAAGAGAAGAAAGCAAGCTGCAGAACAATGCTTCACATTCAGCGGTGTGCACTTAGGGTCCAACAGAGAGCACTGGACGGAGGAACACCAAACAGTTGAGAATTGTTGCATCTGGGGATAGGAGGGGAAAGCAAGAGCGTCAGATGGGAGAAGGGGCACATTCATGTGTTGTTTTTTTTTTTAATATTTCTGTGTGGTTTGAATCTTTTACAACAATAACATATTCATGTATGACTTGTGTGATTTTTTTAAAGGACAATAAAATAAAAGACGCATTCAGTCAAAGAGAGAAATGCTACTTAAAAGTTAATTTTTGTGAAATCAACCAGCGGTCTTAGGTTCTAAGGCAATTTTTTGTTTGGGTCTGTTCCCCGGGAGATCATCTCTCTAGGAGATTTTGTTATCTTTAAATTATTTGCCTGAAAAGTTGAAGATATCAAAATATTTTCAATGTACTTAAAGTTTTAGCTTTGGGCAGCATTAACAAGAGCCTGTCCAGAAATGAGAATATACTACCAACAACTTAGACTCATGATTTTTCTTCTAGTACTTTTCCCAGAGTGAAGATATTAAAAAAATGCTTTTAAGGGTCTAAGTTGAGAACGTAGGTATCACCCTTCTCCATAGCCATTTACGAAATTCTACAAGTAGCTTAAACCCTGGCTTCGGGTCCCTAAACCACTTCTTCATTGTTTTGTTTCCTTGATGGTTCAGTAATTATCGTGAGAGAGTTGTGCGAGGGCACCCTTGTTGAGAGGCACAGAGGAGGAAGAGAGAAGACCCTCAGGCTGTCCTTCTTGGTCACCTTGACAAGCTCAGTGTTTTCAATTTACATCAGCTCCAAAACTGCAGGTCCGAGGTGTTTGTTCTTGGCCTTCCATTCTTCTTATACTGGATCCTGCCTTTTCCCCAAGTCTCAATTAATCAGATGGAAATAATATTCTCAAGCTTGTAACATAGCCCAGATCTCTCAGGTATGCACCGGTATTTACCTCCCTCCGGTTGCATAGTTCACACCTTCAATCAGACATCCCAGAGCAATGACAAGCCTAAAAGGTATGAAGATGGACTCATCTCTGTCTACCCCAAAACTACTTGACCTGCTATGAACACAGTAGTTCCCAACCAGTGGTGGTTCTATACCCCCAAGGATATTTGGCAATAATATCTTAAGACAACAGTGGGAGAGGAATACTGGGCATTTGATGGCTAGATCCAGAGATGCTGCTAAACATCCTAAAATTTACAGGACCCTCTCTCCCACAATGCAGCAAAGAATGTTTCACCCAAAATGTCAGTAGGGTCAAGTCTGAGAAAATATTCACCTCTAAAGTGATTGAGAAATGGTTAATTTAATGGTTAGGTCATTGAAAATGGGTCAATAACTCATAAATAAGGACAGTATAATCCATCCTTAAAGTCATCTCTGTTTTCTTCTCTCACTTCTGAATCTAGGTGTTCACAAGTCCCATGGATTCTAGATACAATGGATCTTCACACTGCTCCTGCCACAATCCTGACTTTAGTTGATACTGTCTCCAGGGATACATCACTCTTTTGATTCATCTCCCTTTTTCCCATCTCTTTACATAGTAGTCTTTTCCTGCTATTTGAAGGAATTTGACAAAACATAAACATATTCATTTTAGTTCAGTCGCTCAGTCATATCCGAATCTTTGCACACCCATGGACTGCAGCACGCCCGGCTTCCCTGTCCATCACCAAGTCCTGGAGCTTGCTCAGACTCATGTCCATTGAGTCGGTGATGACATCCAACCATCTCATCCTCTGTCGTCCCTTTCTCCTCCTGCCTTCATTCTTTCCCAGCATCAGGATCTTTTCAAATGAGTCAGTTTTTCACATCAGGTGACCAAAGTATTAGAGTTTCAGATTTAGCATCAGTCCTTCCAATGAATATTCAGGACTGATTTCCTTTAGGATGGACTGGTCAGATCTCCTTGCAGTCCAAGGGACTCTCAAGAGTCTTCTCCAATACCACAGTTCAAAAGCATCAATTCTTCATTGCACAGCTTTCTTTATAGTCCAACTCTCACATCCATACATGACTACTGGAAAAAACATAGCTTTGACTACATGGACTTTTGTTGGCAAAGTAATGTCTCTGCTTTTTAATATGCTGTTTAGGTTGATCATAGCTTTTCTTCCAAGGAGCAAGCATCTTTTAATTTCATGGCTGCAGTCACCATCTACAGTCATTTTGAAGCCCCAAAAAATAAAGTCTCTCACTGTTTCCACTGTTTCCCCATCTATTTGCCATGAAGTAAAGGGACCAGATGCCATGATCTTAGTTTTCTGAATGTTGAGTTTTCAGCCAACTTGTTCACTCTCCTCTGTCACTTTCATCAAGAGGCTCTTTAGTTCTTCTTCATCTTTCTGCCAAAAGGGTGGTGTCATCTGCATATCTGAGGTTATTGATATTTCTCCCAGCAATCTTGATTCCAGCTTGTGCTTCATCCAGCCCAGCATTTCACATGATGTACTCTGCATTTAAGTTAAATAAGCAGGGTGACAATATACAGCCTTGACATACTCCTTTCACGTCACTTTCACTTAAAAACCATCATATTGTTTTCATTGCCTGTGGATAAAATCTGAGCTGAAGGCCCTGTTCTAATTTGATCCCTTTCAATCTCTTTAGGGCCTTGTTTTTCAAATCCCCCATCTTGGGTCACCAGATCCTCCCGTCCTCCACACATATCAATGAGTTGAAGATCTAGAGGATTTATTGCTATTTTCAGCTTCTGTACCTTTGCATGTCAGCATGGAATGCCATCTTCTTACTTTGTTTTTTCTGGTTCACTCATAGGTGCTATTCAAGATGCAGCTCATGTGTAAATTTTTCTGAGAATACCTTTTTTCCTAAGCAACCTAAGTCTACAGAGAATCCCATACTTGTCAAACTTCATGGTTGAAAGTAACAGAATAAGATTCTAGATAATTTAGGTCTAAAAAGAAATTGATTAAAAAGGGTAGTAACAGCTGTACTGGGTTGAGTAGTGTCTTTCAAAAATTTATGTCTTACCCAAAGACTGTAAATATGACCTCATTCGGAAATAAGGTCTTTGCAGATATAAACAAGTTAGGATGAGATCATACTTAGTTGGAATTCCCTGGTGGCTCAGATGGTAAAGAATACACATTCAGTGCAGGAGACTGGGTTCATCCAGGGGTCAGGAAGATCCCCTGGAGAAGGGAATGGCTACCCACTCCAGTATTCTTGCCTGGATAATACCATGGACAGAGGAGCCTGGTGGGCTACAGTCCATGGGGTTGAAGAGTCGGACATGACTGAGCGTGACAAAGCATGCATATACACGTGTCTGTACACACACACACACACACAGAGTTAGGGGAACCCTAAATTCTACATGACTGGTATCCCTATAAAAAGGAAATTTGGACATAGACATACAAACCTATAGGGGAGAAGGCCTTGTGTATGTGACGTCAAAGGGAGAGACTTAAGTGATGTGTCTCCCAAGGACCATACCAAGGGAGTCCAGGGCCTCCCAGCAACCACTGCGAACCAAGGAGAGAGGCTGGTTCCTTCAGAAGCTTCAGAAGGAACCAATCTTGTAACACCATGATTTCAGACTTCCCGCCTCCAGAACTTGGAGATAATAACTTTCTATTGTTGAAGCCTCCCAGTTTGTGGGTATTTGCTATAGCAGCTTTAGGAGACTACCTACAAAAGCCCAGATATTCAATAGGAAGAATAAAAGTGTGTGGTATGTGTGGTGTTGCTAATTAGTCAAGGTAGAGTTAAAACCCTTCTCCAGAATGATTTCATGAGAAAGCTGTCTCTTGACACCTCGTATTACCACCAGCCCCACCAGCCCACCAGGAACACTTCTAGTACTTCTGAACTCTACCACTTCTAGACATTTCCTGTTGCATCCTGAATTTCCAGCTCATTTCCAGGCACCATAAGCTCTTTTCAGCTTCCACACTGGACTCTGTTCACTCTCTTATATTGAGTGAAAGGTGCTCCTTGCAGGGACAAGCTGTACAATTTGTGGAACCCAGCACAGAATGAAAATGTGAGGTCCTTCATCCAAAAATTACTAAAAATTTTAAGACAGTGAGAGAAGAGCATTAAGCCAATTGCCAGACCCCTCTAGGCACAGGTCACACACCTATGACACTAGCCCTGGCCTTTATTCATTCATGAGTGACATACTCACAGTCTTCACTGAGAATATTCAGAGGAATACTGTCTACTCTCCTCAATCTTTATAATGAGGAACAGGGTCCCCCTCCACTTTCACGTGCTTCCCTCTAAAATAGGAAAGAGATTTAATATTTGGCAACAAAAGATAATTGTTTCAAGGTAGAGCTTATATATATTTTATAGCACTGCATTACAACTGACTACTTTCACATCCTTTGCTAAACTGTTAGAAGACAAATGCTGAACTGAGCAACTACAATCTTCTTCTGCGGCCAACACTTTAAAACTGGGATGACTCACATATAAGATATGCAAAAATTTCACTTTTTGATGCTTTTTCCTCTTTGCATAGATAACTTTAATCTGTGAAATATGTTCAGGAAGTTGTGATGCTTTGTGTTTATTTCATATGCACTAAATTGCCAGAGAGCACATTTTTTAACAAATCCATTATAATGAAGATGTGTTACATGTATTAAAATGCAAACTATTGCCTAGGTTCTGTCTTGTAAAACATCACCCATTTGTAGGCAAATCAGTTTCCACGTGTCCTCTCTCCTTCTTACCAACTAGTAAAGGACTCTGTTTTCTGACCACCCCCACTTCATGTGCTCTTCCAGTTTCTGTTCCAACTTTTCTAGGCAGTCCAACCTCCGGAAAGATTGAATCTCAAGACTGAATGAACTCTCCACATTCTCTTTTGAAAGATAAACATGCACTCTATAAACTTCATCGGCCTAAACAACAGAAACATCTGTTTAGGCTCATGTGCAGCTTTTTGGCTGAGTTCAGCCACAGGGAGGTTTACGAAGTGTGTTCATCAGCTGTGTCCTGCAGCACCCAAACATCATCACTGGTCAGAATGATACACTCGAGAGATTACCAAGCCTGGGAATAACTAAACTGGATAGCTATCCATAAACAATCCTGGTAATGCTATTACACTGTCCTCACATCCCACAGTTTTGTCTTCCCTGAGAAATGATTTCAGGATATAAATAAGCATGAAATGCAAAAGATTGCTTAACTAGATAGGGTTGTTAGATCACTTCAATGGACATAAATATTGAGTTATAGAACAAAGCCCACATGAGCTTCCCAAAAGCTATTTACTCTACCCACCAATGCCTGTAGTCATTCTCACCAGACTAAAAGCCCCAAATATTCTTCTCTGTAGGTTACAAGTAACATCAGAACTGTTAGCCTTAGGATTCTAGTCCTGTGGATTTGGTGACTCAACAGTGAGTGGAGAAGTATTTATCAAGTACCTGCTATTTGACAGACTCCATGTGGAAAATCATACAGGCTCTTAACAGTCATCATCAACCTTCAAAAGTATGTGTCATTATCTCCATTTGATGAAAGGAAGAACCAAAGCTCAAAGAGTTTCAGGGACTTAAATTCAAAAAGATAACAAATGAAATGATCAATTTATAAATGTAGAACTCTTGAATCTACACTTCCTTATTGTTGATATTTTTCTTTCCTCCTATGCACTATAAACCCCTTTTAAAATTTTACACGTGTAGGGTAGTTTGAATTTGATTTTTCTAAGTCACCTGTAATTTAGTAGGAGCTAAGTTACCATCTAATTTCTAACATTACAGTTAGTAAAAAGCAGGTTTTGAGGGAGAAGGTACAGAAGAGACTTTCTGGAAAGAGCTAGGATATATAACACAGAGTAGCTAAAAGGGAAGTATGAGACAGCTGAAGAAAATCCATCCATTTCACATTTTTAACAGACGCAATCCTGTTCCTGTGTATCTTTCTTGGGGGAAAAAAAAAGTGAAAGACTCTGTACCTAACTTTATGCAAACATTTATGAAAGCTTTTTATGACTCTACTTGACATTACTGGTTTTTATAAGATACATATATATTCCACACAAGAGTTCCACTGCATTTCTTAGTATTAACTTTTAAAATATGATACGTGTACATGTAAGATTATTTACATATGTCTCTGTGTATGTTTGTTTATGTGTGTTCTGCAATTATGTTTCATAAATCTGTAGAGAATCTCTGATTGACTTTTAAGATTCTGGCAGCAAAAATGAGCATTCAAAGTCCTGAATTCACTACTTTTCTACAAGAGCCTTGGTTCTGTCATTGAGATTCAAATTGAAATACAACTGACTGAATAGAAAGGTTGAAATTGAATCAAGTCCTTTGACCTCAGGCAGAACAGAAAAGAAATGCAGACTGAGGCTCAGTGGTAAAAAATCTGCCTGCTTGTAGGAAACTCTGCGAGTGAGTTCCATCCCTGGGTTGGGAAGATCCCCTGGAGGAGGAAATGGCAACCCACTCCAATATTCTTGCCTGGAAAATCCCATGGACATAGGAGCCTGGTGGACTACAGTTCATGGGTCACAAAAGAGTTGGACATGAGTGAACAACTAAACAAGAGCAACAGACTGTTTAAACAAATCGCTTCCATACCTTATTTTCCAGAAATGTTATTCACAATTGAATGCCAAGTGGTGAGCCCTGCTGCCGTGGCCTAAATGCTCAGGCATGTCTTCTTTGTGACCCCATGGACTGTAGCCCACCAGGCTTGAGCCCTGTGAAGCTAAAAATCAGAGGTTCATCCTCTAATTCAGCAAGAAAAAACCCAATTCTGAAATTAAGGGTCCTTTTGTGTTGCTTTGAGTCAAGACTTTCACCATACTCATTTATAGAACAGTTCAAAGGACCTTTAAAGATGTTACAATTTAAAAAGTTAATGCATACTTATTGACAAAAATTTAAAATACAGAAAAGTACACACTTCCTATAATCCCAATATTCACAACCATCTTTCTTTTTTACAACCATCTTTTTTAAGGCATATGAATAAATATCCAGTCTTTTAGATACAGTGATAGAAAAACTAAAATTGGTAATATTTTAGTAAATGAGTATAGTGTCTTTTTTAAATTCAAACAATTATTAATTAAAAATAGTCTCATCAATGAAAACATATGAGTACAAAGAAATAGAAGGAAAAAAATCACCATATTCACCACTCTTCTAAAGGTATTATTTTACATTACTTTATTTTTGTGCCATTTTGCAGTTCATGATGCTGATGACATTGCAGGCAAAGATTCTGGGGCAAATATTCACAGATAGAAGAGATGGGATAACACTGAGTCTTGATGACAGATAATATCTATCGTGGCTGGTTTATTAATCTTTTCCAATTTAAAATACAGCCCGCAAAGACTCAGGTCTTTCCATAAGAGCTTTAACGATCCAGAAAAAAAGATGACTGAAATTCCTTGGCACTAAAAATGATTTCTCTTTGTGCAGGTCTGCTTTTGTGGATAGACGCAAAAGCACTGTATCCAACTGCTCAATTTTGTAGATAGTTTAGACACTGTTAACAAGGGCAAGTACATAAGGATAGTCTTGAGGTTTTAAGCGCCTTGCATCCACACTGTGGGATAAACAGAGATAAAGACTTTTCCTATGATTATCAAAGGGCAGAAGCCAAAACAAAACAGCTGAAGAAAACATACAGGTCCAAATTCCACCCTGAGCTACAGAATTCACCTGACAACAGATGACCCCACTGGATCCTTGGGACTGGGATTTCAATTAGTTAACAGATAACCCATAAATAATCCACAAATCCATTTATACCAACAATGCTCCATTCTTAAGATTTTCATTTCGACTTATCATACATTTGACCAAATATAATCTTCAGGTATTTTTTAAGAACAGTGTGACATTGTGCAAGTCCTTGCATATTTAAGAATGTGTTCTACAAAAGAAAGACAATGGTATTAAATATAATTGGGGGGTTACCACCTTGTCCTTTTGAAGTCCTATTAGGGAATCTTGTTGACCAACATTTTGTTTTGCAAAAGACCCTGATTTTGACTGCTATTACCCTGCTGTGGGAGATGATGCTCAAAAACCTATCACAGTCTTGTTTCGGGGCCTCTTCCTGTACTGCAAAAGATACAAATCACAATTTGCATTTTCCTAATTTCTCTGCAGCTAGGAATCTGGATTTGAGTTAGATTTTACCACTTAGATGCAGGCACATGGTATCTAGACAGAGGAAGTAAGGAGAAGGCCATCTTCCTTCCATTTTGGTTATTTCTATGGCCAAGCACAGCTAACAATAGATGCACTGGGTTTCCTTGTAGCAACATTCAAGGATCCAGTCACCAGCTACTTGAGTGTTTAACAACAGTGTGGCAGCTTTCTGAGCTCTTCATTGCAATTACAGCAGTATGTTATTTTTTAATTGAAATGTAACTGTTAGTTTCAGGTTTACTACATAGGGATCTGATATTTATATATATTTTTAAATGATGTGGGTAAGTCTAGTAACCATTTGTCTCCATACAAAGTTAGTTATTACACTATTTCTGTCCATATTCCTTATGGTATATATTACATCACTGTGACTTATTTCTATAATTTACTTGTACTTCTCAATCTCCTTCACCTATTTATTCCTCCATCCACCTCTCTTCTGGCAACCACCCATTTGTTATCTGTATCTATGAGCATGTTTTCCTTTTTCTGTTATTATTGTTTTGCTTTTCTTAGATTTCAGATCTAAGTGACGTCATAAGATACTTGTTTTTCTTCAAGTCTGTGTGCACGCATGCTCAGTTGCTTCCATCGTGTCGGACTCCGTGCGACCTGATAAACTATAGCCGGCCAGGCTCGTCTCTCCGTGGGATTCTCCAAGGCAAGAATACTGCAGTGGGTTACCATGCCCTCTTCCAGGGGGTCTTCCAGGATCGAACCTGTGGCGTCTCCTGTGTCTTCGGCATGGCAGGAGAATCCGTTACCAGTTAGCCAACTGGGAAACCCTTATTGAAGTCTAGAAGATTTCAAATGGTGACCAACTGATTCTTCACCTTCCTAATTATGATGCGGGTACTAGCTCCATTTCTGGCCAGTTTGGTGATGTCGTTCAGGGAGTTTTTAACTTAAAAGGCTAACCAAGAGACTCCCTAAATACCTTCTAACAATAATTCTTCTATTACATTCTCTTTTACTTAACAGCAGGATGTTTTCAGTTTCTTGCAACTGGATCCCAACTGATACACTTTCTTAGATGCTTCTAGAAGTTTGTTCTATTGTTGTTGTTTTTCTTGTAACTTTATGTGATCTGAGAAGAGATTTTATTACCTTATGCTTATAGCTGTGGGTCCTATTAACACTATTCCAATGGCACCATGCTCGAAATATTTGATCACAATTGTTACAATCTCTCACAGGATTCTTATCCCCCAAGTGTATCCAGAATTCTGCAGTGTGCTTCTGTGTATCTATGAATCATCCTTAGTGTTTACCACTGAATTAGCTCAGTTAGAAATTCTCCACTCCAGGACTCATTTGTACCATAGGGATGTCACTTACAGCTGGAATTCTATTCATAGCACTCAACCTCCCAGCTGCCATTGCCCAGGTGCTGGAGAAAATTAACAACTACAACAATGTATCTTTTTACCTGGGTGCCTTTTAAGCTAAAACTCAGTCACTTTAAAGTGCTGGAAATCTACAGAAATGTGATGCCATGAATTTGGAATCCCATGAAATTATAACGGTAGAGCTGGAATTCAACTGTGTTTTGATACCAGAAATCCATGTCCTGATTCCTACAAACTACACATGCTGCAGTGGAGAGGGACATGCGTGAAGTGTTCCAGAATCCCACGATGGGGCTCTTAGAACTCTGCTGGGCATACACAGAACTCCTGGTGGACTGGACGATTTCTAGCAGTGGCTTCCACAGGAGACTGGGAAACATGCTTCAGTGTTCTAAAGAGTACAGTTAGTCACATAACACTTTCATTGGCCTCTTCTCTACCTGCATTTGTCCAACAGCCATTTATAGAAAGGATTACAGTATCTCCTTATCTTGACAAATCCCTGGAAGTGCCTTAACTGTGCAAAGAAATGTTCAAAGAAAGACATAAACGGGAAGGCACATAGCCTAATCTTAACCCACTGGGAGCTTTTAAGTTTCGCCTTCAGTCTAATTAGAACACATTGTTCCAACTTTAGTTTAAAAAATCTTGCCAGTATTCTTCTAGAACTAGATTCTTTACAGTAATTTTACTTGGAACACAGATCAAAACTATTTTTCTTAATATCTGTTTTGATTCTGTTTCATTTTTATTTCTACTTCAAAACTGAAAGTTACTCAAAAGTTAGTTATTAAGCCTCCTGTATTTATTTCCCTCCCTCATTAATTTTTATACCATTTTTCTTTCCTTTTAGTTATGAGAACACTTTTAAAATCTGTCCTCCATCTCACTCATTTTCTTTTGCTGTACAGTTTTGCTCTTTAATTCTTTAGTAAACTATAGTAAATTCTTTACTTTAACCCAGTATGAACTTTAATTCTACCATTATTATTTTTGTTACCTAACATGGATTATCTACTTTTTTATATATTGTCTAATATCTACTTTTCACTTCATCCAGTCCTCATTTTAGTTCAGTTTCTCATATTCTCTTTAAAGCTTTATGCTTCTCAGGAGGTGAAGGTGGGGTGGGATGAACTGGGAGATTGGTATTGACACACATACCTACTATAAAATAGGTAATTAACGAGAACCTACTGGATAGCAGTGGGAACAGTGCCGACTTTATTTTTCTGGGCTCCAAAATGACTGCAGATGGTGATTGCAGCCATGAAATTAAAAGACGCTTACTCCTTGGAAGGAAAGTTATGACCAACCTAGACAGCATATTAAAGTAGAGACATTGCTTTGCCAACAAAGGTCCGTCTAATCAAGGCTATGATTTTTCCAGTGGTCATGTATGGATGGGAGAGTTGGACTGTGAAGAAAGCTGAGTGCCAAAGAATTGATGCTTTTGAACTGTGGTGTTGGAGAAGACTCTTGAGAATCCCTTGGACTGCAAGGAGATCCAACCAGTCCAACCTAAAGGAGATCAGTCCTGGCTGTTCATTGGAAGGACTGATGCTGAAGCTGAAACCCCAGTACTTTGGCCACCACATGCAGAGAGCTGACTCATTTGAAAATACCCTGATGTTGGGAAAGATTGAAGGCAGGAGGAGAAGGGGACGACAGAGGATGAGATGGTTAGATGGCATCACAGACTCAATGGACATGAGTTTGGGTAAACTCCGGGAGTTGGTGATGGACAGGGAGGCCTGGCGTGCTGCGGTTCATGGGGTCGCAACGAGTCGGACACAACTGACCAACTGAACTGAACTGAACTGAACTGTATAGCACAGGGAACTCATTCAATGCTCTGTGGTAACCTAAACAGGAAGGGAATCCAAAAAAAGGGGATTTATTCATTCATATAGCTGTTTCACTTATCTATACAGTAGAAATTAACACAATATTGTAAAACAACTATACTCTAATAAAAATTTAAAAAATAAAGCATCATGCTTCTCTGATGGAAACTAAGCCTTTTTCTAATAATACTTCATACCTTAAATATAAGTGACTGCATTAGAAGCTTTCTTTTGATTAGCAGTTGCCTATCTCTTCTTCCATTTTATTTTCTATCATTCTGGATCCTCATATTTAAGTTGTCTATCTTATAAGTGCCATATAACTATCATTTGTAGTTTTCTACTTGGATTACTCAGTTCATTTCTTTTTAATATTATTGCTAAAGCTATTTGAGATTTGTAATATTACTATTTTTTAATGTCCTGCCTAATCTATGTTAACTTTTCTCTCCCTGTCTTCTTTTTCAATTAATCAAGTAACTTCTATTATGCCACATTTTGTTCCCTATTATCCTATTATTTACAATATTGTACATTAAATATATATATGTATTAAGTCTATATGTTTATGTGTTATGCATATGCATTGGGTTGGCCAAAAAGTTCCTTCAGTTTTTCCATCAGATCTTACAGAAGAAACTCTAACGAATTTTCTAGCCAATCCAATATAATGTATATTAGTATGCTCTACTATATAAATAACAAGGTAATAGGAAACAAACAGTTTCTTTTCCTTTTTCTTTCAACAATCATGCTTCTCTTTGATAGAAACTAAGATTTCTGTCATGCTACTGAAATTGCTCTTCTGGATCATAAAAGGGGTTACATGGCCATCTTTGTAACTTATTCTTCAGAAAAACTAAGTTAAATGATCTAAGATCATTAGATTTTTCAAGAAGTGGTAAAGGTACTACATTATACTAGATTCTTCTTTTGCTGGTTACACTAAAGATTATAGCATTCTACATTGAATTATTAAAGAAAGCCAGTTATAATAAAACAAGTGCTTGTGCAACAGAAAGATATAATTCTAAATATATATGCTTCTTATAACATAGCCTCAAAATATGTTTCTTAAAAGAAACAGAAAAGATATGTCAAACTACAGTAAATTTTATGAGTTCATTATTAAACTGTTTTCATTCTAATAAATTTCTTCAGTCCTCATAGTCATAAAATTTTGAATTGCTAGTCTTTTAAAATATAAACAGAAATCTAAATGGTATGTCTTTTTAAAAAATTTCTATACTATTTTAAGTTATATGTGTAAAAATACTATAGAAAGAAAAAGAATTGCATTAACTCTGAAAACATATTTAACACAAATTGAATCATACCTCTAGACTCAGCAATTACTATTTATTCCTATTGTATCAACACAGACAGGAGGCAAAGGGCAAATAAGTAAATGACTTGATATATGCAGTGACCCAGTGTCTGAATCAAAATTAAAATCCCTGAATTTTGGACTCACTAGCATCCAAAATTTGTGAATTATGGATAAACTCAGAAAACCAGCTTGATTTATCCCATATGAGATCTACTTTGCCTTGAACAATTTCTTGAGTCTGCGTTGTGAAGATAATCTTCAGAGTGGCATGGTGCAACTTCTACCCAGCTCCAGTAGGTAAATGTCCCTTGGTGACTTTACGGTTTTTATTGTTCTGTTGATTTTGTTTTGCAAATAAACGAAAAACAACTTCTCCAACTAACTACAGCAAGAATAGACTTTATGTCTTTGCAGCCAAAGGAGTTCTCTTATCTCTGCCATTCTCTGCTTGTTGATTTCATTCTCCAAGACTGATATCTTCTGTGAGTCTGGAAACATGTTCTGTGTTTCAGATGCCTATTATGACCAAGAGAAGCTGAATCTAGTTTTTTCTTTTCCTGTAAAAGGACTTTGAAAGGTGTAGATTTAGTTACATTCTAACCTCTGTGTCAACTAGCAGAATGCATTCACTGCTACTGCTACTGCTAAGTCACTTCAGTTGTGTCTGACTCTATGCGACCCCATAAATGGCAGCCCACCAGGCTCCCCAGTCCCTGGGATTCTCCAGGCAAGAACACTGGAGTGGGTTGCCATTTCCTTCTCCAGTGCATGAAAGTGAAAAGTGAAAGTGAAGTTACTCAGTCGTGTTTGACTCTTAGTGACCCCATGGACTTCACTAGAACTAGATAATTGAAATGAGTAGAGTGTTTTGATTTTTTTTTCCCCCAGAAGTTGCTGTTCCTAGAAAAAAAAGAAGAGCGTGCTGCTGTAAATTATCTCCCACCCACCCCCCTCCCAAAAAAAGATATGCTGAAGTCCTAACATTCAGAATGTCAGAATGTGACCTTATTTGGAACTAGGTTGATATAGATACAATTGGTTAACATGAGGTCATGCAGGAGTAGTCTGGCCCCCAATCCAATATGACTGGTGTATTTATACAAAAATGCCCACGTGAGGACAGAGAGACACAACAAGGAGAATATCATGTGAGCACAAAGACAGACATGAGAGCTGTGTAGCTCCAAGCTGAAGAACACCAAAGATCACCAGGACGCACCAGAAGCTAGGAAGAGGCAAGGAAGCATTCTATCGTTAGGGTTTGAATGGAGCATGAACCTACCAAAACCTTGATTTCAGACTTCTAGCCACTGGAACTGAGACAGTGAGTTTCTGCTGTTTTAAGCTACTCAGTGTATGGCACCTTGTCTTAGTGGTTTAGGAAGCGAGTGCAGATGCCGAATATCTCGTTTCACTGCTATCTTAGGAATAGGGCTGGATGCGGGGATCCTAGAAAGACAGGTGAATGCAGCTCACAATTTCCAAACAGTTCATCCCTTGGGAGTAATATATTGAGGTCTACACAATGGCCAGAAACCACTTGGATGATTGGGGGATATTCAAAGGAAACAAGAGGAATGATCAGGGAATGTTAATGGAATACATTTAATTAAAACATAATGCCAAGTTATACGAGAGGATTTGTAACCTTTTTCTGTTTCAGAAATTGACTTCGATTTCAGTTTTTACTTCTAGTACATGCTTTTATTATAAATAGAAAATTATTTAAACATTTATATAGCATTTTATGTGCAAGAGTAACTTCTACATTTAAAAATTTTCCTTTTAAAGCTCAGCAAACAACCTATAAAATGTTGAGAAGTCTATTCACTTCTTACATTTCTTCCTTAACAACTTTCTCTAATTTCAGAAAGGATCATTACTATTTCTCTGCTATATCAAGAGAGAAGTAAAACCTTTTTTAAAAGGCAGATACTGTTTGACTGATTGCATATTTGACTAACTTTGTCATTAAAGCATCCTTTAGTGAGTAAAATAACCACCATTATTTGTTCCTTTGGGTTATGGCGTTAGAAATACAACTTTTTAAAAGGCTGTGTTTTCTGGAGGAGTAATATGTCAGCCAAGTTAGCCATTAAAACTTCCAATTTCAACTGAAAGAATTATCTGATTTATTTATATGCTTATTTAAACTACACTCTTCTTTATTACAGAAGAGATTTTAAGTGGACATTTGAGCAATGTCCAGTCCATTTCTACCACTGACTAGTTATATGAATTTTAATTATACCTTAGATTCCCCACCTTCAAATTGGGGAAAATGAGCCCTTATCAGAGAATTGTTTTTGAAAATTAAGAGGAAATTTTTATATCAATGTTTGTTATAAACAGTAAGTGCTACCTGAATGCTCATTGCTATTACTTGTTTTCCTAGCTGAGATCAGAAATATAAAGAGATGAGACCTACATGTGCTTTTGGAAAGGAGTTGGGGTGGGGTGCTGGGTGCTGATCAGCATGGTGAAGGTCACATGGAGTGCTCTGGTCACCAAGGAAACAAATTGAAAGGATGAGGAGAGACAGAGTGATGACCAAGGAGGAAGTTTAAATATGAGCCTAAAATGATACAGCCACTCTGAAAGACTGTTTGGTACATCTTAGAAAGCTAAATGCAGTCTTACTACATATACTCCAGCAATCATGCTGGAGTAAGCAAAGGAATATCAATATTAGCCGATGGTTACTAACCAAACTTACTGCAGGAATCATTTTACAATCTTGTATAAGTCAAGCACCCTTAAAACTTAACACATATGCTATATGCCAATTACAATCTCAGTAAAACTGAAAAAAAAGGACAACATGTTCACACAAAAACCTGCATATGGACGTTTATAAAAAGCTTTGTTTATAATCGCCAAAACTGGGAAGGAATCAAGACACCCTTCAGTAGATGAATCAATAAATAACCTGTGGTACATCCAGACAATGAGATAGTATTCAGTGATAAAAAGAAATTAGCTATTAAGTCACAAAAAGACTTGGAGGAACCTGAAATGCACATTGCTATGTAGAAGAAGTTCATATGAAAAGGCTACATACTGTATGATCCCAACTATATGACATTCTAGAAAAAACAAAACTATGGGATCAGGGGAAAGAGGGCAGATTGCATAGGTACAGCACAGGAGATTTTTAGAGTAGCAAAACTATTTTGCATAATATGGTAATGATGGATACATAACATTATCAAAACCTGTAAAACTATAAAACACAAAGAGTGAATCCCTATATAAACTATGCAGCCCACCAGGCTCCTCTGTCCATGGAATTCTCCAGGCAAGAATACTGGAGTGGGTAGCCATTCCTTTCTCCAGGGGATCTTCCCAACCAAGGGATCAAATCAAATCTGGGTCTCTTGAATTGCAGGCAGATTCTTTATCATCTGAGCCACCAGGGAAGCCCAATATATTACTATTGATTCATCAATTGTAACAAATGTGCTGCCACTAATGTAAGATGTTAATAACAGGGAAAGCTATGGGGAGAATAGAGGGATTCTCTGTACTTCCTGCTCAATTTTTTTTTCTCTAAATAGAGTCTGTTAATCTAAAACAAAGCAAACTCAGTAACCTCACAACTGGAGCATGTCATATCCTAGTTACCATTTGACGTTGCCTTTGAGACTTTCCATAGAGTCACAGGATAATATCTATAGCAGCACTTTTGTTTATTAAATGTATTTTCTAATCTTGTTCCAAACAGGACTTAAGTAAGCTGGATAAAAAGGCCTGGGTACCAGTGCTGTGAGGTTTCCCAGGTGGTGCTAGTGGTAAAGAATCCACCT
Organism: Muntiacus reevesi; assembly: GCF_963930625.1. Taxonomy (NCBI): domain Eukaryota; kingdom Metazoa; phylum Chordata; class Mammalia; order Artiodactyla; family Cervidae; genus Muntiacus; species Muntiacus reevesi. Next base: position 20,118,288 of record NC_089267.1, read on the forward strand.
GCCAATACAGGAGGTATAAGAGACTCAGATTCCATCCCTGGGTCGGGAAGATCCCTTGGAGGAGGAAATGGCAACCCACTCCAATGTTCTTGCCTGGAGAATCATGTCCATGGGATCATGGACAGAGGAGCCTGATGGGCTGCAGGCCATAGAGTTGCAAAGGGCCAACACGACTGAAGTGACTTATCACGCACCAGTGCTGTCGTGGGTAAATACCTGTGCAAGCTCTGGACCAGAGTGGACCAGTCAGGCTGTTGGGCCATTGCTCCACATGGTCTCTGGGCACTAAGGTCATCACAAAGTGCCCCTGTGTTTGCTCCCTTTTGCAGACAGGCTGCCTGAAGCCCTGTAGGTATTTAATACACAAATTATCTAACCTCAGAAATGTGTCAAGCATTTCATCCCCATAATTCAAGTCTAAGAAATGTCTTCTTGAGAAGTCACTTCCATTACTGCAGTCACCCAGGGCATTGGTGAGCAGCTTTAGATATTTCTGTTCAGAGAAAAGGCCTCATTCTTGTCTACTTCAGAATATTTACTCTTTCATATGCTTCATCTTCAAGTCTATTTGCTTTAGTTCATTCATTTCTCTTTAATAACATCATCTGGTCTCTGATTCTTATAAAATTGCCAATCTAAAGAATATGGTCCAATAAATACAAAGCTCTAAACTGAACTTCTCTTCCCTTCAGACTCAAAAATAGTATATAGGGGGAGATGAATGCTCTTGTAACAGTCTCCAGCTTCCTCTTTTCCCTAATAAAGTAGTGAATCAAGCCCCAAAGAAACTCTGCAAAGCCTAGGACACCAAGATCACCATCGGAAGGTAAGAAGAGGCAAGGAAAGATTCTCCCTACAGGCTTGAAGGGCGCATGAACCTGCCAATAGGGAGCATGAACCTACCTTGCTAGGTGGGTTCTGAATCTATCTCAAAGAAAAAAGGAAACAGCATATTCTTTGACTTATCACATACATTTCAGCCACTGGCAAAATCTACCTTTTCTTTTGGAAAAGATGTGATGCTATACATGAATAATAGTAGTATATGATAGTTATGCATTTATTTCATTGTGCTTTATAAAATATAACTAACACATTAAATACATGGTTTATGGATATTATAGCATGGAAATGAGAGGGGAGAGACTATTGTTAGAGGTGGTATAGGTGATACATAGCTAAGCAAAATTATTGTTGTTGTTCAGTTGCTTATCTGTGTCCAACTCTGCAACCCCATGAACTGCAGCACACCAGGCTTCCCTGTCCTTTACCATCTCCCAGAGTCTGCTCAAACTCATGTCCACTGAGTCAGTGATGCCATCCAACCATCTCATCCTCTGTTGCCCTCTTCTCCTTTTGCCCTCAATATAGACAGGCAAATTCAGATAATAAGGCTTGGGAAACGCAACTTTTCAACAAACAAAAAGGACACATGAAATTTTCCTAATAAATTACAGTCATAATTGACTCTTTGGCTTTTAAAAAATAAATCTAACCAAGGGAAATGAAAGTCAAGGAGAATCTAAAAGTGTTGGGATTAAGTCCAGTTAATTCGTAAAGTTTGTTGGTTATGTCAGTCTTTTTAATCAAACTTTCCTTCAAAGTTGGGTCATGGCTTTAAATTTAAAATTCTCTGTAAGACATCTATTCTTATGCCTTAGACTTCCAAAAAAGATCACAAGCCCATTTTTATATGTCATAATATTTCCCATTTAACATTGCCAAGACAAACTTCAGTGTTGACTCCCAATCTACTTTTTTGTATTTTTTGCCCCAGTTAATGGTTATCTTTAGCCAACCAAGTAGAAAATCTTTCATACTCGTGAATATTACTTCATGGCCTATTACTTCTACCTCTTAAATAACTTCCAGACAAATTCACTTCTATTCACTGATATTACGGTTTTCAAGGCCATTATTACCTCTTCCCTCTTTGGGTCCAATTTCCATCTCTTTCTCCAAGGAAACTTCCCTTCCACTGGGTGCCTTCAAATGTTTCCCTAAAGCACTCATTTCTTATCACACCCAATTATAATTTTCAGTTAATTTGTCTCATTGTCTTTATTAGACAAAAGACCTGCTGAATCTGTCAACCTTAATCGTTGCTGTACCCCCATCAATTGGTAACATAGACATTTAATAATTACAAATGAAATAAAACAAAATAAAATGACTAATGGATTATTTCAACAGTTTCTAAGTGGTTTATCTCAAAATTTGGCATCCCTTAGTCCATTATCTGTAGCTAGAATTCTTGCTGTAAAATACAACCTAATGACCATGGTGTTATTTTAGACTTTTGGGTTGAAGGTTATGTAGAATGAACTTAAGGCTCACTGAAAAAAATTTAAAAGAGGAATTAACTTCAAGGATTGTAGCCACTAGTGTCAGTTTTCTTGCCCATACCTCCTTGGATAAGTATCTATCACCCCACCAGGGGGGTCCTGGTGGGCCCCTGTTCTTAACAGCCAGACCTACAAGCTTCTCTCAGCTATAGGCACAGAAAACTAGAATTTTCTCAACACTAGGGTCTTCTCAGGGAGGTTTCTTCTTCTTTTTCCTCTTTTTTTTTGGCCACATCATGTGGCATTTGGGATCTTAATTCCCTGAACAGGGAGGAAGCCCAGATTAGAAGCTCAGAGTCTTAATCACTGGACCACCAAGGAAGGCCCCAATTCAGTTCTTAACAAATGACTGACAGACACAGGGGTAGAAACATCTGGGGCTCCCTGCACCCTTGACTGTGAAAACTCCAGAGGAATGACTGACACTGCCTGTAGGATTGTCCTGAGGTGTTGAGCCTGAATTCCCCCTCCATTGGGTTTGTCTACACACTGCACCCCTTTTTGTTCCCTGATCCCATTTATTCTACTTTCTTATTTTTCTGGGAATGCTTCTAAAATACTTGTCTCATGACTATATCTTAAGGTCTGCATCAGGAATCCAAATTGAGATAAGAATGCATGCTGTCTAGAGGACCCAAAACTAGGAAAGCATTCAAGTTTTGGGGTTTTTTTAATTTATTTATTTATTTTAATTGGAGGCTAATTACTTTACCGTATTGTAGTGGTTTTTGCCGTACATTGACATGAATCAGCCACGGGTGTACATGTGTCCCCCATCCTGAACTCCCCCCCACCTCCTTCCCCATCCCATCCACAGGGTTATCCCAGTGCACTGGCTTTGAGTGCCCTGTTTCATGCATCGAACTTGGACTGGTGATCTATTTCACACAGTTCAGGTTTTGATAGGAGCTAAGACTAGAAATATGCTGGGAAAAATCAAAGGCAGGAGGAAAAGGGGGAGACAGGGCATAAGATGGTTGGATAACATCACCGACTCAATGGACATCAGTTTGAGCAAACTCCTGTAGATAGTGAAGGACAGGGAATCCTGGTGTGCTACAGTCCATGGGGTCACAAACAGACACAACCGAGCTACTGAACAACAACAACGATTTCAGGAGAGGAGTTTCACTTTGTCTCCTGCCTCGACTTTTCTCTTGATAATTGCTCCATATTTACCTGTCTGCTTCCAAATTCTCTTAACAGAATATGTAATTCCATGGATCCCAAGTTAAGATTCCCATCTGTACTTTTGGGTGGTCCTCAGATCCAACTCAAAAGACACAGAATCTGATGGAGCTAACCTGATTAGTGCCTCTATCTGAAGCTATAGGCAACAATCCACAGCCAGTGAAATAAGGTCCTACAGTACAAAACACCAGGAGGATTAAGCAGAGATTCTCCAGAGGAAGAAAGAATAATTGTTAGCTGACTAGGGTATATATAAAAATGTAAAGTAACACAATGATACTGTACTTAAAATCCTTAAGCAGCCCCTAATACCTTTCGAGTAAATTCCAAAAACTTTTCCAAGACATGTAGGGTCTTTATCATGCAGCTTCAGCTCTTGTCTCTACCTGTTTCAGAACCCATGTTAACTGTTTATTACATATTTGCTCTCTTATCTCTGATGCTCAGAATTTGCTGCTCTCTCTTACGGAAGCATCTTATACCTTCTATATACACATCCTTAGTCTCACCAACTGCCATTAGTACTTCCAAATTAACCCAAGCATCACACTCTCTGCAAAAACTCTGCTGATACATTGAGTCTGTATGAGGGACTCCCTTATCTGTGAATTCTCTATATTATACCACACTATAACTTTTTGTCTGCTCAGCTTCCTCACAGATAGAATGGAAAGTCCTAAAGGCAAACAAACACTATTTCTTATCTTCTGCTTCTATTAGGTCCGTACCATTTCTTTCCTTTATTGTGCCCATTTTTGCATAAAAAGTTCCCTTGGTACAGATAGAATGGAAAGTCCTAAAGGCAAACAAACACTATTTCTTATCTTCTGCTTCTATTAGGTCCATACCATTTCTTTCCTTTATTGTGCCCATTTTTGCATAAAAAGTTCCCTTGGTATCTCTAATTGTCTTAAACAGATCTCTAGTCTTTCCCATTCTATTATTTTCCTCTATTGCTTTGCATTCATCACTGAGGAAGGCTTTCTTATCTCTCCTTGCTATTCTTTGGGACTTTGCATTCAAATGGGAATATCTTTCCTTTTTTCCTTTGCCTTTCACTTCTCTTCTTTTCTCAGCTATTTGTAAGACCTCCTCAGACAGCCATTTTGCCTTTTTGCATTTCTTTTTCTTGGAAGGTAGGAAGTGGGTTTATTCAGATTGAAAGAGAAGCACACTCAACACATAGAGTGTGGGCCACGGCAGAGGCCGAGTGTGGCCGTGTGGTTAGTGGTGTGGGAATGTGGTGTGGTTAGTTTTTATAGCCTGGGCAATTCCATATGCTAATGAGTGGGAGGATTATTCCAAATATTTTGGGGAAGGGGTGGAGATTTCCAGGATTTGGGCCACCGCTCACTCCTTGGTCTTTTGACAGTGCCTTGGAACTGTCATGGTACCTCTGGGTGTGTCATTTCACTTGCTGATTGAAGATCAAGGTCTAGTCTTATCTGCCATCTTGGTCCCCTCTGATTCTAATCGGCTTACATTGCGTCTTTGTGCTATATCATCCTTTCAAAAGTTATGCCCTGCCTCTTTCCCTCCTGTTACATTACTGCCTCAATACTCAACAAGTGCTTGATATCACATAGATACTCAGTAGATTTTTTTTTAATGAAGAGAGGAAGAGAAGAAAGAAAGAAGCTTGCAAGAACCACAGCATAGATCAGAAGTTGACATGATCAGATTTGCATTTTTAACAGATTACTCTGACAGCATTGGGGAGAATAAATTGGAAAAAGGGATGTATTTTTAAAAATTTTGTTTAACATTGGAAGGCTTAGTTGCTGGAACAGATAATTAGGAACTCCTCCCTATCTTAATCCAGTTTTCTGATAAGACCCACCTGGCATGTGTCTGAAGGGTGACATAACAGAATTCCACCCCTTCAGTATCTTGTAAAAATATACTCCAAGATACCATCTACCAGATAATGTAGTGTCCCCTGTAGAGCTTTCCTGTAATAAATTTCTTTCAAAATCTAAGAAAGGAAAGCCCCAGCCATATACTATAGGTGTACACTTCTGCTCACTATCTGATACTGTATAATACTGGGTTGGCCAAAACTTTCATTTGGATTTTCCAGTAAGCTCCTACCCGATACATTGCTTGCTGGTTTGCATGCTCAATCATGTCTGACTTTGTGATTTCATGGATAGTAGCCCGCCAGCCTCCTCTGTCCATGGAATTTTCCAGGCAAGAATACTGGAGCAGGTTGCCATTTCCTACTACAGGGGATCTTCCCAACTCAGGAATTGAACCTGCATCTCTTGGGTCTCCTGCATTGTTAGGTGGATTCTTTTCTACTGGGCCACCTGGGAAGTCCCACACAATACATAATTTGGAATCTTTCTAGAGATGTTTCTAGAGTATTAACTTTTCCCAATTAGCATGTCACTTCCCTAGCATCAGAGATCATGCCTTTTAATTCTCTTGTATCCATAGTAATGCCTAGCAAAATGCTAAAGCACACTCATTCCATTGCATACAATTGTAAACTGAAAAACATATAATCAAATAATGTGCAAGCAAACCTAAAACTATGAAATAAATCAACTTGGTTATTTGAACAGAGATGAAAAACAATAGTCATGCTAGAAAAGAAGGATTACTTCAAATTCTTCATGCTACTTAATCCTGGTCTCTGGAGACTAAACTCATCTTTTGGCAGCACAAATACACTGAAAAAATTGTAACGAACAGATCCACATATCTCATTAATTAATTACAGTTGCATAAGCTCTTACCGGTCCAGCCACCTCTTGTTTGATTTTCTGGCAGGCCTTTGCAGTACAGAAAAATGATGCTTTACTTAAAAATGGGTTTCTTTGAGGTCATTACTATTGTTCTCATTTTACAAATAAGAATTAGGCCTAGAGTTATCAAGTGTCCTCCTATAGTGGGGTAGAGAGTTGATACCAGGTTTGTTGTTGGGTGTTGTTTAGTCACTCAGTCGTGTCCGACTCTTTGCAATCCCATGGACCATAGCCTAGCAGGCTCTTTTGTCCGTGGGGTTCTCCAGACAAGAATACTAGAGTTGGTAGCCATTTCCTTCTCCCAGGGATTTTCCTTACCGGGATTGAACCCAGGTCTCCTGCATTGTAAGCAGATTCTTTACTGTCTGAGCCACCACGGAAGCCCAGGGATGGACAGTTTCATCCATCCGAGTCTGTGCCTCCTTTCCAGAAAACAAGTTTGGCAGAGACATGCCTTATGTGAACTCAGGCCTGCAGCACACGAAGTCCACAAACCAGGTTAAGGGGGGACCCTAAGCAAGAAAAGTTCCAAAGCCTCGAGTTCAAGAAAACAGAAGACAACTATCAGATGAAAGTTGAAGGGCCTCTGGAACTCAGTTTCCTTATTTATAAAACGCAGATGATAAGAGATTTAGTGATTAAAGTGAAGGCTATGTGTAAAACACTTAAAATAAAGCCCTGATCAATAATTCTGAGCTATTATGTCAACCACAGGACAGGCAAGATCGAAGAAATGGGATCCAGAAGTTAAAGCTGGAAAGGTTCCCAGAAGCAAGATTTGTATATAGAGAAAGAGCCCGAAGTAAGAAAAGGCAGTTCGGGTGATAGAGGGGAAAAAAGTAATGAAAAGAGTATATTATTTCACAAAGTCAGCACAAAGATGAGAACAGTCTTCCCTCCCTGCCCTTCTGACTTCTCCCCACACATCTCAAAGTTCAGTGTCAAACCCTTCTTGAAAAGTTACCTATCCCTAGACAGTGAATATTAACAGAAAGAAAAATTCTGGTAAACTTTCTAATAAAAGCTGATGTTGAGTGATCACTTTCAATCAGAAATTTTAAGAGCCAGTCCAAGATTCACCATGTTTCATTTTTCCTCTGTGATGACCATGGAAACGTGGGAGACAACGGAGCCCCCGAGAGCCCGGGTCCTTGGGTGACGATGATGAGCGAAGCCCCCGAAGACTACATTGTTCCTGCAGCATACAACAGAAACCACTTCTGCTGCTGTTAGTCATTGAGATTTGGAATTGTTTATTACTGCAGAATATTATAGCCCAGTGGTTCTCAAAGTGTAGCTTTGCATCAGAAGCATTATTTTGGAAACTTATTAGAAATGCAAATGATTGGGTCTCATCCTCTGAATCAGAAACCTTGGGATTGGGGCTAGACATACTTTAGCCTCTAGGTGATTCTCAATCATGGTAAAGTTTAAGAGTACTGATCTAGTCTGTCTTTCCTGCTACAAGCTACCTAGTAGGGAAGGAAATGGCAACCCATTCCAGTATTCTTGTCTGGGAAATCCCACGAACAGAGAAGCCTGGTGGGCTACAGTCCATGGGGCCAAAAAGAGCCAGATATGACTGAGCAACTAACACTTTCAGGAATGGAAAGTTCAATCATTCCAGGCCTCCACATGAGAGGAAAGAGGTAACGTGACCAAAATCATATAATGAGTAAGTGGCAGAACCTAAATATGGGAATAGCAATCAAGATTCAAATATCAGACTCATAACCATTTTGCTCTCTCCACTGGTTATGGCATAGTAATTGACTTCATTAGAAATTTTAACTTGAATAACCAAAGAACCTATTGTAGAGCACATGGAACCCTGCTCAATGTCATGTGGCAGTCTGGCTGGGGGGAAGTTCGGGGGAGAATGGTTACAGTGTATGTATGACTGAGTACCTTTGCTCTTTACCTGAAACTATCACAGCGTTGTTAATAGGCTATGTGTGCTGTGCTTAGTCGCTCAGTCATGTCCAACTCTTTGCAGCCCCATGTACTACAGCCCACCAGGCTCCTCTGTCCTTGGGGATTCTCCAGGCAAGAATACTGGACTGGGTTGCCATGCCTTCCTCCAGGGAATCAGTTATACCCCAATATGAAATAAAGAGTTTAAAAAAAAAAAAAGAAAAAATTTCTAACCTGAAAAGGTTAAAAGACTTTACCATAAAACATTTAAAAATTTTGCATTACTACAAATATTTAGATTCACTTTGTCTAAAAAATAACGGCATCTAGAAAACTGTGACAAAGGATATTTGACTTACTTTAAGAAATAAATTATTATGGTCTGTAAAGTCAGTGAGTTGAAGTTTGTAGGCAAATAAATTCCCAAAGGGGTTACAAAGAATTTACTAAGCCTAGATACTATTCTGGCAGTTTGTGTGCCTTGAATTTTTGAAGTGATGTTAAAGCTGTCCAGGGTTCTTGCTGGGAGAATCCCATGGACAGAGGAGCTTGGCAGGCTATAGTTCATGGGATCACAAAGAGTCCGACATGATTGAGCAACTAACATTTTCACTTTCAACACTAACTAAAGCTGTCCATCCTTGGGATTATTGCCCCAGGGTCTCCCAGGAGAAGCCTAAACCTACAGTTCTGAGGTGAACTAGAAGTAGTCCACAGCAAAGAGGCCAATAGAGCTTCCCGGGTAGCTCAGAGGTAAAGAATCCTCCTGCTAATCCAAGAGATGAAGAAGACACAGATTCAATCCCTGGGTTGGGAAGATCCCCTGGAGGAGGAAATGGCAACCCACTACAGTATTCTTGCCTGGAGAATTCCATGGACAGAGGAGCCTGGCGGGCTACAAGTCATGGGGTCACAAACAGTCAGACATTACTGAGCAACTGAGCGTGTGTGCACACACACACAAACACACACACACACACACACACACACACACACACACACACACACACACACACACACACACACCAATACAGATAAAGAGGTGTGAGTGAGGGTAGAGAGATATAGGCTATGAGGCCTGAAATACAACAGAAGTCAGACTGAATTGCTACAGGATCTTATAGGCTATGGTAAATTTTCCAATTTTTACTCTGGTCAAGTGTTAATATGCTCCATGAAAAAAAAAAAAAAAAAACAGATTCTGTGATCAGAAAATCATGGATTAAGTAAAGTTAAATCAGTTTCTTTACTCTAAAATTTTTCATAGTAATGGCTATAGCTGTTAGTTACCTTGCTAATAAATTCAAGCAGTTGCAAAGCTGTGGGTGTATGCTATGGAGTGGATAATGAAAACAGCTGACCATAGATGAGAATATAGAAGGCAGATGAGGTATGATCAGATCAGAAATAACAAACTGAGTCAACACTTAAAATTTAAACTACACAAAAGAGAGATGGGTGGATTCCAAGATGGTAGAGTAGAAGGATGTGCACTCATCTTCTCCTGCAAGAACTCCAAATTTGCAACTCACTGTTGAATAATCATTGACAGGAGAAAGTTGGATCCCACCAGAAAAGATACCTCATGTCCAAGGGCAAAGGAGAAACCCCAAAAAGACAGCAGGAGGGCAAAAACCACGTTTTGACTCAAACCCCATAACTGCCAGAGATGCACGGGGGCTCAAACAAAACTGTGCACACCAGGACATTCTTGCCAAAATCCCTTGGATTATAGAAAAAGCAAGAGAATTCCAGAAAAACATCTACTTCTGCTTCATTGACTATCCTAAAGCCTTTGACTCTGTGGATCACAATAAACTGCGGAAAATTCTTTAAAAAATGGGAATACCAAACCACCTTACCTGCCTCCTGAGAAATCTGCACGCAGGTCAAGAAGCAACAGTTAGAACCGAACATGGAACAATGAACTGGTTCCAAATTGGGAAAGGAGTACGTCAAGTCTGTATATTGTCACCCTGCTTATTTAACTTATATGCAGAGTACATCATGCGAAATGCCAGGCTGGATGAAGCACAAGCTGGAATCAAGATTGCCAGGAGAAATATCAATAACCTCAGATATGCAGATGACACCACCTTTATGGCAGAAAGTGAAGAGGAACTAAATAGCCTCTTGATGAAAGTGAAAGAGACGAGTTAAAAAGCTGGCTTAAAACTCAACATTCAGAAAACTAAGATCACAGCATCTGGACCCATCACTTCCTGGCAAATAGGTGGGGAAAAATGGAAACAGTGAGAGGCTTTATTTTCTTGGGCTCCAAAATTACTGCAGATGGTGACAGCAGCCATGAAATTAAAAGACGCTTACTCCTTGGGAAAAAAGCTATGACCAACCTAGACAGTGTATTAAAAAGAGATATTAGTTTGCCAACACAGGTCCATCTAGTCAAAGCTATGGTTTTTCCAGTAGTCATGTATGGATGTGAGAGTTGAGCTATAAAGAAAGCTGAGCGCTGAAAAGAACTGTGGTATTGGAGAAGAGTTTGAGAGTCCCTTGGACTGCATGGAGATCAAGTAGTCAATCCTGAAGGAAATAAGTCTTGAATATTCACTGGAAGGACTGATGGTGAAGCTGAAACTCCAATTCTTTGACCACCTGATGGAAAGAACTGACTCGTTGGAAAAGACCCTGATGCTGGGAAAGATTGAAGGTAGGAGAAGGGGATGATAGAGGATGAGATGGTTTGAGGGCATCACCAACTCAATGGACACAAGTTTAATTAAGCTCTGGGAGTTGGTGATGGACAGGGAGGCCTGGTGTGCTGCAGTCTCAAAGAATCAGACACGACTAAGTGACTGAACTGAACTGAACTGAAAAGAGAGATGAGTTTAGATCTCAGGCAAAACTTCACAAATAAATATATAAATGAGAATTAAATCTAAATTTTTATGAAGTCTATGATTATGTTAAGTCATGTTTAAAAAAGAGCAAAGGACCATCTATTACATCTACAGTAGGAAGATCAGGGTCTGAACTTCCTATTTGACTTACTTCCTATTTGATTTGCATTATGTAAATCCCTTGAACAACTATTCATTTCTCTAGATCACTCAGTCATGTAGATGTACAAACTGATGCCAACATTTATTTCTCAACCAATTTTCTATTATGTAGTAACTTCATATTTGGGCTTACTGAATTTTACCAACAAACGAAAGAAAGCAGGTAGAAATACAGAAAAGGAGGGAGAGTGGGATGGACAAAAGGAAAGGAAACAAGAAAAGAAGAGGAAGAATCTGTTCACTTACTTTTCTTCTTTGAAGATTACAGTGCTTCTGTTTTATATCATCGCTTTTTTTCCAGACCAACTAATGTGACAAAAGCAATATATCCAAGAGATGACTCACCTTTCCAAAATATTGAGAGATAATTTAACTCACATCTCAAAAATCACCTTCATTTTTCCTTGGCATTTTTTTTAACCTGGAAACAAAAAACTGAATACTTTGGTAATTGAGTAACTTGGATCTTTGCTTAGTTTAATGGCAAATTTGAGCTAATGTACCAAATTAGTAAGATGAATCATAGTTAACGTTCCCTATCCAGACTTATTAAATTCCTACTATACAGTCACTTGAAGTCTCTTTCATGGAAATGTGTCCACCTTCCAAGACCATATGCTATACTCTGAACGGTACTTTAATTCTAATGAGGAGCGATTTATCCAAAGAACTTGATCGTCAGATTAAACCATATCTAATTCTAAGGCATTGATTGTAAATGTGAATACTTGAACTTGATTCAGAACTATCAAGCATGCTTAGAACTTCAGTCAGTTAATCCTGCTGGAATCTTAGTCTCTAAAGACCAAAGTCACGGAAGTATGTTTTGGCTTTAACAAGCAGACATTTTTCCATTGCCATAGTCCTTTTGTTTTAAAATAATTTCCTTGAGAATCAAGCAGGTTTCCTTTTAAGTTAGGAAGTTGATTTTTAGGAAGCATTACTTTTATTTTCCTAGTTATAGAATATAATTTGTGTTTTCCTAGTTTTGGAAGAATGTTTACACTGCAAAATCTCAGTGAATTAGCTATTCATTGGGATCTTTATTAAGGGTGAAATAATAACAATAGTTAATATTTATTAAGTGCTTACTTATGTGCCCAAAACTCTCTAACAATACATGAGTTAAATACTTAAGTCTCCATTTTTATTCCTATCTACAAGTGAGAAAACTAAAACACAAGATGAATTAAGTTGTCTGTGGTCACAAACAGTAGAAACTAGATTTGAACCAAGGCAGTTAGAATCCAGCACATGTGCTTTCAATCTCTACATTATACTACCTCTCAAATAGAAGGAAATAAAAAAGAAAAAGGAAGAGAAATTGTCCATATAAAATAAGCCAAACAGAACATGCTTATAGCAACAAAGAAAAAAAGGGAAATAAAGTCAGAGTATATAAGAGATGGGGCCCACAGTTTGGGAGTTGTGTTTTTTTTTTTAATTTAATTGACAAAACTGTAAGATATGCAAGGTATACAATGTAATGATTTGAAAATGTATAGACTGTTAATTTAATTAACATACTCATCACCTCACATGCTTATCTTTTATGCGTGTGAGAGAGACAGAATATTTAAATTCTATTCTCTTAGCAGTTATATAATACAGTGTTATCAATTCTTGTCTAATAAGTCACCTACAATTAGACTCGTTACCTCAGTCAAAATTTAAATTGATTCAGAATAATCTATGGTATCAGTTCAGTTCAGTTCAGTCTCTCAGTCACGTCCGAATCTCCGTGACCCCATGGACTGCAGTATCCCAGGCCTCCCTGTCCATCACCAACACCCAGAGCCTACTCAAACTCATGTCCACCGTGTAGGTGATGGACTTTTAGGTTAAAGTGTTTCTGTTTCTATTTTTATTTGGTATCAGTCAAAAGCCCAAAGAAATTCAAATGGACATGATAGCATTGTGTCTGTTACTTGGGAATTGCTTTAACAACAGAAGCGACAAAAAAGCCCTGGTTCACCAAGACACATTTTGTGTACCCTGCTGTTATCCCAGCCCCATTTTCATAATTCCTCCTTTCATTTTAACGTATCCGTGTTAGAAGATAAATTTTATGGTTACCTAGATATAATCATGTTCTTACTTTCCCCAAAAGGGATAAAATAAATGCTATGAAAGGCAATTTTCATTTTTCCCAGTTTTACCCCATTACAAACTGATGATTCCCATGAAATGGTCTGTATTCAGTGTAGTCATAAAATAACTCATATCTAAAGGACTATTGTTCAGTAAGTAAGTATAACTCTTTTAAGAATTATATTTTAGCTTTTCCAAAGAGCCTATACCAAAAGCACTGAGGAATTAAATGAAAATCTCCAAAATCTTCTGGCTCAAGTTGAAAAGAATTCATACTTTCAAGGATAGTAACAGTAAGGGCAAGAAGACAGCTTGACATATTGAAACTCTTAATGTTAATGAAATGAGGTTGAATCAACAGTTGATTTAGGTTCTTTGTAAAACAAAGTTACTTAAAAAAATAATCAGCTTTCAACATGTACTCATGTGATACTTTCATCCCAATCTTTTTTTTTTTTTTCTTTTCAGAGTTCGAGAAACACACAACAGATTATTTAACTTGGTATTTTGCTCGTGATCTATTTTCTAATTTGTTAGATGACCTGTGTTACTCTCGAATTTTTTCTATTTACATTATTTTAAATCCAAGTTAGGGCTACAAGAATACCTCAGATATTGCTCTAAAGATAGTGCATCAGTTTTTTTTTTTACAGCTGCTGCTGCTGCTAATTAACTTCAGTCGTGTCCAATTCTGTGCAACCCCAT